>NC_060881.1:29429683-29749601 GCF_021901495.1 Neodiprion virginianus | reverse complement strand
AACATGATACGAGGCCCAGGCGTCGCTGGCCAGACTCAAACGAGCGTTGTGGTCGAATTCTCCCGGGAGGATTTTGTAATCTGTGCGCAGATTTACCGTGCGATTCAAGTGAACCGCTTTGATTTGAATGTCCTGACCCGTATGCGTTGTTCTTATGAGAGTCTCGCCGGCTATGTGAAAGTCGGAGAGGTTTCCCAGCCTGTATACATCAACTTGTTTCAATTCTGTCGTTGGATAATTTGTCCCAGCGTTACCGCCGCTGTACTCGTACTGATTGATGTACACGATTCCCAACGGTTTAAAACTGTTCTGAATGGTTATTTCGATGCGATCTTTTTCAAAACCAGCTCTCGACTCGCTCTTCGAGTTATATTCACCGTGAACTATTCTCTGCGAGTTGTAAATCAGCTCCGAATGGCCAGTAGTGATCAGTGGACGTTTTTTGTAACCGTATTTCAGGAGTCCACTGTGGCGAGTGCTCAGAGGAATTTCAGCCTGCAAACTGCCCTCCAAAGTCGAATCGAGCTTCTCACTGTTATACGTGTATTCTGATTTCAGAAGTGCCGTCTCGCCTGGCCAAAACGCTTCCACGTGTCTCTTGCTGTTCTTTCTATAAAATTTAATAATTTCGTATTATCGTACATGAAACTTACATTACATATTTCATACAATGTGATCCTGGAACTGGCTAGACTTTGCAATATCCAGTAAAGGAATTTCGAATCCAAATTTAGTCACATCAAACGACTAACAAGAAGACTGGCAAACAACGATAAGAATAAGGACTAAAAAATTACATTGTTGTGTAGACCACGAAATTGCAAGCAATGTAGGGTATGCCTTCTATTGGAGTGGACGCGTTGAACGATCCATTGACGTTGGCAAGACTGGCATAGACGATGCGTGCTGTTCCGAGACGTTTTGAAGAAGGATAGTAGACGTCTGTATTGATGATATTATAAGCTGTTGACGCTTTGCTATATTCTAAACGAAGTATGAAAGTTTCTTCTTGCAAGAATTTAGGCGTTCGAAGTGAATAATCGAAGCTGATTTCGTTCGGTTGGAATGAGACGTTGACAAAGTTATTCACTGTCTGATGAGATTCCAAACCCCATGTGAATCTCAGATGAGCATTGATGTCTTGAGGGTTTATTGTCAGCTGTTTAGCAAAGAAAAAGAGATAAAAGATAAATATGTTTTCAAATTATGAATTTTGAAAAACTTAAAGATTATGTCATGGTGAAAACATTACTTCTAAATATTTCACTGCTTATCTATAACTTATCTGGCTTTTCCTGAACTTTTATTTTATAAACTGTGATTTCCATAAGATTTTTTGTGCATACTTTTGCAAAAATAAAATTGTTTAATTCAATTAGATACTCACCGAACCGTCTGAAGCATAATTGATTTTCGAGACCTGAGTGTTGTACCCAACGGCGTACTTCGTGTTTTTCGGCTCCTTCAGCAAATGATAGCTAACCAAAACAGTATGACAATCTTTCTCAGGTGGTGGTAGTGTCAAACTAAATATAGCGTCTACGTTGCCTGTATCAATAAAACCTATGGTGGCATTACTGCCGAACGTCCAAAGCTCGTGATCAATGTTAACATCAAATCCTGTGTTAATGTTCCTCCTTGTATTGTGAGGATCTTTGAAAAATAACTTAGTTTCAACGTGCTTCTTAGCTTTGTTTATTTCGTAATCAAGGAGAACGTTTGCATACATGTCCTCCAAGTAGAGTAAACCCCATTTAAATTCAATGTAACTTCTGTCTTGATTAAAATGATGATTGGCTTGGACGCTTCCTGTTACATTAGACAGAAGCATGTCGCCACTGACCATGAAGTTTTTTATACTCTTGAAGGGGGTTTTTCCACGTACATATACACTAACGTTACCGTTTACTTGAGTATTAACAAAAGTGACAAGTTCGAAATCGATCTGATTTCGATCAGCGCTGTATATTTTTGCACCCGTATTCCAATTCAGTATGTTTCTGCAGCTAAAATCAACCGCCAAATCCCTCGGACTGTTTATAGTTTGGAACTTAAATCCATAAGTTTCTTTGACGTAGCTCAGAGTGATATTATTTTTCAGCATGGAATTTTTTGCAGGAACAATCGTCGCATCAACTGACATAACAGTTTCGTCTTTGGTAACTATCTGGCCATAGACTTTGTAAGGTTCTGCCGAGTTAGCGCTGGTCAAATCACCTTCAAATTCCAGCAGTTCGTTGCTCACTTTCAAGACGTTCCCAAGAAATTCAAGAGTCTCATAATTTTTAATTGGAGTTATCGCTCTGCCGCTCACTATCTTGTCTTTGTAGTCGCCGATAATTTTAAACTTGCTTTCAGTTCGGTATACAAGATCTAGGTTCAATTTAGCCGACTCGTTTTCCGATATTGAATTCGCATGATGAATGCTAACTCTGACGTGCTCAAGCATCTCAATTGGCGAGTTCAGTTGTAGTGTCGCGTTCATGAACTTAGTTCCTTCAACCTGCCAAACTCCTTGAAGATTATACTAAAATGTAGGAGAAAAATTATTTACTATATGATAATCATCATAAAAATCGTGATCGTTCCATCTCAATCAACTCACAACTTTTAAAACTGGTTCATAGATTTTGAGTCCAAATTCCATTTGACTTTCCCGTGACGTCAAGTCTTTTTTTATTATGATTCTGGTCTTCGGCACGATAAACTTGGAGCTGTTAATTTTTGCTTGCATCATGGTATCGAGATAACCATCGTCGGACTGCAAGAAAATTCAATCAGGAATAGAGTTTGATCATTCTAGCAAACAAATAAACTAAGTCACAACGTAATTGGGTGTTTAGTAATTACTTCATAAGATCCGAGAAGATCAATTTCGAAGTCGTTTCCGCTTAGATCAAACTTTCCTTTGTATAAGTTTTCATCCACTTCAACATATATCTTGCCATCGACGTATAATACGAATTTCAGAGGCGTTTTAATTCTGAACATCACATCATGAGTTTGTAAATCGTCGGCAGCTCCACGATTCGTATAGTTGACATTATAACCAGCCTGAAATTATGGACAGAAAAATTTATTTCTTACGCACAAACAATAATTCTCAAAGACGATACTTACTTCCATCCAATTAGCGTGATTCTTCACTCTCAAATCCGTTGCAACAAAATAGTCGTTGTTGATAAGGTCACAACTAAGTATGTAGGTGGAAGTTATCTCGGACGCGGATTGGAACGGTGTGTCAATCTTCAGCTCATTTTTCATGTTGACATAATCGTCCAAACGAAATCGATCATCAAGCCGAATAGTTCCGGACGGAATTTTTAACGAACCCAAAACTTTGAAATTTGGATCATTCTGTTCTATGTCCAGATCACCGACAATCGTTTCAAACAGGGCCAAATCGATCTGAAATTTTTTTAAAATATGAAGTAAAAATCGATGACTATGGGAGAAACAAAACGAAATTACATCAATTAGTCGATAAACGTTCAAGTTTCTCACCAGAATCTGTCCTTGCCAGTATAACGGCTCTTCGTCCTCAATGTAGTCATATAAAACTTCCGCAGAGGATGCAACTGGGTCAGGTATTTCGGGGATGCTGAATGGGGGAGGTTTTGGTCCTCCGTTGGCAGTGACACCGAATTTGGTGTCGGAAAAGCGAATTGAGAATTCACTGTCAATTAGCATTTTTTTAATCTCTGGACCATTTTCAACAACAAGCTTAGTTACGATGCCGCACTCCTCGAATCCATCCATAGGAGTGTAGAGAATGTAGGTGTGGTGAAAATCTGTGAGATTTTGGTAGCGCCAAACACCGACGAAGCCAGCCGTCATGTTCCTGTAACCAACTCTGAAATCGGCTTCCTTTTTGTTCAATTTAGCAACGACAAGTGAGTGTTCGAGCAGTTCAATCGGCGTTGCAACTTCCAGTTTGAAATTGAAGTCGGATCCGTGAAGAAACAGTTGAATCAAAGCCTCGAGTCCTACGCTTCCATGGGGCCCGTCGATTCTGGCCACGACATGTCTGTCCTTCTCAGACAAACCAAAGTTTCCCTGTAAAGTAGAGAACCTTTCAATGGGTGTCGTCAAATTAAACTGCACCATCGATTCCTTGATCTTAGCCAGATCGCCAACCAAATTTCCCGTGTACTTCCTTTTGTCTAGGTCAACGTAAACTGCCCCGCGAATTTTCCAATTTGGAGTAAACTGTAGGCTGCAGGTTACGTCTCCTCTTTCATACGCTGCCAGAGGGGATATCATGTTCAGGACTCCAGTCAAATTGAACGAGCCATCCTTTCCCTTGATTAAATCCCAAGAACTTTTCAAGTCCAATACTTTGTCTGGGTAGTAGGTGATGTGCAGACGAGTGTCCGTTTTCCTCCCATTGGATAATCTGTGCGTCAGGTTACCATTCATCCACTTCAGAGGGTGCATAGTGCTGACCAGTTTATAATTTCCTTGCCATTCTAGCACCTTATCATCTTCGATCAGGGTTCCTGACAAATCTATCGAGAAGTGTTGTGAATCTTGCCAGTGAACGCTGCCTCTCGCCGTTACGGCATTGCTGTTCTGCATATACCTGCGGAGAAAACAGAGATATAGTAATTGAAGAAGATATTCCACAAAGCACGGGCTGTTTGACATCGATCAAACGACCCGTGAGAGATTTCAATGGTTCTACATATGAACTTGGATATGATAATTCACCTTGCATCAAGCGACGTCCTTTTCCATAGTTCAAAAGGTGTGAGAAGCTGAGATTCTATTTTGAATATTTTGTTAGTTGGCTCCATGTTATAGTCGGCATTGATGGTGAAGTGAACGGCATGCACTGGCGACCATTCCACTCGGATATCAGATACGTAATTATTACGTCCGCGAAGCGCCAAGATAGAACTTCCAGTGACGAGTCGCCCAGGGTATGTGACCATGACTATAGTGCTGAAATTTTTCTCTGTGGGATCGGAGAACTTGACGAATTGAAATGACGTTGCAAATTTAAGGTCAGGGTCCCGATTGGCATCCCATTTTATTTCTAAACCGGCCTCTTTTTTGTTGGGCTCATCTATCGCTCTCGCTATCAAGTGAACATCTTTCCATCTGTCTAGGTGAACTTCGATTCTCGCTTCACGTTCCTTGTCGACGTTTGCAGTGAGGGAATAAACGTTGCTTTTGTATCGGCACTCAAGGTAGCTCAGAAAGTGCATTGTAGTTAGACTGCCGTGTGTTACTATCAAACCATATTTCTCTTGTTCCGATTGCTCGAGTTGCAGATCAACCTTCAAATCTGTCGCATCGTTGTAGATTTTCAAGTTCACCACGACATCTTTGGCAAAGCTTGGCGAATCCAGAAGAAGCTTCACTGTGTGATCAATTATGGCTACTGTAGAATGATCTGTGTAAGTTCCATGAGCGGTCATATTGTGGCCGCTGAACCAAGTGCCAGCCAGCTTGACATCATACTCGTTCCGCGTTTTCTCCTTTATATCTATATCTATCAGCATTGGGGTAAATGTTGGTATCGTGAGATTGACATGGGCTTCAATGTCGAACATCGCTCCGCGAGGCATTTTCACAGTCGTCAAGAGCGCAATCTCCTTCCCTGAAGGTAAGAAAAAACATACATTAAAATTTTACTACCAATTACTCGAGAATATTTATTGTGTAATTACCTGGAGCGTATCGTATTAAACCACTGCTTATGGTCTTTACCCCACGAGAAAAGTGACTAACTCCGACCTTGATGTCCAGGTTTTGTATCGGTTTTGTGATGGCAATAAAAGCGGTGATCTTGGCTCCTTCGTTGGAAAGGTAAGTTCTGGAGTTGGTAATAACCAATTGAGCGGTGAATTTGTGCTTATCGTCATGGAGGTGGGGGTTCGAATTTATTTCAGTATGAATTTCAAGGTGGCCTAAAGCTTGCCGGTACCATGCGCCCATGTTGATATTTAAGTGGGGATAAGCCGAGGATTGCAGCTTAAAAGTGGCTGCTTTGTGAGTTAAACCCTTCTGAGACTGATTGCTCAGCGATACTTCGACTTGGACGGTTTCCTTCTTCTGAGCAGCAGAACCCTGTATTTCTTTCAGCTGATATTCGACATTTATATTCCCTGAAACGCTGGCGTTTTTCCGCATTATGTAACCCCTTATTTGACTCCAGAATTTTTTCGTTTCAAACAGTAAATTGATATCACTTTGCGATACATTCCCCTTCTCCGTAATTTGTACTGTACCTATTTTTGGGAAATTCGATACTGTTAATGTTAAGGGATGTATCAAATAGTAAAATGCTTATGTGAATGAAAAGCGGACAATGTTTCAAACATAAATATGTTTGTTGATGTAATAGAGAAATTTGTTCTAAAAGTCAAGAAACGAATAAAATCATATTTTTGCTAGACAAAATTGAGAAGCCGCAAAATCGACAGGAACAAATTATTTTTATTAATGTTTACTTGCCCGAAACTTCAACCACCCGTTCGTTATTGATTGCCAAGTATAATTTAGGACTATAATTGTAGCCGTGGTGACTCAGCACCCTGGTATATCCAATACTAGCGTCCAGATGTTTAGTACTATTAACATCCAAGCCAAGGTCTATTAGAAATTGATCGTCTGTTTTCTTGTAAGTTCCTGAAGAATAATAAATATTGATTGAAATTGCGATACGAACAAGGAACGTGAAGTTTGGTACACGAGTGATAAATCATCACCTTTAGCAACTAGTAAACTACCAGCTGCGCGTAGGACAACAGAAACATTGCGGTTATTGGCGTCGAATGAAATCTGAGCACTCATCTCCCTCTTGGTCAGAGATCCAGGAGTATCGAAGACCATTGTGATGTTACTCTTATTCTGAAATACAAAAGATTCAGGCTGTATCGAGTCTAATCGCAAAGTGAGGAACCCAGTACAAAATAGTTATAATTTCTAGCTTACCTCAGAACGTTGCCACTTATATTCAAAAAGATAGCTTTTGATCGTCTTGTCTGTTTTCATCAAAGACACCTTGAACAGAGTCGGCCCATTCAAAACGAAGTAGGCAGCGTTTGGATTCTTAGTCACGTTTGAAAATTGATAAGTGGTACACAACTTGAGGCCTATAATTTTATCGAGGGCTGCCCAGCTGCAGGTATTGTTGCTGACGATCTGTATCAGGTTGTGTTTCTTCAGTTCCCTTGTACTTTGATCGGAGACGATTAATCCTACTGGGGTTTCGTCAGTTTGGGGTCCGTTTGTGCTGAGATACGTGACGTCCGTGAGCATGGAAAAGACTTCAATTTTTTCGTTGGGTAGACCTAGGTTAAGGCTGACCAATTGCATATCTTTTACAATTAAATGTCCTTGCACTGCCCCGGAACTGTATAAGTTGGACTTCAGCTTGATCCCGGCACTTTTGTAAAAAGCGTCGATAACCATTGTACCAGTTACGTCCACGCTGACACTGAAAAAGTATTACAGAAGTACAGTGCTAGCCCAAGTTTTCATTTCCTTTAATGCGCAATCAAGTGTCTTACCTCGGCATTATGTTTCCCATTATTTCCAGTGCCTCACTGTTTCCTAATCGCTTGTTGTTCAAAGAACCAGACATTTTAAAGTTACAAGCTGTGGAGCCAGAAGCACTGAGATGGAGAGGGAGACCAGAGGTCGTCGGAACGACGTACGAAGAGTCCAAGAACATGCCAGTTTTTTCATATTTCACGTCATTACCGGAAAGGATTTTCATCAGTTTTGCCCAAGGATCGAGGGAGGCTATAGTGGTTCTGATTTCTTTGTCTCCAGTCAGAGTTACATACTGCACGTCGTTGCCGAAGATTTTCAAGGAAAAACTTAATGTTGGATTGTCAAAATTATTGTCGATTACGTTGGGCAAATTTTTTATTTTCTCAGCATAGTTCTCGCCTGTGTTTTCACTATTTACCGATCTTAGGCTCCTCAAAAAGTTTTTAAAATGCAAGCTCACTTTCTCGTTACTGAGCGGGCCGTTAGGTCCGAAAAAATTCTCTGCGTAATATTCGATTCCTTCAAAACGAATTGCCACTTCAAACATATTTATAGATTCGCCCAAGACATCAACGGTCGCATTTATGGTAGCGGTTCTCGGTATGTAAGACTTTGGTGAGAATATTAAATTCGTTTGATAATTAGCACCAACGTTGTACTCGTCTGAGAAAAATGAGCTTTCATAGTTTCTGGAAAATTTACGAATATCACTGTCGAATTTCTTTCCCAAATCTCGGTCCATTAGCAGACTCTGAACTTCGATTCTACTCGGCGACGAGGACTTCAGAAGATTTTTCAAATGGCTCCAAACAAACGATCCAACTATGCGAACAAATATTGAAAAATATTAACTTTGTTCACTAAATATTAAAAGCATCTTGACTGTCGTTATTTCAATCGCAATGCAGTACACTTACCTTGATTGACTTCCTCTTCTTTCAGCGTGTGCTTTATTATTTTTATCACGTTGTAGTCAGGGCATCGCATCACCTGGAGATACGAAGCGATTCGGAGTTCCGTATCTTGACTAGAATTTCGGTAAAGATTTAGAAAAAAAGCGTCCCTTGTTTCTTGGCATGAGGGCAACCTTCGATGAGCGTCGATGGCTGCCACCCTTGTCTCCATCGTCAAATATCCACCCGCACCTTCGATACATCCCTTCAATATTTCTCTTAATCCCTCAATTTCTAATCCCATATTTCCAATGGATTTCAGAGCTTCCAACGTCTGTAAATTGAAAAAATTTATGTATAATTGATTTTACTTTTTTTGTTTCATTCTTAAATACTTTACTCACATCTGAGAAACGTAAAACGATGATTTACAAGCTAGATTATATCGCCAGCTACGACACTGATAATTACCTGTTTCGTTTCCAATGTCGAATGACTTTTTCTGCGGCAGCCTTTTTCGATTTTTGCTTCTACATAGCGCAAAAATCTAGTAACAGGCTCTACGCGGAGGCAATCGTTGTCCACGTTTGTACAATAGGCGTGAATGATGCTAGAGTAAGCTAGGTCAAATTGGGAATCACCCAGTTCGCTTTGATGCTCCAAAAGGGGTGCGAGTGCCCGGAGAGTCTCCTTGTCAGGGCGTGGAATTAAAGCGAATCCTGATATCCAATCCTTAACTTTTTCGAGTGGCACTTGTTTCCGTATTATTAAATCCTTCTGAACCATCAGAGCAGCAGTGCTTTCGATGTACGGCAGAGCATTGATTATGTGCTTTCTGAAAATCGTGATAAAGACTCTTCAGTATTTAAAATAAGACTTTCTTTTACCGCAGTTTTATTGGCGGTAAATTGGTATCACGGGATGAATCGTCAATTTATACTACCTTCCCGTTCTGCAGATGCTGTCGGCACGCAACAGCAGCATTGACAGAGATGGGTAATTGAGTAGACGAGCAGAATGAATGAACTTTGTAAACACTTTGGAGAATTCCTCTTGAAGTTGTTCACCCGATCTCATCTTGCACATGCTCTTGAGGGAGTTGCGAGACGTTCGCAGCTCTCCGTGCGTTGGTTTCAGAGTAACGACATGGTTGTACAAAAGGTTGACTCTTTTCGACAATGGAAAGTCCTCTCCTTCGCCTTCGTCTACATCTACAAAGTCGGAGACTTCCTCGATCAGGTTAAGCGATGACCGAGTGATGCTTGTCGCCCCGGCCCTTCTTCCGTTGGATAAAGGTCGGAGCATGTGCACGTCGACGCATGTTACCGCCTCGTAGATGTTATGGTCCAATGTTATTTCACAATCGCTCGAAGACTTCAACAATGGCTCGCGAAAACTTCGAGGATTTGATGAAAACGGACTTCTGTAAGAGTTCGATTGAAGAACGGAGAGATACTTGTTTCTATTTGTACAAGATGCTATGTTCTTTGTTTTCTTTAATAAGAGACTTGTCTGCCTCGCTTCGTAGAGCTTGTAATGTGTGTGGCAAATGCCGTTGATGTCCAATTCTTCAGAAGAATGGCTTACATCAAACCTTTTCATCGTATTTTGAAACATAGAGAGTACTCCTTTTTTCATGTTCAGCACCCACACCGGTTCCTCGGGGTGCGGGCAGACCTCGAGTATCTCACCATCTCGAAACGCGAATCTAAGTGCATATTGCTCGACGTTTTTCACAAACTCAGCTCCAGCTCTGTCGGGGAATTCAGCATCATAGGTTGAACGATTCGACGAAATGCTCGACTCCGTCAGCTTCAAATGACCTTCGCAAGGGGATGTGAAACTCAGTGATACCACAGCGTCAATTTGCAGGGTTGATTCATTGCGACGATCGTTTAACGTCACTCCCAGGTTTGTACTGACGTCGATTTGGTACGCATAACGGTAAACCACACCTTGCAAATACTTGAATTTTACTAAGTGGTCGGCAGAAACTGTGGAAACAAAATTTTGAGTACACTCACGTATTGTTTGAAACTTGTTTTTCTTCGTTCTATTGTAAGAAACTACTTTTCAAAAGTGTTACTCTGCATAATATGTTTTATTAACGTTATATTTAAGAAACGAAAACTCACCGGAACATTTTGTGCGACTGCACAGGGCCGGGACGTTGACGTACACTGTAACGAGATCAAATTAATGCTGTGAACTGTGGTAGAAGTTTTTTTACCATTTTCAAAACACCAACTAAAAATATGAAAACTCACCGGCATAAGTATCGATGCACAAGACAACAAGGCACAGATACACCAGTATTAACAAACGATTCATATTGAATGATGTTTAAATAAAAATATGTTAGCTAAGTGTTTAACATTGCCAATAAATTTGGTTTCGTGGCGCGGCGATTCTGGCTCAGCAACTGATCTTAATGAGATATTTATCTCTGCCCTTCTCTTCTCCAACGAAATCACGTTCTAGTTCACTGCAGAACAACAACTTGTTGACAGAAAGCCAGGCAAAGGAATACTGGGGGTGAAGCTGAACGAATTTAATTTAATTCAACGCTTGTTCGATATTGGATAAGTAAGTGCTTCCTGCCTTCTCCTGTGCTTTCTGAAGGGGAAACGGATATGCTTGACACAGCATCGTATGCAGTTGTGTGGTAGGAATTTTATAGTATTCCAACTGGTGGGTTAAAGGTTGAGGATTGATAAGATACATGATATAAGGCTAAAAGACATCAGGCAAAGGTCTCTTTGAAATTATTGGGAGTCTAGGATACTCACGGTCAAAGTTCAATACAGATAAGACGTCAAGAGGGAAACTAATCCAATGTTGGCTCAGCATCTACTTAAGATAAACATGATCAAACATTAGTTTAATTTTAAAGAAATAATCTTCATATATTTTTTTCCATTCAAGAAACTTCTTTCCATTGTTATTTTACATTATTCGAAAGAAATGATGTTCGGAAATATTTTAATTATCTATCTATCCGTATTGCAAATTGATTGTGGAGAAACAATCTAGCACACGGTAATTAAAAAATAGTTAAGCAGTAGAACTTCCAAGAATTAATCTAACTTATCTCAAAACTCAATATTCATACAGATATTTGTATGGTAAACATAATGTTTTCTCGTCAAAAAATACAATTGTCTTCTGTCTTTGTTTGATCGGTAAAGATCCGCTGCAGGTATTGAAACGAAAACAACCAACTCATGTTGACGGATTTCCTAAAAAGTAAGACATTAAATTTTCTTCAGCAAGAGAAACAAAAATATATTAAATAGATTTCCCAAAATTATTTTCATTGCTTTCAATGGTTCATTGAACGATATCAACAGTCTCCAAATTATTCATCGACATTATAATTACCTCTACCGATTTTCATCAGGCCAAACAATCTTCTCTATCCAGTCCAGGTAGTGGGAAATCCTCGTATAAACGCCAGGTGAATTTTTGAGTGCACATAAACGCCCAAAACTTGTAATGCCAATTATTCGATAGAGACATTTATGATTAGGATCCAATATTTGCAGAGGACCCCCAGAATCTCCTTGGCAAGTATCGCTTTGCCAGCCTCCACTAATATCTCCAGCACACAACATACTTGGCACAATCCCCCTCGGGATTGCGGTTGAACGATTCAATCGGAGAGCACAATCTACATTGTCTACAATGTCCAGACGAACTTTCAGCAGCTCGTCGCTACGCTCTTTGCCTGAAATCAGAAATTAGACGATAAGATAAAACCCTCAAAAATGCTAACGGGTTCTCTAGATCTTTTCAGTGACATTTAGAGACAATTGCTCTGACTTTACCAATCCCTGTGACACCCCAGCCACTCGCCCATGCTTGGATCGGCGTAGTATCAAACTCGGAGTACAAGCACGCAGGCTTTATATCCGACCCAAATGTCAGGGTTTTGTTCAATTTCAGAAGCGCCAGGTCAGCATAGACCGCGGGAGGTTTGTAAGATGGATGTCTTACAATCTCCCGTACCCCTATCATCTTCCCAGTTGTTTTATCGCCCAAATGATGAGCCCCGATGCGTACAATCTTCGGGGGTCCTCTGGAAGTGCAAAAAGTCATAAATCGAGTCGTTGGACGAATTGAAAACATGGATTGACTGTAAAGTCAAAGTCTATTTGCTGACAGTGAAAGATTACAAAACGGGCTTACGAAGATCCGTGAGTACAGTGACCGGCTGTGATTACCCATTGATTGGATATCAGACTGCCTCCGCAAAGAAAGGTTGCTTCATTGTTCTCGGATAGCCAGCCGAGTGCTACCATGTGAGAAAATTCACCTGGACGGGCAGTAAGTCCTCCAATGATCAGAGGATTATGCAATCCCCTACAGTTTTGGCGATTAGTTTTTTTCGTCGATACAGGTGAAGACCAGGTACCAACTAGTGGAAGAATCCACACGTTCCGTTGTTCAATCGCTTTATTGTACTCTGCACATTCTGTGAATCATACAATTGTCGATAAGCTAGAATCTGACTTTTAGGTGATAAAGTACTTTGTGTAATGTTCAGTTTTTTTCTACTAATGCTCGAGTACAGCTGCTTCATTAGTTACTATATTTTGCTTTGAAACAATTATGCTGTCACAGCACAAAGCTGTAGCATTCTAATTGTTTAGTAACGTAATAAGCAGCAAAATTACTTTTCTAAATGCAATATTTAGCTTGTTCCTGATTCATGGTCAACTTGTAAAAGTGAAGTGAAGTCTCAAACTTAGAGTCCAAGCAGAAAGTGCAAATACAAGCGCCTTAACTTCTACAGAGAATCTAGTACGTAAGAAATTCCTAAAACAGCCTACTTAAATCCGAAGTTCGCTTAGAAATTTCCCCTGGGAATATCCAGTCTTTGACATCATTCAACGGGCGTTTGTGAAGGTCCATATTTACAGGATTCTTATTAGTGATGAACTGTAAATTCTTAGAATTGGCAAAACTGCCATTGCCGGTTGGCTTGGTCAAATTGGCATTAGGCTTCCTAGCGTGTGGAGTTAGTCTTTGCCAGACAGAAGAATTTCTCTTGGGGCTCAATGTTGCTACAAGCAATGGGTTATCTTGATAAATAATATCAGCTCCTTCTTGTCGTAGGCTAAGGCCTTTGTCATAGGACGGCGGAGATTTCTCGGTCCAAGACGGACGTGGATCAATTTGATTGTTTACTTCATCAGGCCAAAGCCAAGAGTCGTTAGCTGCATGAAACGGAAAAACATGAAAAAAAGATGTATTACAAACAACGTAATGATGCAATAGTGAATGACGTTAATCTTAATTCCGATGAAAGAATAAATAAGTTGTTCTTATACTCTTATTGCTATATTATGTGTATATATATATATATGTATATATATTATTGAGAAAAAAAAACATAACATGTTCAACAACCCTCCCACATGCTTATTCCAAAACATAAATTAATATCGGTTATTCAGTTTCTGCAACCAGATGCTATTTTAGGGAAACGGATTATCAATAACTAAGAACTTAATAATGACCTGTGATATAATTAATGGTATTCAAAAAGGCCAAACGTGAGAATAAAATAATGATGAAAAACGATTTTAAAATAAACCTCGCCATGCTGCTTCGTTTGGAAATAAAACAGTTGCACACTCTTACCGACAAGACATGTGATCATTTGCGGCTATATACAGAACCTGTGATTGACGGTTACCGACATTGGTTGTCGATTTATCTCTTATCAGACCGCGCATTACACGCGAAATGTCGCGTACACTTCAGTCAACGAATCAAATTGTGTATTGAAACGGTATTGATCAGGGAGTGACTCGATGCTCCCTGATACCTTTGCTTCAGTCAACGCTGATATTGATCTTAATAGATCGATCAGCAGATGGGTTACAAACATATGTCAATCAAGTTTTTACGTCCTTGGGGGACGTGTAGAGATTTATTTCAATTGCATAATACATTGTTGTATGTCATAGATTTTGGCAGAAATACAATGAATTAATTTTCTTCAACATTAATTCCTTCTCATGTGGAATCTTGAAAGTCCGGGATATTAATCTCTTCGTTTACGGTACTGAGAACTTGTGCATACCTAGCGATATCGAGTGAAATCCTAGTCAAGAAATGCAAAAGGAATGCACACCGGTATCGATTGTTGCGAATTGTTGTACGCGTCTGCGTTCCCACAAACGTATTTCCCACGATGTAAGAAGATAAGTCGCGCTCCTGCGCAGTCATCGCAAAAAATTATCACGTGCCCCATCCGTATGAAGGCCATCTCGGATTTTCAACCAATCGTATTCGAGATCATTACGCGCGCACTTTAATTTAAGCGTTTATTTTGAAGATGGGTTCCATACGGTCGGCGCAAAACCTGACGAAAATGCGTCAAACGGAGGAACACACCCTATCTCTTAACATTATGGTATTCCTATGGCATAGTAGATACATTGTTGCGCTGCACAATTTGTGCCCTGCATTATTCCCGCCGTTCCCGCCATACCTTGACAGCCGAGCATCGAGTTGGTCGTCTGGTTTAAAATGTGATGGTTAGTGGTTTCCATCATGACTCAGAGGTGGTCGTGAACGACTACGACAGCCAGTTGAGTTCGTGTTTCGTAATTAAAAAAAAAAAAGAAGAAAAACCATATACACATATCTCTCCTTAAGTAGGCAAGAGATATGTCAGTGTAAACGCCCGGATAAATATAAGACCGATTCAGATCAATGATGATGATTAGCGCAACAGCGTGGACCTCGGGTCCCTCGAATAACCCCCAACCGTTGTAAATATATATTTTTTTTTTAAGTTCGATGCACGAGTTAAGGTGCGCTGCTGCTGCTGTTGCTGTTGCTGTTGCTGTACGTTGCTGTTTTCTCTCCGTTGCCTACCTGTTTCATTTTTGTACCACCTAACTCGCGCATTTATTCTCACAGTATAAATGATTTGGCTAAATAAAGTCGACAGTTTACACTCATACAAATCTCGCGTACGTAATAATAAACGTGCACATTACTAATATCTTATATTCTATCTCTCACGTACTCATTATTTATTTTTCAATTTTTGTGTTCTTTCTACCTTCTATTTTTAGTCGACCCTGAATAGTATTGTTGGTAAACTCGAGCCAGATTCTATAACAATCAGGTTCCGCTTCTTTTCTTCTTCTCGTTGCATCAATGCCAGTTAATTAATTCTTAATTAAAATTCACCGCAACACGTCTTAATCATTTAATAAGGAAACCAGAAACGAAACTGTATAAGCAGCAAAATCATTTCCTATTCATTTAATTATCCTGATCTTTTGTATTCAAATTGCTAGGTGTACCCTGTTTTAGCATCCTCTTAATCCCGTCGACAAGTGCGACGCAGAAGATTGAGCGATGGATCAGGCTAAAAACAGGCCAAGTAGAGCTCGTTTTCGTTCAGCAAGTAATTCCGCTCGAATTTTAGTCTTTGATCAACCTGAAACATCGGAGTCTAAGGCTAAAAGCGAGATGGAAGGATACAGGAATCTCACTCTGCCCAAAATGGAAAGCAAAGAAGCCCCTGTGAAACCAGGTACAAAATTACTTAGTTACATGTATGCGTTAGGGTCTACCTTTTCTGCCCTTTCACTGTAAAAGCAAGCCAATGTCTCGTATTTTTTTTATTTTATTTCTACACACTCATAGAACAGTGTAAAGTTTCATTTACCATGCGTTGGAATTTACCTAACCACAGGATTCTAGGAAAGGCGTAAGGTGGGATGATTCACAGTGGATAGTTTTCACAAAAGAACTTATTCACCACCTTCAAACTTATATGCCAAATTTTAAGTCATAGGCACTGTCTGTAGTATATGAATTGCTTATTTCAGGTAATCAAATAATCATGATTAGAGAAAAAGCAAATGAGGCCTAACCGGAGTAAACTTGATATTCCATTTGCTGAACAATAAACTAACAACATTCCTCTGTTTACCTGGTCTTCAATATTATTATTTTTTTTTTTTCTTTACACATTTGCAGCTGCCGATGAGATTTCCAATTTGGTACGGATGCGAAATTCTGCGATAGGGAAGTCAGCGCCGTCCCTTTCCATTCATATGGTTGGTAGAAATGAAAATAAATAAATGTCATCTACCACGAAACTTTGGCTAATCTGACATCCATGTTACAGCGTGACTTTAACATCCCACGGCGAGCAGCAAAAGCGGCTCATCGAAAATCATTCATTGCCACCACTTCTCCAACCCTGCCGCGTTGTCAGTCTCCAATTTGCGGTAAGTTCGGTGCAATCTTTGGGTGGAATAAAATTTAGTTAAGAACCATCAGAAACCTATAAATTTAACAAATCTTGTATATTTGAAGAATTTTATCTTCATATGAGAGAAGAATGGAAAATTTCTATGATGCACAATGTATGCGCAAGGAGTCAGCCGATTGTTTTTATTTTATTTTTTTCATATTTAGAGAAAGTTGGCTGTTAAGAAGGGGTGTGTCTCGTTTTTCAAAACCCCAAGCAATATTCTAGTTTAAACTATGGTATAGTAAGCTGTCTTAACGCCTGTTCCTAACGATAGACTATTTGTACAATTTGTAGGCAGTCCCCTAGAGAGTCCTAGGATGTCATCCAGTCCACATTTTCCTTTTGCACCAATTAAAAGGTACATACTTTGTCATTTTTAATGTCCTCTAATTTTGCACCTTTAGAAATTCTGCGTTATCTGAAATTGGTGTGCCAAGCTGATCTTTGTAGCTAGCTTGTTCGTTTTCACTTATCCAATGGCGCATCTAACTCGGCAGGGAAAGCAACACTTTTCTTTTGTCTCATTTATTTGTCTAACACATAAGATGTACAAAATAGTAAAATTTTCACAAACACACCTGTAGAACTGCTATCGTAATGTTCCAAAACTCTAAGCGTTTAAGACAGACTAATCACCATTCGTGAATTTATTCTTCACACAGAATCAACGCAAGCAGCACAGCAGTGGCCGATGGCAGGCGATGGTCCGTCGCAAGTCTACCTTCGAGTGGCTACGGGACGACTCCAGGCTCCAGTAATGTGTCTGTGAGTCTCTTTGACACTAATACGTAAACAGTTTACTTTCAACTTTGGATTTTGAAATCTATTTCCACCTAACAATGGAAGATCCCTTCTCGAATTCTTGCGGATATGTATTAGGACGTACTAGTCTACGCTCTTCGCTGTCTTACCAGTCTTAATCAGACATCAATCTCCTTTGAAATACTCTTCAGAATTCAGGTTACCAAAAATTTTACCTCATTATCCTGTTCGACACTCGTCATTTATCGCAAACAATGTCCCATTTTCAGTCCCAATGTTCGAGCCAGGAACGCCTTCACCAGTTACCCAACATACCGACCAAAGACGAACTCCGCATGCTGTCCTGTCACTTTTCAAAACCAGGTACGCCTTGCGGCTCGCACCCGGGCTTTCCTGGATCAAGTATATCCAGTATTCCAGGATCCATAGCTCTTAGCATGGAAGAAGAGGGTCGCAGATCGCCGATGCATCGTCCAAGGTCCAGAAGTTTGAGGTACGGCGATTTCTAGGCAGAGAAAATGGCGGGACCAATCGATGACGTTTCAATTTCAGTAACATCTGACCATTATTGACTTTTTCTTCGATCTTACAGTAGCCCGAGTCGATCTCCTGTTTTGGATAGCGAAATAGTGATGATGAACACGTTATACAAGGAGCGATTTCCCAAAGTAAGTAGAGTTTAAATGATAGTGACGATCGGAGAGGATTTTTATGAGATAGGATTTTTCAAGTGGTGTTAATAATGGGAAATTTCTCTTTCAGGCCACGCAACAAATGGAGGAAAGATTGACTAATTTTATTAACGAAAATCGTGAAATAGACGAATATGAACTGGTTACGCAGATAGCACCGGATTCTTTGCCTATACTGAGATTCGTCCATCATCAAGTGATAGAAATGGCTCGTGATTGTCTACAAAAATCTCAAGAAAAATTAATCACTTCTAGATACTTTTATGAGATGAGCGAAAATTTGGAAATACTCTTAATGGAGGTAATCGTTTCAAATATCAGTGGTTAATTCTTGGATCTATATTTAAACTTGAATCTTTCTTGTTTTACGATAAGTGACTTTATATTTAATTCCGTAAATTTTAATTTATAGACGAAAGAAAAATCTTTGGAAGCAGCAGCTAGACTAACAGGACTAATTAAAAAATTGTTACTAGTAATCTCAAGACCGGCGCGACTTTTAGAATGCCTCGAGTTTGATCCAGAAGAATTTTATCACCTTTTGGAGCAGGCGGAAGGGCAAGCTAGGATAAATATCGGAATCAAAGCCGATATTCCTCAGTACATAATTAACAAATTGTCACTTAATCGTGACCCGATCTCAGGTAAAAATTTTTCTCTTTTTTCGTTTGTTCCCGAATATAGATTAACACTGTCAAACGTCTTATTTTGGTGCACATTTTCTTCCGCAGAGTTACAGGAAGATTTGAATAAACTCGAAGACTCAGCGTCGTCTAGCGAAAATAATTTACTATTGGCTTCGTCTAGTCCAGGTAAAGAAGACGAAATTCGATCTCAGCGGGTGCCATGCGAAAGCGATTACGAAGTTTTGAAGCTGATAAGCAACGGAGCTTACGGAGCTGTCTATTTGGTGAAGGAAAAAATAACGAGGCAACGTTTTGCTATGAAAAAAATAAACAAGAACAATTTAATGTTAAGGAATCAAGTGGAACAAGTATTTGCCGAACGTGATATTATGAGTTTCACCGACAATCCTTTCGTCGTTTCCATGTATTGTAGTTTTGAAACAAAGGTATGCCGATCGAACGTTTGAGCAGAGAAAAAAAAAACATATTAAAAATGAGACTAATTTGGAACAGCAACGTCTTAACTTCACTCAATTTAATAACAATGCTTTTATTATATTTACAGAAACACTTGTGCCTCGTAATGGAATACGTTGAGGGAGGTGACTGCGCGAATCTCTTGAAAAATATCGGACCATTACCACCAGATATGGCTAGATTTTATTTTGCTGAAACTGTTTTAGCTGTTGAATATTTGCACAATTACGGTATCGTTCATCGGGATTTAAAACCTGACAAGTAAATGAAATACACAAAACATTGTGTCTTGAATAACCGAAAGAAATTAGCTCAATATCTATCTCAAAGTTAACGACTATTTTTATAATTTGCCACTCTACTTTTCAGCTTACTCATCACCGCTCTGGGTCACATAAAATTGACAGATTTTGGCCTCAGCAAGATGGGTCTCATGTCCCGTGAGTATTACGTGCCTACTGTGAACCTAAATACGTTAATAAGACTGTACTTGTATCTACTGATTTAATTTTAAAGGTCACCTTTCATTACAAAAACCTAAGACATCTTCAAGAATGCGATAGTTACTGCAGTTTTCACATTAATTCATCTAATTTTACCCTGGCGCAATTGAATTTCAGGTACACCCTCTCATTCAATTGTTTACTTATGTTCCATTCTTCCTCATTCCAGTGGCAACAAATCTGTACGAAGGTTACGTGGACAGAGATACTCGGCAATTCTCCGATAAACAGGTATTCGGAACCCCCGAATACATAGCGCCCGAAGTGATCCTTCGCCAAGGTTACGGAAAGCCTGTTGACTGGTGGTCAATGGGTATAATACTGTATGAGTTCTTGATTGGCTGTGTTCCATTTTTCGGAGAAACACCCGAAGAATTATTTGCCCACACGGTCAATGGTAAAGTACCATTTCTCATACATACATACTCTTTTACCATTTTTCAATCTCTTCATCCTTTGCGTCACCCATTATTGTTCTGAGTCAACGTTTATAACAAGACGAGCTGGCCTGGCAGACGTTGTCCTGCCGTGTCCTGTAGGTGCGCGATCATGTGTTGGCAATAGGCAAAATAAGTTAACAATCACCACCTATCAGATCTTATCATAGCTATGAACTATCATTTCGACAATACAAATATATTACACAGAAGTTACACGATCACTACAGACTCAACAAAGAATTATATATATAAAGTTAGTATTCTGTAGTTTTAGGGGTCACCGATTACGAATCTGAACTCAGATTTCAACAATTCAAGATGGCGGATCCAATATGGTGGATGAAAGTTTCAAATTTGATCGAATATGGTTAAAAAAAACTGTATGCAGGGGTTTTTGGACTTGCTGATTGGATTTGCTTTACTGAATTTTCAAAATCTGATTTCAGATTCGAAATGAACCATCCCAAAAATCTCTGGATAGAGTTTTTTTTGTCCGGATTCGATCGAATTTGAAATTTTCTTTCGCCATATTGGATTCGCCATCTTGAATTTTCGAAATCCAATTTCAGATCCGTAATCAGCGACCCCAAAAACTTATAATTTATTTAAAAAATGTATAATGTGTAAAAGGATAACTTTCTCGGAAATGAATTATTCCTACAATTTTCATTACAATACTACAATATTGCAATAGTTACTCTCGAATATCGCAAACCTATTATTATACTATCAGAAACAGCATAAAACCGTAAAGAAATATGTTGAAAAGTTCTCTAAATGTGCAAAAAATGGACATAAAATAGGTGGAAAGAATACATACCACTTTGACTTAAAGGGTTAATCACATCTCTGCCCTTTCAGACGACATCGAGTGGCCTGATAATGATGACTGGCCAGTACAACCGGAAGCAAAGGATATAATAACTGCACTTTTGCAACAAAGCCCTAGGGATCGCCTGGGAACAGCGGGATCTCACGAAGTTAAGGAACATCCTTATTTCTTTGGCGTCGACTGGAACAGTCTTTTGAGACACAAGGCTGAATTCGTTCCGCAGTTGACAAACGATGAGGACACAAGTTACTTCGACTGTAAGTTGACGCGGCTTGAAACCAACGATGCTCAAGATCTTCGAAATAACTTGTTCGCTTTTCTTTTCAGCTCGTATGGACCGCTACAATCACGATTTGGGTGATGATACGGACGACACCGATGACTCTCCTCTCTTTGGCTCGTTTTCATCATACTCACCGCAATCGCGCAAAATATCTCAGACAAGGCCGCAGTTGTTTAACATGTCTGAGCCAGAATTGGACTTTTCTCGAAAGCAATTATTCCGCTGCGAGTCCGAAACCTCGGACGCTCAATTATCTCCTGGCTTTGTGCAAAACGTTGCTTCTGTAGCACAGAAGTCATTGCAAAAGAATTTGCTGCTTGATAAGAATCAGTCGCAGACTAAGAATAACTCGTTTCATGAATCTCCAGATAAAACTGCAGACAAGTCTGATCCAAATAGTACTGGTTCTACGATATCTGCGACCTTCAGTAGAGATGCGCAATCAACGAGTGCTACAAAAAATAGCAGCGGTGATGCACTCTCCGTCAGTTTGAGTACTCCGGATTCTTCTCAAACCGAATCCGATGACGTCAGCCCGCAGATTCAAAGAAAACGCCATTCGCATACACGCGACAAGCTGCCCAGGTTCAGTATATCCATTGACGACGAACACATGTGAGTTATTTAGCCTAATTGGCATCGTGTTTTTGTTTTTAAATATTCATTTAATCGACGCGTATATTTTTCGTGAAAACGCAGTCTGAATCTATTTTCAATTTTACCCTGTTTGCACCTCAATGTCTGGCTAAAAAACTTCGCATTTCAACATATTCGCAAATTAAAAACAAAGCCTGTGAAAGAAAGGAAATAACTTATGATTTATTTCATATTTAAATTATAACGCTGGCGAAGCGAGCAATCATTGAGAATTAGAGTAATGACACTGTCTGAATCAATTCTCTGCAATATTCAATTCTTTGGGTCTAAAAAATCGTTTCTGTCAGTAGAGAAACTCTTTTTTTTATTCAGACTATGTCATATTATTCTGTCAAGACTTGACGATAGCAAAGTTAAGCCCAGAAAATCGTTTACCTTCAACCTAAGTCTCCATTTTTATTATAGATTGGATCTAGCGGCTGCTAACAGGGATGCTGCGGATGACAAGCACAATTCCAGCACAGATTCGTTCGAAACGTTCGCAATGTCTTTGCTACCCTTGACAAAACACAGATCCAGATCGGTGATAAAATCTGCATCAACCAGCGGGCTGTCTCTGGTCATACCGACGAGTAAGCGTCGTCTTTACCTTGAAGTATATTCTGTCTCTGAAAGTAGATGAGAAACTTTAACAGGTAGCAAAGTACTTGTTTCTCAATTAAAAGTTAATAAATATCTTTGCCTTTTCAGATGACTTACCATTGACGCAGCCAATCGAATCACCTGGCGGCTCTTCCACCGCCTCCTCTCGGGATACTTCGCCATGTAGAGAACTCAGCCCTCTGGTAACCAGTCTCAAACCACCAACCATCATTAGGCGAGGTCCCTGCGGCTTCGGATTCACCGTTCACACCATACGTGTTTATTATGGTGACAGCGATTTCTATACCATGCATCATTTGGTCATGGTAAGTAAATTGCGAAATTTTCCAAAATTTGATCATTTTTCTGTACGAAATTTACAAATATTACATGATAATTGACCTTAAAACCCAAGAATTGTCTGAAATAGCCCTTTTCAAAGACAAATATAGGGTGTTTACTGCTCCTTAAATATCCTTATCAGGTAATCGGTGTATCGTAAAGCAATTATGTTGAGTTTCTTACAGGCGGTCAATCAATCTAGTCCAGCATTTGAGGCGGGACTTAGACCCGGAGACTTGATAACTCACATTAACGGTGAAGCAATTCAGGGGCTTTATCACACGCAAGTTTTGCAGCTAATGCTGAGCGGAGGAGATCATGTAACTTTGCGAAGTACGCCACTGGAAAATACGAGCATTAAAAGCGGGGGTAGAAAGCGTGAGTTGGGGCAGAGTAAAATGGCGAAAAAATCGCTTCACAGACAGAGAAAGCAGAAGCGCGATCATTCGGACAAAAAACGAAAGACATCGCTGTTCAGAAGAATCAGTTCTAAACGAGCCAGTGTCGAGATGCAGCAGGTACGGCGAATGGTTTGCAATCTATGCTAACGCAAATAAACAAATCAAAAGTCAATAAACAAACAGATCAAATCACAAAGGAATAGTTGAACAAGACCGAACATTTTCGCTACTGTTACGTGTTTACAAAAAACAGAAATAATAATTTATCACTGCCACTAAGTTCTGTATTTTATTTGTTCATTTATATTTTTTTCTTATCGTTACAGCCGTTAAGTATCAGTTGTCCTTTGTCGGCACCAATCCTTCCCAGTGACAGCAAACCTCCACTTATGGTATGATTTTCATGAAAATTTATTTATTTATTAACTCATAAATACGATAATCATACTCTAATCATATGTCTTGATTTCACATTTTGTACTGTTGAATCATCAATCATACACGATATATTCGTCCATACTAAGTTTATCATCAAATATCAAAACACCATACAATCAATTTCTGCAACACCCCAGACTTATTTCAAACTTTCCAGAATTTGATTGATACTTTTGGGACATAAGTATACTCAACTTTTTCAACACTTACTTCTTTGTAAATTCAGGGATTAACAAATACGTTACTCGATTCACTGTCAATTCTTCTTTCTGAAAATAACGGTAATTGTTTAAAGAAAAATCGATGTAAAAAACAAACATTAAGTAGACTTCTATTGCAAATATTAACCGATGTACAAATTTTTAAAGCTAATCTGAAATGGTGACAAGTAGAGAATTTGATTATTGTTTTGATGTGGCAGCGCCGTGATCAATACATTATATTGTACACAAGAACATTCAATTTTTTCAGTTAGACAGTATCGATAAAATAAAATCAATGTTCAAGGCTTGCCTACATTTTCTTATTGCAAACCTATAAACACGCAGATTTATTTGTAAGCTTGTACGTCTAAACCGAGTAAAACGATAATAATAACGATTTAGTCAAATGAAAAACTTACAGATGGCTGCGGGAATCTGTTCTCCGTCAATGGTTACTCCGAGTCGTTCGTTCCAGTCATTTACTCGCTCTTTACCGCCTCAGGAATCGGCACCGTTTTTCAACGCCTGTACCAAGTCAGTCTGCAGCCCGTCACCTCCAATAAATCGATCCAGTTCGGAATCCTACCACTCGACGACCACCTCGAGCCCATGCTCAAGTCCCAGTTCTTCGTCGTCCAGTACAAATCCTCCTATAGGGAACATATCGAGTATCGCTAATCAGTCTCATTATCAGAGGCCAAGTACGCTGCATGGACTGAAGCACAAGCTCCACACTGCTGCGAAAAATATTCATTCCCCAAACAGGAGGAAATCTGTCGGTCACATACCCCTTTCGCCTTTGGCCAGGACTCCCAGTCCATCGCCCATCCCTGCCAGCCCAACGAGGAGCCCGAGTCCTCTGGCTTTTCCCACTGGGCATCAGCCGGGAAGTTCTAATACAACACAATCTTACAGTCCAGGTAAGAAATATTTCCTTATTGTACTTACGCATATTTATGGTAGAACTGATTGCCTTTACTTCTAGGAAATAATTAGGGGAAGTATCCCAATATGGTGAATGTGTTAGAGGTCGGCCACTCAGTGATTGCTAAATGGGAAGTTTTATTGTTACCAAAGTCTACACCTACAAAAGAAGAAGATGAAACAAGTGGCCGACTACTAACAAGTTCACCCTAGTTTAGAAATGACAAAGAGCTATGAAACCAAGAATTAAATGTGTCGAATTAAATGCAATTAAAATAATGCTCTCTTAACACAGACAATATTTCACAACTACAAATGCCAATATCCAAGAAGATCGGTAATTGACCGTTTGAGTCACACATTACGGTGCTGAGTCATCTTTTATAACAAGATAGTATTCGATAGTTTTTAGGCTTGCTGATGATGAATCTGAAATCAGATTTCAAAAATTCAAGATGGCGGATCCAATATGGCGGACGTAAATTTCCAATTTGATCGAATACGCCAAAAAAACTCTGTGCAGGGAATTTCGGGGTCGCTGACTGGATTCGCCATGCTGAATTTTCAAAATCTGATTTCAGATTCATCGTCAGCAACCCCAAAAACCTCTGGACAGAATTTCTTCTCTGGATTCGATTGAATTTGAAATTTTCGTCCGCCATATTGGATTCACCATCTTGAATTTTTTAAATCTGTTTTCAGATTCATAATCAGCGACCCCAAAAACATGTAATTTTTGTAAAACATGTATATGTGTAAAGGGGTACCTTTTGGGGAAATTAACTATTCGTTCAATTTTCACAACTTTTTTTAATCAGGTTGTTTCTAACAATAATAATTTACATCATATTGCAATAATTACTCTTAGTATACTATCAGAAATAGCAACAAAAAAACCGTAAAGAAATATGTCGAAAAGTTCTCTAAATATACAAAAACTGTATATAAAATAGGTGGTAAGAATACTTATCGCTATGACTCGAAAGATTGATAAGTTCAGCGAGGTCGCATTAGTTTAACACTTTACTTCGGTGCAATCCATCGCTTCAAAGTTTATCTCTGTATGCAAAAAGCACTGATTGAAATAAATTCAAATTAACCTCAGATGAATTTCTTAAACCTTGTTGGAACACTTGCAACGGTAGTATTTCATCAATATTGTTTTGAACCCAAGTGTATCCAATTAATCTAAGCGGTACATATATTTAGGGGTTTCTCTGTCGACGCCAAGCGGTCAGAAGAAAGGTTTTAGTCGTCCGAAATCGGCGGAGCCTGGATCGCCGCTGTTAAGACGGGCGCTGAGTCCGGATCGCTTGCATCCCCGTTCGGCAGAAAGTAAAACGTCTATATCACCATTGGCAAATACTGTGCTGAAAGTGATACCGCGAGTGACGATTGCCCAGACATCCATGACTGACACCGCAAATGAGGCGAGTATCGCCCATTCAAAAGAGAGCATCGATTCGAAGGCGGAGAAAAAATTGGTCGACCAAAAAACCACCACGGAATATCCCAAGCTGACTCATAGTATGTCGATAAACATAGCGAACGTTGGAATACAGAATAGCACACAGCTGCCACGGATAGCCGAAGAAAAGGACTCGCCGACTGGAAGCAGGAGTGACGACTACTCGTCGAAAAGCATTGGAAAGCTGGAGCAAGCCAGCGATACATCAAAGTCAAATGATTCGGTGGGATCCGGAAAGGATTTGAAGGAATCCTCCTTCGTTATGACGAGAAAAAGCGTTCTTAACGCCGTCGAAAGGCTGCAATCTGCCTCGGAAGAGGCTGCAGCCGAACGTCCAGAGGCATCTTCGTTCCGTAATAGAAAATCTGAGGGCGTCGTTTCCCAGAGAAAATACAGTGTCGCCGAGTCAAAATTCTGCAGCAAAAACTGGTTGGATTCAGTCGCCGAAAAAGATCCTCCCAAGCAAGCAAAACCTCCCGAGCCGTTACCCCTTAAGCAAATGTCCACGCTTATGCAGAGGAAAGCGAGTGTCTTCGACCTCAAGATGTCGGATAAAAATTCGAATGACTCGAGCATGGAAGGCAAGAAGATTTTGAAGAGATACAAAGTCGATCCTGACACTGGCAGCTCGAGCCAGGAAAAAAACACTACTGGTGACAAGAAAAATAATTAGACCAGAGTTTCGACGAACTTTACCACCGATTTGATCGATCTATATTTTTTCCCTTTTTTCCCCATCGATAGCACATTGCTTGAAGTAGTAAAATTTACGGTTTGTTCATCGATTGGTATAAGGACCTCTTGATTGTAACGTCGAATGTTTTTCAACGAATTATTATCCCCAAGGTACTCCCAAGGTTTACCTGTGAATTTTCCACATATCGGTGAAATTACCGAACATTTTGAAGCTGATAACTGCAATTTTTTGTCCTCGTTATTTGTGTTTCCTTACGTAGATTGAACAAATTCGGGGATAAATTGAGACTGAAAACACACGTTGGTCCGGCTGTGTGTTAATAATTACGCACGTTTGATAACGACAAATGGCTATTTCGAATTCGAATAGTAATATTTACTCGCATAATCAATCAGTTTAACAGTTTTCGCATTTAGCTTTAGGCTTGAAATTCATTTCCGCAGTGAAATGATTGCGATTTTTTTTTTTTTTTTAATCAATTTGTTACCGTCACTTTAATAACATCAGTCCATACGAAGATCGAATTAGACAACCTGCTAAGATGATTTTTATGCTCAGTTCGCCAATTTTTTTTTTTTTTTATACGTAAATTGAAGAAACACAACTGAAAATTCAGTTCAAACAATTTACCAGTTTTAATATGTGAGATCGAAATACAAAAAAGCAAAAACAACCAGTTAGTATAGAAATTCGAATGTTTACACCTCATGTGTTACACAATCAAATTCTTTCACGCCATCTCTTTATTGTTACCTGTCTCTTTTAATCTCTCTTTAGTGCGTTTGCACATAGCAAATTGATCAACGAAGGAGTAAAAACACTTGAGTCTATTAGGAAGTTGGAATAATTCGTTTGATTAAAAAAAAAAAATAAAAAAAAAAAAAAAATATCTGAAACTTGACGAACAAAACACGGAAAAGCAAAGAATAAAAAATATGTAATCGTGTTCGAAATATTTTCTGTATAGTTAGCATGGTTATCGTTTTTCGTCCATTTCGTCGATGTATGATTAACTACGATTTTACATAGTTTCGTAAGCTCAAAGCGTTTAGAAACAACAAAATAATAATTATATTAATAATAACATATGAAAATAAAAATAAGAAGCGAAAATGGAACAGCAACGGTGCAAAAAAAATTATCGTGACACTTATTCAGATCACTTTATTAAAAATCGATCAAGATAAATTACTTGGATTCAGACCGAACCTAAGTGTGGATACATCCGCGTAAGGATGTAACTTTGTACTAGACTTTTCTTTGTCCCCTTTCAATTCACGCAGGTTCATGTATACGAAATAGATTTATCGTTTAAGAGTCGTACGCAGCTTATTCTCTTTTCTCCTCAGAATATCGTTAAGCAATCCCTACTCTCATTGTACTTTGTTACGTGTGATAGAAAAAACAACTTACAAAAAATAATAATCGTAATAACGTGTATAATAACAATGAAACATAATCAAAAATAACCAGTGGAGGTTTCTGTAATCGGAAAATTAAATATGTCGCTATACGTTAGAACTACTTTCACTATGTATCGCGTATATATCGTATATTGTTCCGAATATAAGCCGAGGTTTTTTGTCGTTGACAGAACCCGCCAAAATTGTCCTCGTCTTACGTGCGGGTAACTGAGAAAAACATTCTGAAATATTGTCTGAAAATTTGTGGTAGTCTTATACTAGGAACAATACGGTAATAGGTTCACATTACACGTGCTTGAATAAAAAGAATAAAAACTGCCTCAGTTTTCGAGTATACAATTGTTGCAAGTCGTAGTTTGAGAGACATTGTAGAGAGGTTTACATCGTAGTTAGAGAATAGATTTTGAAATGATGAGATTTTCATTATGGCGATTTTAGATTTGTGTATTTTTCTTTCTTATTTTTCTCTTTTTCATCTCTCTGAAAAATAATTACCATAGACCGCACTACTGCGGTATCGATTTTATAACGTATACAAATATACACAAATATATTTACAACTATTATACAAACAAATGCACGTGCTATATGTATTATAATAAATATAATAACAAATACACGACACGTGAAATCGTTCGAGGCTGCTTCAGCCGTAAATTTATAATCCGCGGTGTTCCTTAGCTCTACGTATTAAAAATTATTAATATACAATTTTACGCTCTGTATATGTTGATAAATAACTGGTTAATATTTAACTTTGAACACGTTTCATCAGATTACGTATACTAATAATAATAATAATAATAATAATCGCTCGTCGAGAACTTGAATATAATACTGCTGAAAGAAAAAAAAAAAACGTAAAAAGCGAATTAATTAAGATTAGAATAAACTGCATTAAAAAAAAAAAAAAAAAACATTCGATCAAAAATAACAAGTCTTTACATGATCATAATCAATGTTCACATTTTCAAATAATTCCGGTTACGTTCACTCACTATATATTTAACAACATTTTTTAGGTCGTTCTGTCCTAACGTAATATGTGCAGGAAAAACTTTGACTATATAAATTGATTATAATCTCTGTATATATATGAAATTACATATCAATCGCCATTTTTTCAACGATCAAGAGCACGCTTGTGTAAGTGGGCATCGGAGTTTTAAAAAACGCATTGAAAAAATGAAAAATAAAAAAAATAAAAAAAAAATAAAATAAAATAAAAAATCAAGAAATAATGACACTTGAAGGGCATAACAGAAACAAAAGGGAAAATGTAATTCCGCGCCGTTTGTGACTGTAATTTTTGAAGCTAACTCGCTTTAGAATAATTAAACCGGTTATCCGTTATAACCCACCAATTCTGTACTTTTTTTTATCTAATTTGTTATAATCCACCTACGCGTTTCAGTATTATTCATATTCCGATTGTGAAAATCGTTGGATAGTTAATTTAGGCAGTGCAGATTTTCTTTTCCTGTCGTTGACCGATTTATCGTGATGATTAGTAGATTTTCTTTTCTGTTGTCGGTATGAAAATTGAATGAATAAAAATAAAAACAAATGATAAAAAAAAAAAAAAACGACCTTTTCTTCTTTTTAACGTGGAAAAGAAGGGTTTCCTCATCTATGCTATCATATAATTGGAAAAGGGTGGAAATCCTGCGGTGATTTTATTTCTTCCACATTCGATAGTTTGTTTTGATTTTCCTCTTTTTACAGATTTAACTACTATTCTTATTACCGTTGATTTTGTTAGGCACGGGGACGATCTGTATACCTATATAATAGCGTATTTATAACAAAATTCTACATGAAATGTACGGCTTAACACGTTCGCTAATAGTTAGTTAGATTGAAAATAGTCATATACTGTATACATAGTATACATGTAGTTATTGTCACACATGCAATTAGTTTGTTTCGATAATTCGAATTATATTGAATAATTATACTTGGAGGCTAAAGTATTAACTGACGTTATACGTGTGCTTTGTTTAGTTCTTTTTTTTTTTTCTTCTTTCTTCTGATTTATTATAATTACTTATTAAGGTATTCCGTCGTATAATAATAGTTGTAGATCGATATTTCTCGTTGTTATATTTATAGTAATGTACTAATAGTATACTAAGCATACCTAGTTTCAATTTTGGTGTGATTTCCATTATATTTTTAAGTGACAAGAAAAAAAAAAATTGTAACACAAAATTGCCTTGATCAGAGCTCCTGCATCCTACAGACGTGCGATTATAGAAGTATAATATACGTATACGTTGTATGCATTTGATGGATACCTGGATGCTACGATCAATCGATCAAACGAAAAATGGATTACCGATTTTCGGCTAATCAGTATTTGGAAAAATTTCCGATTGATTGATCGATCGGTTGTTTGATTAACGAAATTTCACCTAATTCGAACATTTGACTAAATCAATCCATCGAATCCATTATAAAATGGTTTTTATAAAAACTATCGATTGAATTAATCGAGAAACTAGAATGATTTTTCGATTCTTAATTGAAAGAATTTATTGGGACTTTTTATTAATTGATAAAGAAATCAATCAATCCCTAGGTCTGATGTGTATAATAATATGTGTAATATATGTTCGTTGTTGCTTTCTATTGGAAAAACGATATTTTACTTTAATTCTCTATAGGTACGTGTGTAGGCAGGACGAGTTACTCGTCCGCTTTTGTGATGCAAAAAATTGTTTAAGAAAATCCGGTTGTGACGTGTAAACAATTGAATAGTATGAAATTTTGAGAAGGAAATAAAAGGGAGGGATAAAATATCATGGAGTGGAAATTCATATTGATTACACAACTTATTATTACTATCATTATAATTATTAGCATTATTGTTGATATGCGTGAAGCTAAGCTGCATAATAATTGTTCTTTTTTTTTTCTATCAAATTATATTGGATTGATTGTTGTGAACCGCGTCAAAGATCACAACGTATAGTCAGAATTAAATAAGCGTTGGTACGTTAAATACTAACTTTCAAAGATGATATGCAAAATAATTCTTTTAAATAAAGTATTACTTAGAGCGTAAATGTGTATGCCAGATATTCTCAATGCTCCCACAGACCTCTGATACAGTTACACCCTGCACTAATATTTACAATCGCATTATTATGAATGCCTTAGGCATTTGCTGGTCATTTTGCAATTTTAATTATTAATTTCGAAATATTTTTGTGAAGATTTAAAAAAAAGTTCGATATCATTTTGTAAATATTGCAGAATGTTTTTTCAAAATGGTTCCAAGTCCCCGCGATGAATTTTTGAAAAGACAAGAAATTATATCAAACCGAAAGTTGATGGAAAAAAAGGAATAGTGTAGAATTCAATTGAACCGATGAAAATCAACAAGACGACGGTTTGTTGAGATTTTTCAAACATTTTGTTGTAATGTGAACTTGCCGAGTCTTTTAATACTTTTGGGACAATTTTATTGTTCTTGCAACAAGATAAAATTTAGTTCGAATATGCGCGGAAATCCTGAATACATTTTTTCTTGGTAGTAATCATTTTTCTGCAGACGGTAATTACGTAATCTGACAATGCGTGAAGAACGCTACACCGGGTCTATCTCCGTAGCGTTCGCGTATCTCTTACAACTGATTTAGCTCACAAGTATGTGGAGTTGAGAACATTTCTCATCTCGTCCTCTGACGCGATATATTGTAAAGTCATGGCGTATATGCTGCTTGTGGGCTGCAACTACATTTCGCCCACACACGTCTGAAGAAACGGCAGCATTTGTATATGTGCGGTGACCACGAAGCGTCAGAGATGATCGCATAGCGTCGACGGCTTTCAGTGATCATATTGAAGTTAGTAACGTTATCGTAACGATTCATGCTGAGGAAAAACCGTTATTAAGCAAGTTTGGAATTGTTTGAAATTTAGTAAACTGTAACAAAACAAAACACACTCATAATTCAAAATCTTAGTGTAGTGATTGCCCCCAATGTTTCGATACGATAACGTCACTAACTTCAATCTCGTTTTCAGTGCGGCTTCTTTATCGCAATCAGGGTTCAAAGATCAAATAGTGCCAAGATCATTCTCAGTTTTTAGTCGATCTTGACGAGCTACATATTCTCGTTATGCGGGCTTTTGATCAATACGTCGTTTTCGCCCTGATCACGATTTTCTTCACCGTTGCAATCGCCACGTCTGCAGCATCAGACGAGCTGAGCAATGACGTAGACGGTCAGGAAACCGTTTCCGTGGTTCAGGATGAGATTCTCCAGGATCTTCCCTCCGAAAAGATCGCTACAGAATCGGCGCATGTTGCCGGTAAGCAGGACACTGACAGACCGGTAAATGGGAGTAAAACCGAGGAGGATCCAAATGAGCTTGATAATCTTTTCGAAACGGGTGTCGAGTCGTATCTGAACGATGACTGGCAAGGGTGCATCGACGACTTCCACAAAGCCCTTAACAGGTTCAACACAGTTTTATCTTGTCTACACTATATAACATAAAACCCAACGTCTCTTTGTCTGGCTGCAAGTATGTTCCCTTATAATTCGAGAACTACCGAACCGTTTTTGATCAGTTTTATTTCTGTGGATAGCTACAACGTCTGGTCGGGTTTTAAGATATATTTCGTTACAAACGGGTTAATAGTTTTGTAGATACAAAGATGTTTGTAAGCTAAGTTGGAACAGAATCGCACACTTATACGAACGCTGACTAAACTTTGACAGATAGACGAAAGTTGGGTTCAAAAATTTAAAAGGTCTCGATGAGCTGTACTAAAAAGTTCGCGTTAGCGGTAGCATTTTCCGTAATAAATATTTGTAAATATTCGTGTACGGATCTGCAATGGGCCTTTAGTTAATTATAAGTTAGTAGGTAATTATCGATGTTTATTAATGCAATACATGGTGCGCCGCAGCTACAAAATGCACAAAAAGACGGTTGCTGATTGCCGAAGACAGTGCCGAGCGGAAGTTAACGACGTTGAACCAATATTTCCGTACGACATAGAAGATATGCACTTCTTCGAAAGAAAAGTCAGGGAAACGTTGTGTTTGATGAAATGCAAGAAGATCGTGAGGAATAAAGACAATGATAGACAGTTGCCCGTTCATGTGGAGAGGAAGTACATTGAACGTAAGGCCTACGAGTTTCTGCACATTTGCTATTACAAGGTATGTACAATTTACTGCTGATGAAGTAAAAAACGGATTTCAAATATGAGAATTGTTGGAAAAAAACTTTGGTGCCGAAATGAAATTCCATCATGTCATTTCATTATATCTCGTGTCGCATCACAGATAATATGTTTGTTTTTTTACGCGCGTTATAGACGAAGCGGTACCAGGATGCGGCGAATGCCATTTTCACGTTTTTGACCATTCACCCGACGGACAATCAAACCTTGAGAAACATGCAGTTCTACATAGATCTTCCCGAAGTCGTTCAAGAGGATATAGTAGATTTGGAAAGTGACCCATTCCAAGCAATGTACAAAGATGGAGTTATAGCCTATTACGAAGAAAATTATCCGGAGGTTATTGAGCAGCTTGAAAATTCTCTCAAGGCTTACATGAAAGCTGAAGAGGATTGCAGATTGTATTGCGAAGGTCCATTCGACCAGGGATGGCTTCCAGACTTTACCATGTCCATTGCGAGTGAGTTAATCCGACTTTTCATTCCTAATACGGATTGGCAATTCGCGAATTACATTTGAAACTTTGGAAATTCTTGTCTTATAGAATTTAAACGTTATGTAAACCCAATTTTATTTTCTAGATCACTTTGCTTTCGGACTAAAATGCAAGCGCAGCTGTTCCTACGCATTAAATAAACTCAACGGGGAACAGCGCCACGACTTGCTCATATCTCACTATCATTATTTGCAGTACGCATATTTCAAAAGTAAGATCTAGGAAATAGTTTCTCTTATAGACTTGTGTTTCCATTGTGGATTGCTCATAGTTTAAATTGCTTGTTTAAAAACCGTTTTAGTTGGTAAATTTAAAGAAGCGTGTGCCGCGGTTGAAAGCTTTTTGCTTTTCATACCGACCGATGAGACCGTTTTGAGGAACAAGAGATATTTTATGGAACTACCGGAAGTCAAAGAAGAATACTTCAAGCCACGCGAGGTAATTAATTATAATTATTAGAGTCAGGAACGCACGGTCTTTGAGAATAACTAAGGATCAAATAAATTGATTTGTGAACTTTTATTTCTTTTTTTCGCAGGAAGCCGAGTCGTACTTCAAGAGGCAGGAATACGAACTGCGCATTCTACTCTACATACAAGAACAATTTAATTCTGCAAAAAATTGAACGAAACAAAACGCACGTTCAAGAACAATTTAATTCTGCAAAAAACTGAACCGAACAAAATGCAGTTTACTTTTTTACAATTAATTTTATGCATACATTCGTTTACATGCATTAATAAATATACGTAAATAATTAAGCTTCTTCAAGCTCAGAGCGCAAATCACCTGTCTTTTAATTGTAGAATTGAAACTGATTACATGATTATTAGGAATTTCGGATTGAATCAAATAGTGGAAATCACAAACCCGAGAAAAACTATAAGTAATTAATTTTACTTTGAAACAAACTATTTCTTCTGATTCGGAATTTTATAATTTTCGAATTAAACCGTTTCTCACTTACACGCAAATCGATCTATTTTATTTTAATTTTACAAATCCTGATCAGATTTTGCCGAATCCGTCGCACATTTGAAAATCCAAGTAATCCCATAAAATTGTCAAATTTTCTTTAACCACAAATAAATTTTTTACTTTCTTTCAAAAGTTTTCTATCCACGGATATCAATCAGACATTTTGCATCCCAAGTGAAGCTGGCAACGCCGAGTTCACCCGCTTGAATATTTATACTCCCGGGAAAAAATTCACAAGCAATTCAGTTGATAATAAGATTTATTCGAGAAATATTACAAAATACATTTACGGCGATACCAAACTTTTGATACACTGCGAAAGTTGATTCCTAGTTTCCTTCAATGCGTAATAGATAGCCAATTACAACTTCGCAAATAAACATAACCTATACCTAACCTAAAAATACCGCATCCGATTTTCTCGTTCCTACATTTTCGTATATTTATGAGCCAGTAAAAGTTTCGGTAATATTTTTTTTTTTTACTTTATTTTTCCTAGGAAATCGAGGCTTAGTTGTTGTTGTTCGAAATCATAACCTTCGTATGTGATAAGGAAAGAAAAAGAGATGAAAGATGTCTGATGCATTTGAGGAAATTCAGGCGATAAAGATAAAGAGGAACAGTCTAAGAGAAAAATTGCAAAAACGTAAACGAGAGAGACACGAATTATTCACTCTCACTTCGACCCCACCAGCTACAGAATCATCTGTGATTGGTAGCTGTTTAATTTGTTATTTCCATTACTTTCAGTCTCGTATTTCTGTTTCAAGCCTCTAATCTCAATTTCAGACACGACTAATAACAAATCTGAACCGGTTGAATACGAACAAGATGTCTTGCGAATTTTGCATCAGTGTATCTCCAGCTTACCAATCACATCGACTGATCTCACAGATCAACTCAGAAAAGCTCTCAGCATTGACATATCATTTTCAGATATCAACAAGCTCTTGGAAAAATTATCTGCACAAGACATTATCAGGTATTTACTTAATGAGAAAAGTTTTTTATGCGAATAAACAAAGCACGTAATCTCGCAATATTTTAAGACCTTTCCTTCGCAGGATCAAGGAAATTACAGAGAACGATGTCGTCGGATATACAATTCTGTCTATTGCGGAATCGAATTCCCAGGCAGAGTTGTTACATGCTGAAAACATCGTTGAAGAGGAAAAACTGGGGGTTTCACTGCCTGCCGCAATCGAGGAGGAAAGTCCACCCGAAAAACAGACAAAGCTCGATAAGAAGAATACTGAGGACATCATGTCACTGATATCTATGCCTACAATAAGAGAAAAGGAGAGTAAAAAAGTCGGGGAACAGATACTGGACCTTTTGTCAAAACAAACATCGAAGGAGAAGTCATTGGCCGAACGTTTTAGGTCTCAGGGTGGTGCCCAAGTTATGGAATTTTGTCCACACGGTACTCGTACAGATTGCGCCAAGCTCAATGGCAACAGTCAGCCAGGGTCTGGGCAAGCGTTCAATGAGAAGTGCAAGAAATTGCATTTCAAGAAAATCCTTCAAAGTCATACTGATGAAAGCTTGGGAGACTGTAGCTTTTTGAATACTTGCTTCCACATGGATACTTGCAAGTAATAATTGACTTTATTTCTCTTCCCCGTTTTATAGATTCATCAATGGTGATAGATTCCTGTGAAATTCGTTGATAAGTTTAGATAAGTTCAGCTCTATTTGTTTTCATTTTTTTTTTGTTTTCTCTTGTGCATGTTTCAGGTTTACCAAACTCGGAAAACTAATGATCGAGTCGATAAATTTAATGATTTAGAAACCGAATTGAAGTTGGGTAAAATCAGTAGAGATTAGTTCACTGGATTTCATTGCGTATCACAAAGTACTTCTAAACTAAATTATTATCTTCAAAGTTGCTCACAAAACACTTAAATATTGGTTATCACGTACCTTTGAAAATATTCTTTAACTACAAAATAATGGGCTTTCGAAATTTCGAAATAATTCTAACAATATTCCAGAATACAGAAACCAAAACTTTTTAAATCATCTGTTTTCAAGGTACGTTCACTATGAAGTTGACGGTCCCACTGCGCAACCTAAGGATCAGGGCGAAGCAGACGCAACGACTTGTGGAAATACTTCCAGAACAACTGCTCTAGATCCAAAACCAGTGAGCAATAATAATGGCTCAACGGGAGCATCGGACCTGACACTGTATCCTCCTCAGTGGATCCAGTGCGACCTGAGATATCTGGATATGACGGTGCTGGGAAAGTTCGCAGTAATAATGGCGGACCCTCCTTGGGATATCCATATGGAGCTTCCCTACGGGACAATGTCGGATGACGAAATGCGGCAACTCGGAATCCCTACCCTGCAAGATGAGGGTCTCCTATTTCTTTGGGTGACCGGACGAGCCATGGAATTAGGCAGAGAATGCCTCCAGTTATGGGGCTACGACAGAGTGGACGAGATTATTTGGGTGAAGACTAATCAACTTCAGCGCATTATAAGAACTGGGAGAACCGGTCACTGGCTCAATCATGGGAAAGAGCACTGTCTGGTTGGTATGAAGGGATTTCCCAGGGTAAACAGAGGTCTGGACAGTGATGTCATCGTGGCCGAAGTGAGGGCGACGAGTCATAAACCCGACGAAATTTACGGGATTATAGAAAGAATGAGCCCGGGAACCAGAAAGATCGAGTTATTCGGAAGACCGCACAACGTTCAACCGAACTGGATCACTCTGGGAAATCAGGTCGACGGTGTGCGATTGATTGACCCGCAACTGATTAAAGCTTTTAAGAAACGCTATCCCGATGGAAATTCGATGAAGCCGAGTAAATCTTAGCGATATTTAATATTCTGTATATTTAGAACAAAATTTTCAACATCGCAACCTTGAGAATCTTGACAGCGGACGGATTATTAACAATAAGGTAGGAATTACAACTTGACCAAATATTTTGTGATTTTTAAGTTTCAAAATGGTGATTTCAAAAATTCAGACGTGCTGGAATTGAGCAAACAGAAAAAATTTTTAATAAAAAAAATACTAAAAATATTCATTTGTTCTATTTTTTAATCAATGCCACTACAACGATACAGTAGGTACGATATTTGTACTTGCTTTTTTGTGTCACTTTTTCTTTAAATATATAAATCATTATTATAATAGTTGTTCCCAAATTAGCAATAGCAATATCTATTTACAACAAAGTTGATAAATTACTGATCTGAAACAATATCGGAAAAGAGACAGAGTGTCTAAATACCAAGGATATGCCACAGCTGCAGATTATCTCTGAAAGTTCCAATGGATAGAAAAGAACAAGAAACATTTACAGCTTTATTCTATAATTGCAGTTTTGAAAATGCAGAATTATAGAATAAGCCACGTGATCTCCCTTTCTGATTGATGTGATTCTTCAAGTAAATAATTAAATAAATTGACAGATTTTTCACACAAACGAATGAAAGGTTCAAATTTAATTTTCACTAAATGAAAAGTAGCTTTCTTTGTTTTTTATTCTTGGAGAAGATTCCGAAGTAATTCAGCGAATTCGGCTCATCAGCATTAAAACACCCTGCAAACTTTGCTGGTGTTGAGTAAAACGTGCGTCTTATCGTCGCCTAAAAGATCTCTCGTCGAATTTAAAAATAATTATTAACTGAAGAGAAAATATAAGAAAATAAAACCTACGCTTCACGAGTCGTAACCTAATATCATAAAACACCGCGTTTGTCCGAAGTTCTCTATGTATAAATGCAGGAATATATATATTTACATTAATTGGATCATAAAAAAGTATGACTGATCCAATTATATCAAAAATGAATGCGCATTATTTATCACAAAATGAATTAATTTGCATTGTCTTTCGATTATTTGTATTGTCTATGCGATATATGAGTGCAAAAAAAGTTACGCGGCATAGAGAACACAAAATTGATAGTACACTGTGAATTCTGTTAGCAGTTTCTTGAAACTGGCCAGGATGTGATTGAAAATTACAAATTTGCTATGACCAGATGTCGCATAAGATAAAAAGTATAAAAATGAATGGATAAAAACTCAAAAAGTCAAAATATTTGAACCTAATATTAAAACTATGAAATCCGGATAAAAATAATGGATGGCCATAACGTTAAAAAATATGAGAGAAAAATCAAAAAAAAAATCGTTGTATTATAAAATAGATACTTGTCAGAAAATGAAAAATTTTAATTTTTTTGCAATTTCTCTCAAGCATCGATCACACTTAGTCCTGGTTTACCAATTTATGGCTTCGAATTAATTACTAATCGCAATTTATCAAACCGAGCGATTCGCGTAGTTGTTACATCCCGAATACGCAATATATATTTAAAAGGGATGAATTTTGAAAAATATATATAAATATCACACATTTGGACTCCATTCGGATAACCGCATTTGTTTTTTCGTCTCAATCGATTGAAATTTCCTTACGTAATCATTTTTTCATAGGTATTAACGCCGACAACGATAGCACTGTGAATGGATTTAATTTGTTTTTTTTAGCTGCCGCAAAATGAAACACCAGATCATCCGTGATACGTTAATTACAAAAATGACTGTGAAACCATGCGACTAAAAAAACATGTATAATTTCTTAACGCAATGGATGTATATGAATATAGTAGTTATATATGAATAAATCATAGTACTCTTCACACTAGGCTGATGCTGTTTCTTTTATCCCTGAGAAGGCTTTTTTTAAGAGAAATCGGAAAATGACTGCTGCACAAATCTCCGACAGACTTCAGTTTCCTTGTACTTTTCGTTATCGGCGACTTTTCGCTGATTTCACTCATTTTATCCACGTCCTCATTCTCATTCTCATTTTCATTTCGATTCTCTTTTTCTTTCCTTTTTTTGTTCTTTTCCTCAGTTACAATAATATTTCCATCGTGATTTCTTTTTCCATTTGTAGAAATAGTATTTAGCCTACGAAAAGACTCAATCCAATGCCGTTTTGCATGCTCATCGTCAGCATTAAGCGTGTGTTCTGCAACCTTGAATGAGGTAGTATGAATTTTTTCACCCGCCTCGATTTCAAACTGTACCCTTAACTGATCTCGTAATACGACAGGGAAACATGGGTTACATTTTCTGCCTGGTCTCCTCGCTGGACGAGCCAGTACAAAGCAGTTATCAAACAAGAAGCAATGCAGTTTCTGCAAAACAAAATTACTTTCGGTTAGAACATCAGCGAGCTAAGGGAATTGAAGAAAGAAAATTAACTCAATTGAGCGCACCGTTCCTTTAGCATCTCTCAACTGCCCCTCGGTAATGACTTCCACAGCATTTTGTATGACTTTATGAGGATCGCAAACTGGCGAGGGGTTGATTTTATTCTGGGCTAGCTTGCACTCCGAATTTCCCATGGCTTCGTCGATTTCTATAAGTAACTTGGACAGTATATCACTCACTTTTCTCAGCGCTGTCTGATCAGGATGATTGCACGGGGTGTGCCTGAGGATTTCATTAACAAGGATAGGATACTTGACGACCCTTGATCTCGGAACGTCCAAGTATGTCCACAAGTCAACGGCCCGTGGAACACTTGTTCTTTTCTTCAGAAATTCTTGGAACCGTTTATTATTTGCGCGTTTTGCCTCAAGCAAGTGTCTCGCCCACACCTGCGCCTTGCAACGATCTACGTAGCGCTCGGCGAGACTTGGTAACTAAAATAAGAGAAAGAATGAAGTAAGTGTAAACAAATGGTTGCACCAACTTTGTGTGAAATTGAATTCGAAATCTGTAGATTCTGATTTTCTTGCATAAGACCCTGGAGAATATCTTATGAGAAAATGCTTGATTCACTATACGTATCGTTTTTGAATCATATCAAGACTATTATACCAATTTTTATATTCTTAAATTAAGAGCCAAACAATTTGGTGTGCAATAAGAACGAACCCAGCTGATTAAAATGGTTCCAACAGCATCCGTGAAACCCGACTCGTCTCGAAGACAGACCAGTTCGTCTCTAAGCTTTTTGTGGAGGTCTACAAGGCTGGAAATGTCTCCAAATAGTGTGGCGAGTTCACCTGGAGTCAGGATATCGCTTCGTAGCAAAGGCTCGTAATAGAATTCTCTGAGATTATCAAGGTCCCGCAACAACACATCCTCCCCGCAGAATAATTCATAGATCGCCTCTTGACGTTTCACTTCTCTTCTACTCAAGCTCAAATCCAGGTGCCCGCTGGATTTCCCTTCCGCAATATCCACAATCCAGCTACGGATGGCCAGCTGATCCAGTCGCTCCGCGGTTACTTTTGATCTGTGCGTCAACCCGGACGGTCATATATGTGAGAAACAAAATTAGAAGACGGACATCTTTTGTGTTTGATATCAGTGATGGATTATTCTCAGATATCAAAAACCAAAGTTTAAAGAATCAAAGCTTCAAGGCAAATGCAAAAGTTTCATTAATCGTGTTTTAAAATTACATTGGATTCATGAGAATTTAAACTCTTTGACACATTCTCGAGTTCCTTACCTTTTTTTTGTCTTTCCCGAATCAACCTCCTCTCCAAGGAGAGAAAGATCGGCTACTTGAGAGCTGAATGATCTTTGAAGAACACTTCCAAATTTGCTGGGTGTCAGAGATGAGGAGGAAGAGGAAAAGAAGCTCGATGCGACTTCGGTAATTCTGCGTCTTTTTTTCTTCTTGATACTATCAGACCCCATTGATATATCCATCGAACTGACACTGGCCGCATCGCTATTTCTACGCTTCCTAGATCGCTGGAATGGTACGATTGACATTAGGGTGGATACTTTCAGGTGTGAGTGAGTACGACGTAGAAGAGTTGATGAGCTGATTTTGGAGAAGCGATTCAGAACAGCAAAAACTATAACGAATACGTTACCATCCAAAATCTCTTCTGAGGTTCTGGAAAGTGATCTTTAATTGACGTAACGCGATCCTCTTCCATCTCACTGCCGCCAACTCACTGAGGGAAATTCGAGTAGCAAGAATTCGGTCGGATAATGATTAGTTAAAATAACCTAACTTTCGGTTGGCGGTAAACTGATATCCAACGGATGGCTGTTGTTTTTAACTAGAACTAATTAAGTTTCGAGTAGGTAATGTGTTTTTAATTATTTTTTATAATAGGTCGAGACAATTTAGGATAAGACACATCGTTCGGCGGTCATTGACACAAGTCGTCAGACGCCATTTATGATGTGAATTCGAATATGTCACGGTCACAAGCAGATTTGTGTTGTGTCGCTCAAAGTCGTAAAGCAGAGTTTTCATCGACGATGAAAATTGGACACAAGTCCACGGTCTGTGAAAATAACACAGACGGAGTGGTATCGAGATTTCGAAATTCGAGCATTGAAAGCGAACAAGTGCAGCGATTCCGAAAACAATGAAACATTTCACGCCAAGCATTCGACTCATTTTGTTTTCCCTGCCTTCAATTATTTCCGCCCTTAATCAGTTCTGTTCACGAATTTGTTCTAGCAAACATCTAATTATTATTTACGATAGCGTTAGATTTTCGCCCGTGATGATAATCAAAAAGACGTGTTGTTGAAAGGACTTTACGACGGTAAGATTATAAAATCTATTGCATTTTCGTAAGTACTTTTGTTTTTTTTTTCACCATGGTTATCATTATGTAATAGCAAAGCTCTCGGTTGTCAACACAATTATTTCCCTAGAGATAATACATAATTAAACAAAAACAACGAAAACAGAAGACAAATAAAGAGAGTGAACATTTTTCGCCGTCAAAGATACATAAAAAACATTTTGAAGCATCATTATTTTTTTACGAATTCTAAGCAATTATCATGATAATTCGAACGCGAAAAAATTACAGATTATTCTACATATTGAGACGAAGAGGAAAACTGTGACATAGTGGTTATATACGTATTACAAACTAATCGGCGACGTGCACACGATCTGTGAATATTGATAAGCCCCTAATTCGTAATACCTAGGCCTGTAAATGATCTAAAAGACACGAAAAGTCCATATGTGAATTTTTGAAAATATACCATAAACTGTGAATTTGTCAAAAGCATGACGGGACATCAGATTATTGGCAGTCGATCTATCGACAGCGAGGTATCGAGTTTGTCGCTTCACGATTCATCGCTAAACGAAATCGATCGATGCACATCGAATATCGATAACTCGCTCAATTTGTACCATCTTTCGAAAATTGAAAAATGCTTACTCTACTTGTACAACACGCTGGACGTTGAGGACGATGATCGTTGTCATAGATACAATAATGACCAAGATTCGACAGTGAGCAATGCCTCGATTCTTGCAAATTATACAGAAAGTGAAAACGATATGGAAAATGAATACAGTGTAAGAAATTCCTGTGATACGGGAAAATTATCACCGGAATATGACGTCAAACGGGAAGTTTTATATCAAGTAAAAATTGAGAAACCGAGTCACCGTTACATCGCTGAGAGAAAAAAATACAACAGGACGGTAAGAAAGAGAAATAAAAATTACCGGAGACAAGCGTCTCATGATGAGATTGCCGAAAATTTAAACAACTGGGCAAGAATTGGTAGTAGTCGGGTGAAGTTTCACCCTTTCTTAAGAATATTTGACAAAAATGGCTTTGCAGTTACCAGATCAGTGAAAGACCACGACATTCGAACCCTACGATATTCAAACACGCCTAAGTTCAACTCGTTCCTTTTGAAGGCAGCATTAAAATACCGCGATCCTAAATTACTCGCAAATGCAGTAGTTTTCGCAAAAAAAAGTATTCCACAAACTGGACACCGCGTGGATGCCAAAAGATCAGGGGCGAACATAGATAGCATGCCGGAAGAATTCCGTGAAGTTAATTCAGGTATTATCACATTTAAGCGTTCGTATATGATGATACAGCGTATGAAAAACTTCGCAGCATAACTAATGTGATGTTTTATTTGTTCCAGGTAATGATTCAGACAGTTTACAAAAACTTGCAGAGCTAAAGTCTAAGGAATTTAAAATCCGCAAAAAGAGCCCACTACCGATCGGCTTGTCGACTACAGCACTTGATTCGAAAATACATGTTTTAAAGACAAACGGTCGATTTTTGAATCGACCAAAGTTGGATACGTCGTCAATGTTCCCGGGTGAAGGACAAGAGACTCTCGGGAGATTTCAAAATACAACGTCGGAACTCGAAAACGTTACAGTTCGAAAAAACATAGCGTCTTTACAGAAAGAAATCAAAGTAAAACAAGAAGTTGTTGTTATTAATGAGACAAAGCCAAAAGCAGAGTGGAAAATTTTTGAGGAAAAAATGGATCAGATCCAGGCGAAATCTGCGGAAGCAGAAGAAATCAGAAGTCAAGTTTGGTCTAAAAAGAGGGGTTCCTTCAATTTTCAAATTGAGGAAAATCGACCGAAAGCACAGGATGTAAGTAATAGCATGAAAAAAAATGCTGAGAAACCACTTCTTTCCAGAACTGCCGGAAAAATTCAACGTGAGCATGACACAGTAAAAATTGATTCTACTTGGCAAGAAGCAAAGGAAACTGTTGAAAATGAGGTAAAGATTTATAGAGAATCATTGGAAAGATCGAACTGTACCGATGGAATGCCTTTTATCAGACTGGAAAGGAATTTAAGTGAGAGGGAGCGGTGGAAAGATTGCATGAACGATATTCCAAGTTTCGAGACTGGAGTAATTCACAATTTTGAACAGCCAGAAGTCGAATCAAATGAGCGCAGGAGTGAGGTGACTAAAATTAAAGTAGAAGATAATAAACTGGACGAGGTGTCGAGGCGATTATCTTCAGGCCATGAAAATATTGCAAAAAATGTACAGGCTGGTGGAATTATCATTGCACCAACACTGAATTTTACCTTCGGTAAATCTGATTCTTCGGTGAGAGTTGATCAGTCGAAGAACGTGATGAATTTGATGAAACCCCCAAGGTACATGCAGCGATCTTTGGGAAATGAAGAAAATTTGAGTAGAAATTGTCCTTTAAATTATTTTTCTGTGGCAGGAGCCTCGTACTCTGTCGTAGATCTACCTACGCCCTATTTGGTAATTGTATTGCATTTACACTTTCGTACATGAATTATCATTTCATTATCGTTAGTATCATTAGTTGTATCAATACGTATGTACATAGATATACGTAATAATTCTTCTTGTATATACATCTTGTGATGGTTCTCGATCATCTTCGAACACTTAACTTAATTGCAAACGTATTTTCTTTACAGAAAACTCATCAGCAAGGATTAGTTTTGCCCAAACCGATGCCCGAGGAATCAGCGAATACCGATTTGACCTGGCGGCATTTGAACAGTTCAGCAGCGGCAGATGCTGATTATTTGAATAAATCGCCGATTCTAAGGTCTAGATGCTCGACTGAACTAGAACGTGCCAAGATTGAGGTTTACAAGAGAATTTTCGAGGTACTGGTGATCAGTCGGCCAAGACATTAGTCAGAGTTTCTATGAGGTTTTTACTTTTCATCACCTTTGGTGACCTGAGAAAAGTATTATTGATATGGTTTATGGATCTTATCCAATATAGGGAAAATGATCTTTCACATAGGGGAACGACTTGAACTAATCAAAACCAATCATGTCATTCTACAAAAGGCCAAGGTTGTCATCGAAAAAAGCGAAAGCTTAGGCCTCTTCGATGCCATTACAAAGAAAATATTCACAAAATACAAAAAGCCACATGGTTCAAAACGATCACCTCACACTGGTAGAAGAAACGACCCCGCAAAATCGTTTCTCATATAAGAAAAGTACTGATTGCGGTCGAAAACACGTTTTATAATTTCAACGAATCTTTGCGGTTTCGAAACCCTAGAATCGGAAAAACAAGTTTTTACAGAAATAGCGGTCTGTCCGACAAGCTCCAGCGATACTCTCGAAAACGGTTTGATGAAAAAATCTAAAACTTACACCATTTTATAATCGCATGTTGAGCATGAAAAATTGCCATGTACCATTTAATTTAAACTTCCGGTTATACCAGAACTTTAGTTTACTTTTCCTAGATAAACGATTACACTTTTCCGAGTTGACGTATTTATTTAAAGAAAATTCTAGATTTTTTTTTTTTTTTTGAATCCTTATTATTCTTTCTACTAATAAACCTATACTTTTTCCTTTTCGGAGAAAGGTATCGCGAACAAAAACTGTATTTTCCGTCTTTTTTTGCATTCTTAACCAAATTAGCCCCTTAAAATGGAATATTTCTTTCGTATATTCACAGACGATGCTTATCGATCCAGATTTCGACTTTGTCCGAGCCGAGGACCAGCTCGATAATATGATTGGTGGACCGATTTTCAGACAAGAAAAACGTGAGGATGGTGGTGAAATTCTTAGGAACTTCAACAATAATTGTACCATCAATAACCCAGGAATAAACCGCTACGACTCGTCTGTCAACAAACGATTTCATCGACTAAATGATAAACAAATTGTCCAAAATATGAACGATCTAAAGCGTGTTAGAATCAGCCCGAATTTAACGAGAAAAAAAACGGTTGTCGATTTGCCAGCGATTACATTGAGAGCTGATCAGCGAGATAGAAGGATTTTTTATCGATTTGAAAATCGTCCTAGACCTGCAGATGTGTTTCGAAATGACTATAATCGTCAGGGATTGAAGGCTAAAACGACGGAGGAAATCTTGTTTGATTTGAAAGACTTCGTCAATTTTCCATCGAGTGTTACAGAAAAAAAGTGTTAAAGAACGATGATAAATTACATATGGTTTTCATGATGGGATTATATGGTACGATTTGTATCACTAGAATCCAAAAAATTTCGAATACACTATCTGATGGAAAAATTAGATGCGCTCTTTTTATGGGACTGGAATTGGCTGTATTCGATTACCAAATTCATTTATTAATTGATGTGTCACATTGCTTATTCCTACACTGAATCTCAATGCTGATATGAGAAGAACTGGATTTAGCCGAATTAAAGTCAATATTGACTAAATGCCAGTGATAAAGAAGAACTTTTGTCCGGAGATACAAATTTCCTTATAATTTGTGGACGTTTCAGATTCCCGGATACCTCGGTCCAACGATTTAAGGTTTTTCTTTACTTTTTTCTCCACAAGAATAATTTAAATCGCCTTGTGTCACCATATAACGATACTCGACCATGCAGTCCGTCGTTTTAAATTACCGCATTGGGTTCCTTACTAATTTATTTATACGCTTATTATTGTCAGAAACAGAATCCGTGATTAAAACAAGTTATTTCAACAATGTTAAAAACTTATTTACTTGGAGTCGAAGATAAAAAAGTGACGCGACTGTACGACTTGAGAAAAAAAACACGATTTCATTTTTTTGAGAGTAAAAAAAATGGAGGACTGAAAAATAAAATAAAATAACTGAAATCAGGATCTGCCTTCGATTTCCGACTAGTTCAACTTACGTAATACACATCTTAAAGAGTAATTTAGTATTGCACAAAGAAAAATATAAAAATTCTCAATTTATGCGACTCGAAAGAGAAAAATATTGAAATTGCATAGAAACTAATTGACTCCGCGGTAGATATATAAATATTGTATGTATATTTTTACCTCTTATAGTGTACTAAGTATGAAGAGTTCACCAAGTTTGAACCTTCTCGGAATTACCGTTCGCAAGAAATGTTGCATCAAAGTTTATCATTTCGACTTAATTGCGGTTTAATCACGAATTGTTTTCGTATCGTTATTGGCAGAAAAAAATATGAAAAAACAGCCGTGTTGTGTCAAGAAATCTCAGTTTTCGCATGAAAAACTGAAAAGTAAGATAAGTTTTGGTGGGGCATGAAAAAAAGTGTTTTTTTTTTTCATTTGCCGAAAAACATCTTTTTGGGACCGATTTCGAAAATTTGTCCAGAAATGAACAATATACTCGGAAGAGTGAGAATGTTGCACAAAAGATAGTTGTTTTTTCATAATTTTTTTTTCTTGCCGATAACGATACGAAAATAATTAGAGTTTAAACCTCAATCAGTTTGAAATGATTAAACTTTGACGTGGCATTCCTCGCGAATGGTAAGTTCGAGAAGGTTCAAACTTTGTGAACTGTTCAACATTAGTACGCACTACAAGAGGTAAAAATTTCAGACAAATCGATTTTTTTGTCGTCCCTCTTATTGGCTGATAATTGGTGGACTAACCCATATATGTACATATGATTGTATAACGTATAATTTATTAAACTTAAAGACCGTATAACAGACGTGATGAAATATACTGATGTAACACATTCATTACCATAATCATAGCCGTTTGGACGGAAACTTTGAGGAACTTATACATGGAATACGAAGTGAAACGGTAAGTTACTAGTAGAATTAATTAATTCATGACTACGATACACTTTTATACTTTTACACGACGTCGGCTCAAAAAGGAAGGAATCAATATTGAAGATATATGGCGAATAACTTGTCGGTGATATAATTTCCATAGTTCGTTGAACTATCCAATCTTTACGATTAATGTATGTCCCATGCGCACATGGAAAAATGAACCATGAACCTTTTTTTGACAAAATAATCAAAGATAACGTCACCGTGGTTACTATAATATACGATATATATTACACAGTTGTCAGGAAGCGATAGTGATTTTTCATAATAATAATACAAATAAAAAAGCAGACGAAGCAACTTGAGAGATAATTATAGTATCTCAAATATCTATATCAATTCATCGCATCATAAATATTGATAGAAAACTGGAAGAAAAGAATTTTTGGGAAAATTCCATCTATATTGTGGAAAATATATGGTGGGAATGTTTTATATATTATAAATTTATAACACCAACAATGAGATGACGGTGTGAGATAATTATACGGTGGTTGTTTTTCTTCTTCTTCATTTAAATTCGGTTCGCTTGTATGCATGTTAATTTTTTTACTGCGTCTGTTCTTTCAATTCATTTATTACCCTTTTAAAATCCGGCGAAACTCGTTTTGACTCGAGATTCACTCGCACTTGTGTACAACCTGATTAATTAACTGACCTTCGTGGAGTGGTCTTTCCGTTCTCTGGATATAATACGGATAGAGGTTTAATGAAGTATATACGGAATATACTTTCACATAACTGAAAAATCAATAAGAAAAAAAAAAATAGAAGAAACTAAAACAGAAAATAATAGACTGACGTAAATGATCCTGGGGAATGCAATTAACAACTATTCTCAGGTCGTTCGTTTTACATACGTACGATTGGGTAAAAAAACAAACTAATAGCTTCTTTATCTATTTTTTATATGAAATGTTTTCCTTCCCATTTGGGTATAATTAAATTCAAATTTTAAATCCAACCTCTGGTGAGAATTAATTTTGGCACATATCGTTGTGGAAGAATCAACACATGTCAACCAGTCAAGTTAATTAATATTCTTGAATTAAATTAACAGTGAATATCATATGATAATTGATTATTTAATAAGTTACATCGAGTTCTTACGGCGGAAATTGTGTCTCACCACCTTTTGGCAGTATGATAAAATTCCACTGCGATTAGCGATGTGAAAATTAATAAAATGTCACTCGTACTATGCATGGCAAAACAGAAAAAAAAATTAATAAGTATGCAGACAAATTCAAGGACCGGTTGTACGACGTGTAGAGGTGACCGGGGCACGACGGACCCCTAAAAATTTTTGTTTAAAAGGTTTCTCAAAAATGATATTTTAGATGATGCCCATTTTCTCCGGAATATGACATGTTTTTTTTTTTTTTTGTCATACGTATCCACAGATAATTATTGAATTATTCAGTACCGGTAGAATTATAGGATGCAGAGTTATTTAAAAAATGAAATAAAAAATTTGTAAGATTTTTCGAGCGGGAAATAAGGATGAATTTTTTTGAGACTGATCAAAACAACTTTTACCCGGTGATCGAAAGCAATAAAAATAATTAACGTCTCAGAAGGTCCACCGTGATCCGGTCTCTCCTATATATTATTTTGAACAATAAAAAACGTAGTTAATTGGTTTCATAAAGGTTAAATAAAACTAGTAAGTCAATCTATGTTCAGTTGATCAGGGTAAATTGTGATTGAATATTTGTGCGGTAAAAGTGGATTAAACGAATAAACAAGCAAGTCGTGACGCATCGCCAAAATTTTATAATACAACGTAGGGTTTATTACAAGATAATAAACCTGTCACGATCGAATGCAAAGACCGGATCGCGACGTGAATACTAAGAGGCGGTTAATGCAGGCAATTGGGAAAATGAATTTCTCTTCTCTTGAGCGTGACCGAAAAAGGAGGGAAAAACATTGTTGTATTATACGTCCTCGAAAAATCCCCGCACCAGCCGTTGAGAAATAACAGCAGGCAAGTAACGAACAATCGTTTGTTAACGACTGACGAATGACGATCGTATACGTAACAGGTTTGAGTTAATCACCGGAAGCTTTGTTTGACTTGTTTCAAAACCGAATCTCGTGGGTGTTCGTTCGTTCATTCGAGTTTTAGCAAACCTGCCGACGAATGATGACGGGTTTCCAAAGCAGACACAACCACGAATGTGAACGGACGGAGCAAAAAGAAGTTTGTTACACGTGGGGTTTTGCCTTCTCAAAGTTTCTTACCAGTCTCACGTTTCCTCTACCTCGATTCGTGACGGCAAAAAAGAATGAATTTGACCAACGATCAGTCGACCTAACTGGTATAAAAGGATCCCGGTTTTGAAGATTGTAACATTATTCCGCCGGTAGTGAACGGAAGACGACTCGTATATAATATTATATATTATATATAGTATAGCGAACGTAAATTGCGAGGCATCACGACTATATAGTGAACATGTCGGAGAATAATCTGTCACCACTGCTCATCGCAGTTTTTGCGTTATTTGTATCAGTGAACGCAACAATTCGTAAGTGCAGCTACCGATCGAACAGCCTAAATTTAAAACTAATATCGTTAATTTTTTACTACCCAAATCACGCGCTTCAAGGGTTTCGTTATCATACGAGCATTTACAATCAATGTATAATACTTTGATAGAGAATCAGTGCGACTCCTGTATTTTTCTTCAAAACTTGTAACCTGAACGGAGATTATATTTGAAACGATATAAATTTTCACGTATAACATTTTCTTTGAGTGTCCGGATAAACTTAATCTTTAATATCTTTGAAACTTTTTTTTGAAAACATTATACGTACACGTATCTGTTACTGTTCGTGAATCTCTCGCAGATTTTCATTAAACCTGTGACATCTATTCGCGAAATCTTACAAAATATTGTAATTAAAATTGGATGATTGTTCCAATGCATTTGCAAAGGCAAAAAGAATAACGTCGGAAAGAGCAGACAAAATCGAACATTTCACAATTCTTTCCACAACGTTTCGACTATTTCGGTCAACGTCTTAATTGGCATTATATGTATTGTAAAAGCTTCTGCAAATTCATTGTTTGGATTTACGGAAAGAAAAATCTTATCAAGTCTCCTTTATAATCATACGTAGAGAAGTTGCTTCTTTTTTCCATATTGTAATTATTCAATGTTCTTCGACAGCTGACTACATACACACATGCAAGCGAACCGATCCGAAGATAGAGGAATGCGTGATAAACAGCCTTAAAAATCTGAGGCCACAATTGACTAAAGGAATCCCGGAGTTTGAAATGCCGTCAATTGATCCCCTTAAAATGCCCCACATAAATCTGAACCTGGGTCCTGGGTAAGAGCTAATAAAACTCTGATTGTGAGCCATAATTTGTGTATTGTTGTAGAAAACACTCGATCGGTATGATAACAATAAGTAAAGTAGCCAGTGGCGTGTGAACCGATCATTAACTCAGTTACTGAATAATTCAGTTTCAAGGCCGAGGGCGAAGACCTGCTGATATCAGGGGCAAAAGATTTTGAAATCCAGAATTTGGTCGTAAATCTCAAGGAGGATATCATCATCATTGACCTTTTCATAAAGAAATTAATCGCGAGAGGAATCTACGAAATCGACGGAAAGATTGCGTCGATACCGTTGAAGGGCACAGGTCCCTTGTTTTTGAGCGGAGGTAAAATATATATTGAATTTTCTCTCAATTCTGAGATATGCAAGTAAAAACTCATACCATTTTTCATTGGTATAATCGAACGTTAACGTTATTTATTTTTTTGTTTTTTCTCTCCAAGACACCGTTACTGTCCACGTAGTCTTACATGGCAAGAAGGTCAACAAGAATGGTCAACTGCGCTACTATTTTCCGTCAATGGACCTAAAGTTGAACATCGTTGACTACGATCTGAAGCTGGAGGGTATAGGTGGTGGTGATCCGACCCTCGGAAAAGTAACCAACCAAGTTCTGAAGGATGAAAAAGCCAGTATAAAGCAGACCCTTGTACCGGCCATCGAGAAGTCGCTCAGCGAGTATCTTTTGAACGCTGCTAATAACATATGCAAGCATTTCACGTATGATGAGCTGTTTCCTGCATCGTAGTTAAGATATGCAATTGTTTTCAACGTGTATGTGCGAAATATGTTATTAATTTTATTATGTATCGTTGGATGTGATAGCTTTTCGAATAAACGTACATGTTTTATATACATACAATGAAAGAAAAAAAAAAAAAAAAACAAAAAACAAAAACAAAACAAAACACGCCTTGAGCCATACCCGACGGCTTTTATTGGTGCTTTTATTATGCTATTCTCGATTAATTCCTAGTGCCATTTCCATCGAATTCAACCGATGGCCTTGGTGTCGCAAAACAAAGAAATAGACATGCATGCAAACGATATTTAGAATTATAATGAGCTGGATCAGTCAGATCTCAGATGTTCATATTGATCATAGAATTTTCGGCTGGATGACTTTTCGATCAGCGTTATCTAATTCTAATTAGGATTTTTACTCCGTAATATCTCTGTGCCTCTAAAGATACATTACCATTTATAATACAAGTTTTGAATCTTCGACTGGGGGAAAAGATTTTACGGAATGAAATGCTTGACAGCGGCGCAATAAAAATATCGCGGAATAATACTTGATTTCCGAGAAGTCAATTCTTATATTACTGATGTTTAATTAAAACGTTGACTCAGGCGGGATTTTGATGTGGATTGACCCTGAATATCAATTTCATTATTGTCTCACACCTTGAATATCAATTTCAAGGTTGATTTTAAGTTGAGAAAAATCTTGATAACTCGCAGTGGTTGCAAACTCGTAGTTTACTTTCAAATGCTTATGACGTAAGTATGTGTGATCTTTGTTTTATATAAATTTACCAGGATATTGTAAGATTCGTTCTCACTCAAGCTATCATTATAAGGTCAAATATTCAAACTCTGTACTGCGAGTAAAATAAAATTCCTAAATTTAAACATTATCGAGCAACGAATCAATTTGCATGCTAATGCTAAAAAACCGGATATGTGAGTAGGATTTGCGCCCCGAGGGTTCTGTAGGAACTCAATTATTTTCTTCTTTTTTTTTTGTGTTATATAACTACAAATTAACTACTTTCGGACTTTTTTTACTTTACTTGTGCCGTGAGAACTTGATTCTCTTCAAATGTCAAGATCGTGAGTGTGCAAGTATAAAATTACGTGACTTTTTATTTTTTACACCACCAAGGGATCGAAGACCTTAGTATTTGACGTTAATTTCAACAAAAAAGGTCCTGACAGTCGAACAGACGGACAATGAAATGACCCTGTAACGGTTCCGATTTTTACCTATGAAGGTACGGAATCCTAAAAAGGCGGTTAATATAAAATATCATTCGCCAAAATATCAACGGCGTTTGTAAGCTGTTGATGTCAATAACTTCCAATGCCACATAAACATGGCCACATGCCATTATTACGATGTGAAAAATATTTGAGTGACATATGATTCCGTTGGAGTATTTTGAGAATCGATCAACGCAAAATAATTTCATATACATCATATTTCTGAATATTACTTTATTATATTACTTTCAATTTATTATTACTAAACGGTATCATCTAGATGCGCACTAATCTGCCAAACAACTATAGACAACTATTTTATACCTACGTATTTTAAACCCTTATCCTATACGCAAATCGCACAGATCATTTATCACGCATATGTTACGTATTATACAATGTCAGATCAACGTCAGAGATATCGACAGATTTGAATTTCCAAGTAATTTTACAGTAAGTCGGAAAAAAAATTTCTGCTACAAGTTGGTAATATTAAAGATCGAATACATAATTGAAGTAAACGTGTAGATAGAATACGTGCACGTTTATAATTTGATTTTTGGATTTTCGAATTACCTAATTAAGAATTAATGATTGATAGAAAAAAAATGCAGTTCGTACGGAACACACGTACCCATTTCCTTTGTTATTCAACTCAACTCAAATCTACATTCTTTAACAATTACAAGTCTACAGATTGAAAAATTTCAATATTTTCTTTTATGGTGGCTTCAATTTTTATTCATCAATTATATACCACTACGAAAAGTCATTTTTTTTTTTTATTTTTCAACAGTTTTACTATATTCGATCCATTGTCACAATTCTTTGAATTCGATTATGTTTATTTTGTTCCCTATAACTGTGACTTGAGCGCAGCTGAGGTTACATTATTACTATATTATTGTTGTTGTTGTTGTTCTTGTTATTATTATATTCACGGCATATAACGTCGATTGCGTTTCCTTATTTACGTAGTATTTTATATTTCACCTTTTACTTTCTTACCATCTATTTATTTATCTACTTCGAAAGATTGATTGTCGACTTTCAGTATAAGTTTTGATATGCGATGTAAACGCAAATATTGAACAGTTAATTACATATATTTAACGACCCAATTAAGTGCGTCGATGAAAAATCGCGGTTAATCTTTAATGAAAACGTAGTATTCTAAACTTGACGAGAACTTTTCTAGCGTCGTTGAATTCTAAATATTACGGTGTTCGTTTATGTTTATTTATAAATTTATCGATTTTATTTCCCTTTTGTTCACTCACAGTTATTATACGATTACTAATGTTAGAGGACAGTCCGTTCATCGGGCTTCCCTTTTGAATTTAAGTACTCTATATTTAATTTAAAAATATTTATAATCTTTAGACTGAAGTATATGAAATAAAACTACAAATGTTTGCAGGTAAGTGAAATATTAACATATGGATTAACTTTCTGCTTTCGATATTCGATGATTTGGTCAATGTCTACTTAAATATTACTTTTTTTTTTCTCAATAAAAAGTTGAAAAAAACAGAATTTTCCGTTAATGCGAATTAATCATTACGAAAAATGCGTATAGGTTTTTTGTGAGTACTAATATTAGGAAAAAAACGACGGAAATATTTGCTATCCAGACGGTCCAGATACATATTAGACTTTCAAATTTCTTATCACGTAAATATGTTCAATGACATGTAATTTACAACACGTGAAGATTGTTAAAAACCATCCAGTGTATCTGTGCATATGAAATAATCACTCAACGGGAAAAAGAAATTGGACAAAGAATTGAGTATCGCATTAATTTGATTGGCACGTCTATTTCATCCAGTCACGTATTAATTTTTTGTCAAATTCTCGCCATCCCAACATCAAGTATACACAGAGAATGGAACAATTGGTATAACCGTGTGTCTTTCGAAATTTGAATCAGGTTTCACACACACGCACACACACACACATACATGCATACATATATACAAACGCTTTGTGCGTATTGTAAAACAGGCTCTTTTCTCACATCGTTCCCTTTCACAGACAGTCTTCTACATATTTCTGCCAAATCCTACTTAACGATCGTAGTATGAGGACTTAATGTGACGAGTAGCGTACAAATTAGGATTTGGGTAGGTAGATAGGTACGCGTTCGTGTTTCGTAGTTTTAAAATCATTCTATCTTAAAAGAAAAGAAATATAATTATATCAAAAATACAACCTATTTGTGCGTATAATCAATATCACTCTAGTTTGAAAAATGATTGTAGAACAATGTTGCGTGATTGATGAATAATATTAAATTCAATAAAAATATCGTAACTTTCGAATATGTAAATCTTTTCTTACAGACATGTTTGAGTTTCGGAACTATCCGATAAAGAGGCAACTCGTCAAGATTATCATTATGGATTCGTATACTGTGAACTTATGCGATAAGAAATTATTATCCTTCTAAAGGTCATGCCAACACTAAGATTCTATAAATTTCAAATGCAACAGATAATAAAAGTAAGGTTCCAACGACGAAACGAAAATTAATAATAATAAAGAAATGCTTCCACTGATTAGGAACAGAAACCGTTATTAATTCCGTTTATAACAGCCATTCGCGGTTCGGCTGATATCATTTTCTTTCAACTTTTCTGTTTTTTTTTCCACTTTACTCCTTTCTGCATCGTATGATTCGTTTCCAAACGATGTTATCGCGATTTCACAGTCTTCGTTAAATCTATTGCTCATTGTCTGATGTTTACATGGGCATGCTGTGTAATATTGCCGACGAATTCAACAAACCCTGGCGTTGCCTCTGCTTTCGTTGTTCGGTCATCTAAATTTAGAGAACGTATAATATTAGAAGTATTTCTAAGCAACAATGAAATAACAGAATCTTTAAAGTCTCGAAACTTGGGAATTTATTAAGCAGATTTGAACACATTACTTGGTCACGAAGCTCAGTCAGTTGCTGAGATAAACATTTGACCAAATGTTGAGTCGACTCAAGTTGAGATTGTAAACTTCTCAGCTCTACTTGTTCACCTTCCCCTTCATCAGCGGCCAGAGACTTTGCTCTCAGTCGTGGAAACCATTCAAGATTACGATCCTGTGAAAGTGCATAGAGCTTACATACATTGACATAATTGGTATATATAAATGTACTTTTGAAAGCTCTATGAACTATTACCTTAACCATCGCGTACACGTATGATTCAGGACCTGTAAACTCGGTCGGGTCTTTCACTTTCACCAGTACTATGAAATATAGGTAATGCCACATGTTGTGCTCGTGTTTTACATGCTCCTCAAATGACACGGTCTTGTTGTCAAATGCCGATCTGTTCAATCCTACAAAATCGACAATGCTATCATTTCGTTGATCACAAAAACAAACAAAGCCGTTGCAGAACAGTATCGAACGGTGCAGCCATGCCTTACGAAAAGAAGACTCATTTAATCAATCAACATCAGACAGTTTCCAGGTATTAATTGCTCTGGTCAAAAAAGTAGAACTGATGAATTCGAAATTCTTCTAGGAAACCATCTGATTGGGTGTGAAAAATGGAGCGTAGTTGTACCGTTTGATACCTATAATTGGAACCAATTCAAAAGAATATTTGGCACTTGTTCAAAGAGTCTTTGAAAGCAGAATTATAAATTTATAATCAGAGTAATCAAAATAATTCGAAGCTTAACCCCATTTAAAAGCAATCTTCGATTACTCAGGCTACTACATTTGTATTCTCCTGTCAAGTAAAAGAATGTATGTATGCAAAAACTAATGAAAAATTGATTTATGCAACGATGGTAAGAAAAAAAAAAAATGTTTTCAATAGTAAAGAGAGAAGACGCGTAAATTGTAAAATTTAATTTAAAAAGGGATTCAAAAATAACATGCTCAAATACTAGAGCATTGTATGATTGTAGTAAAAAATGAAGTTGAAAGCGTTGCAATAATTTGTTGATAAATATCATTTAAGCATGAAGCCAATATTGTTTTGTCATTTGATTATTTACCCATTACCGAAGTAATCGTGAGATCACTAATTGCTTTTCGACGCAATTTTCTAGGGTACGTACCACAAATGAAGCACGTGCTTTTGAGTATCAGTTCTTTTTGCTGTTTCTCCGATCTAAGATCGGCAAACGTGTCGATGATCACACCAAATATTAAATTCAGTACGATAATAATTACGATGAAGAAGAAGAGAAGATCGTACACAACTCTGGGAACGAATAAAGCTTCCTGAAAATACATAAATGTACATATAGAACCATAAAGAAGTTTTTTATTTGTTCAACGCCTGCATGCACAATTTATTGTCACGGTAAAATAAATCCGAGTAACAGACATTTGACTCTCACCGCGCTTGACGGAGCTCTCAATATATCTCCTATACCACCGCCATTCCTTAAACCTTGATTTAGAGTCGTGACAATGCACATCAACAGAGAATCACAGGCTCGTTCTTTTGCCTCTCCACCTACATTAACGACTTCTACCTTCCTAGATACTTCCTTATTTCCTGTCGATCGGTAAACAAATTATAAGTAACATTGAACCAAATATCAGAAAGAATGAAGGTGCTGTTTAAAGTGTTCTCAGAAGGTATGTACATAAGAACTGAAATTTGCACCAGTGAATTCAATTTTTGTCAAAATATCAACTGACGCACCTTCTTCCGTGTAACGAGAGACTGTTTCCGTCGCTACACAGTCTTCGGTGTCATTTGATTTGCACGTTCCAGAAATATCTTCGTCAGATGCAGCTGAAATCGGATAAAATTGAGTTGCAAACATTTGCTGAGCCCAGTCGAGAAGATTTGGCCAGTTCAAAATCCAGTTGACAATAACTTACGAATAATCTCTTCGTCAATGCTGACCAAGAAGTCGTCCTTGAAAAACATGTAACCAATGATCGAGAACATGTAAACAAGTATCAAAGCTAGAACGGCAGTTAGAATGATAGATCGTCCGTTCCTTGTAACCGACTTGATCACGTTGAGCAATGTTTCTTCACGATATACGACATCGAATAGCTGTTAAAAAAAAATTTACGCGAAAAATAATTAAATGTACAAAATTACCATGATCATGTGAACGAGTACATAAAAATTGGCAGACGCCAGACAATGTCTTACCAAAACTGAGAAAAAGAAGGGATGCATTGCGATGCCAAGAACACAGAAAATCAGATACGACAAGTGATAAAGTAGCTCGCCGTTCGTTACTATCTGGTCTATGCTTTTGCTGAGAGTTCCTTGATTTCCTATTATGCTTATTAAATGTATTATTTTTAAAAGAACCTGGAAATGAGATAATAGAGTAGCATCATGTTATTTGAATAGGTGATTTAAAGAATATAATGCTATTTAGTCCTCTAAATGTACAAGAGAATTATTCTACTCACGGTTAAAAATCCTAACAACCATAATGTTGGCTCAGGTCCTACGGAATATATTAAACGAAATATTGTTGCGGCAACAAATGTCCAGATTACTGACTCTCTTGGCAGAGTAACAACGATAACCGCAAAGGATAACATCACCGTCCAAATGAGCCCGGACAAATGTGGACTCAGTTCTAAAATGTAAGTAATATTTTGTATCGTGGAAATAAAATTAAATCTGAGATGAAAAATACCAATCCACAGGCAATCAGGAAGACAATAAAAGACTGCAGTCGCCATAGATAAAAAAAATAAACTACGCAATTGACGTGCGCACAAGGAAATTGCTAATTAGGACCAAGCGAAATGTGTATAATTATTGTCTGATATAAGTCAATCCTCACTTACCCGGTACAGAGTCAACAAATGGATAAAAAAGCGCCACAATGACATTGATAAAGACAGCACAGTTGAACAGTATGTTACTCCACAACGACATATAACTGCTTACCCAAAAAAGCATTGGTTGTCCTGGAAATAACGAGAATTCGATTATGATAGCAGAGAGGTGATAAAACATGAGTCGAAAACTGTGTACAAACCTCTGAGTTTCTTTTGCCATTTCATTTCGTTAAACATATCTTCGGTTCTTTCGAAAAAGTCCGATACCTTTGAACCCTGATCATCAAGTTCAGCAGTGCTCAACACCCTCAGTTTTGTGTCCATTGTTATGAGCTCGCAAATTTCCGGTATTGGAAAAACTATTTGTTCTAATGTTCTGTCTTGTCTAACGATCTGTGGAAAAAAAAAAAATGTATTTCCTTTTAATGATTCAGCGATGAAAAGAAATTCGGTCAAGCATGACATTGTTTTAAAAATATCTATAGGTTTTAGGTTCGTTGTTGAAATTTTCACTCGCCTCAATTTGAGCGGTGTGAGTGGCGTAATATTGGAGCGCCCTGTTGGTTTTTGGATCGGCATTATTGTGCTCAGAGGGCTTCAGCATAGTCGACAATTCTTTATTGTGCTGTGCTAATTGATGACAAAGTATGTAAATGTTGTGCCCGACCTACGAAGTAAAAATTATACAAACAATGATTGAAAGAACGTAAAAAAATTCAATCTGATTGAAATTATTTTCTCAATTAAATTTGTTGCATACTTCTTTGGGAGAAACACCATCTTCTCCATCCGTAGACGAGTCGTCAGCATCGTCATCAACGTCCAAAGATTCCTGGTGAAAAGCCCTGCAAGCGACGTCGACGAGCTGCTTCGGATTCATGTTGTACAATATTCTTTCGGCATTCTCGCTGTCCCCTCTGCTCTCCATAATAGCAAGCAGCAATTTACTAGCATTATTTTTCAACTCCAGAACCAAATCCATTCGCGTCTTTCCCAAAGGATTAATGTCGTTCAAAATCAACGCAGTTATTATGTCCAAACCATTTGATTCGTGTGTCGCTATACAGTTCTGATTGTCGTGACACGGCCCTTGACAATATTCTGTCAAAGTTTCGAGGGTCTGATTTATTAGAGCGACATTATACTCGTTTATGTACAGACCAAGGAGTCCAAGACCACCCGTAGTTGAACCGCATATGCAGTCGAGAAACATCAGAGTCTCGGACACCAGATTGTAGTTGGTCTTGTTATTTTGATGGCGAAGCAGATTCTGAAACGAGATTAAACCCGATGCATTGTGTCGATCTGAACACCACTTGATTATCATCAGTCAAGTTACGGTCCAGTACCGCTAAAAATAAGAGGAGAAAATCGATCACACACCTGCAGTTCTCTGTTATGATTTTCGCAGAGGAGTTGAAGAAACCTGAGTATGGGTTGCATCACCAATACTTTGGCGCTGAGTTGTCCCTCGTCCCTCTCGTTGTTGCTGCTGCCGCTTTTGTGTCTCTCAAGCATATCTTCCACGGCAGAACCGGGAACCAAATTTTGCCCAGCATCGTCACCCGATGATGCTAAATTCCTAACATTGGCGTAAGCCTGATCTGTGGCGGCCGCTGCCTGGTTCAATTCTTCGCGTTGTTCTTCCGTCAGTACGATGCCATTTGGTTTTCCTGCAATAAATACGTTTAACTTCCCTAACATTAAAGTTTATGTGACGATTTTCGTGTCTTCTATGCAATTGGGATCAAGCCCTTCACCCGTACCACGTTTTCTTGATATTTTTTCCAACTCCTTGCTCTGTTCCTTATCCTCGTGGGCTTTCGCAGCAATATCCGAAGTGTTTACAGTCACAGTAGACTTGATTTCCTGCTGTGACTCTTTCATTTTGTCAAAGAAAACCTGAGAGATATTATAGTAACGTTTTAGCTGTTTAAGAAAGACTGCAGACATTGTATTCGTTACCAAAACTTAAACGGTACCTTGAAAAATGCCTGACTAAGATCACCGCCCATCAATTTTGTGAACATGCTTTTTTGAATTATTGGATTTCCACCTTCCAATAAAGCGATCCCCAATTCCACAGCCTCTGCAAAAATACTCTGTGAATGTACGCTTTTGATGACCAATTCCACCACCAAATCGGATGCCCCTTCTCTGTCCAAATGGCTTTGTACTTCGTGAAGAGTTCTCCCAGCACGAAGTAATATCTTCGCTGTAACAATAGTTGAAATTTTAATTTTCATTTTGTTTTTAACAGATTAATTTTAAACGTTTTTCAAAGACACGTCAATTTTTTTCACTCTATACAGATGGAATAAGCGAAATAGTTTGATACCTCCAGGTCCGTGTGTGACTGCGGTTGTACAAGGGACACCGATCTCGACAGTTTCTGGTTTTTGAACAAAAGTTTTGCCGAAATAACGTATCAGTAGATTATGCCTCAACACATCGCCCTGTGGAAAATAAATTGATTGTAATTCAAAAGAGAACGTGATATGCGAGTAAACAAGGTATTTGTTAAAAGATGTACCAATACCAGATAATCAATAGTGTATGTACAATAGGAAAGTTCATCTAGTAGATAAGTTGCTAGGCGCCAGAGTTATTAATCTTTTAATGATTCTTTATAATGCAGGATACTGAATTTAAGAAGCAATTGCGTTAATTAAACTTGTTATATGTGTGTCTGAAAAGAGTGAATAAAGGTATATTTACTATTGACAGTGATTGTGTGCAATGAAAGATATTCGAATGCATACGTAAACTTAGTCTAATAACTTATCCGTGTACTATATTGAACATATATGTGTAATTTATCTTTCAATTCAATATTTCCATTCAATCTTTGCTTAGTGAATTTACGCATTAATTAAATTTAAAGAAAAAGGTAAGCAAGTGCTCGATAATTTTCTACTTTTGTTATGGTGAGCATTGTTCTTAAAAATATCAATTCAAACAGAAAAGAATTATTCTTAGACCAATTTTATTTTCACAATTGCAAACACAGATCGAATCCTGCTGATATCGAAGATGATTTTGACTAGGACGTTGTTTTCTATCAAATATAGGTCTGGGAAATTCCTAGATAAATTATCTTGAATAAAAATCAACTGTCCAAATTTTATTTAATGATATGACATGTAACATGGAAGTTGAATGGAATCGTTGGATTATTTACAAACAATGAATAATATGCTGACGTATTGGTACATCGAGTATAACAATTGCATTGATATTGATCTATAAAACAATTAGTAGGCAAACTTATTCACATTTTATACTTAGACACGTAGCAATTATGCAGTTGGTTTTTTGTTTGTCAACACATGGCTGACATTTTCTATCTTAAATCATTCAAAGAGCTGTTCAAAAGGTTTTTGACGATGCGAACAAAGCAAGGCTTCGATATCGCGAGTATTTCATCGAGCAAATATAATTTCACCTCTTTAAACATCGAACGAACAGATCGATCGTAAGCCATGATTGATCGCGGTGGAAAAATTAAATTTAAACATTCGGGTCTCGTAAATTTTTCTATCGGTTGTCTATAATTGGTAAGATAATTTATTTTCTAAAGTAGAATTCTATACGGCTCAGACAATTGACAGATGAATATAAATGAAACATGCGGTACCATGAAGACATGCATTTTTATAGGCTGCGTTACATGCTGCGCGTATTTTCTCTCTTCTCCAAGCTTTCCTAATGTGAATAAAATTTAAAAACACAATTTTTAAATAAATTTCATCTTGCATTCACTAAATTTATGGACAGAGATACTCGTCGACAGACATTATCGATTGCAATAAATTATGTTGATTTTCTTTGTTCTTAGGAAAACTTTTCGAAGTTCGTGATCGTGTTCTACGACCTATTAGATAGAATTCATACATCAGTGAAGTACCGAAGGACTTTGCAATTTAATCCGAAAGGAGTATTTTAAAGGAACATCGAACACCGTAGCTAAAAGGTAGAACTCTCAAGTTAATCTTTTCTGGCAATCGTAACTTTTTTCATAAATTGCTGTATCTGCTACCAATAAAAACTATACGAAATCAAACGAGGCAAAAATATTAATAATATTTGCTTAGGAATTCTTAACGGCAAAATAGTTTTTAAAAATATCCTAAACGCTCGTTTAGTCCATTATTCAAAATCGAGAATTTTTCTCCTTAGAACCCGCCATTTTCAAACAAAAAATTTCTTTCAAATAGCTACTCAAGTATCTTTCCATTCTTGAAATACTATAAAAGTGATGCAAATACAGATTTCTTATCATTTTAGTTGTTCAATATCGTAACGAGTGACAAAATATATCATATTATTGAAATACAAAAATCAAATCAAAACACTTGTAACATTCCAAGGAGATTACATCACATTTTACGATGAATATTTAATAAACAATGGAATGATGCTCGTGAATAACTGATTAAATAATTAATTTTTGTCGCGCTTAGTTACGATTGCGCTTACCAAAAAGACATAACTTTTTTCAAACTTTCTATGTTTTACCCGCTCTTGCTGGGTCATACGACGGTTGTTGGATTGATCATTGGATTGGTTTTCAACGTTGGACTCCGTTTCCGTATCGGCCACAAGAAGAAGACCTTCAGGAATTTCCACATCCTCCTTTGCAGCATGAAAACGTACACCTTACCTACAGATCTATTCTACTAGCCCATAGCAGCTTATACTCACCGAGGATAGAATCCAAAGATTTTTGAAGATGGGATATTGATTTGATTTCGGTTTTTTTTTCTTTTTTCTCGTTTTCTCTTCTTTTCTTTTTTTAGCAACTCAACATCGTGAATCAACTCAAAACTTATCACCGTCAATATTAATCATATTATTATTATTAACAATTTGTTGCGTTCAAGCAAGCAGCTTCAACCGTTTCTAATTGCCGGCAGATTAAACTAGTGTGCAATGACAATAGAAATGTTTGTCCCTTTAATTTTTATTAAAAAAAAATATCGAAAGCTAATTGAACATATAATTTTTTCAGTAAAAGAGACAAACGCCTCCTCGTCGTATTATCGTGAACTGATATTCAGTATGAACAATGAATTCCTAAATCGAATATCATGCTACTTCGATCGCCTGTAACTGACCTTCTCTCCGTACTCTGTGTCAATAGCCATCATTTCACGCAACGTCCGCAAAACTTTGACACAAAGTTTCTCTTCCTTTTCTTCGAGCAATTTTTCGGTGTGTTTTATTAATCTAGAATATATCAATGACAAGTTTAAAATAAAATATAAATTTATCATTTCCTCCATAATCGATTGAAAAAGAACGATTCAACTCGCAAATCAAACTGGCTAAACACGAAATCTCTCCAAACATACAAACTAATATGTTCAATGATATCACATCCTATATGGAGCAATTTTGAAGCTTCTGTTTTCTTGGAGCTAAGTGAATTCAATTTTTGACAAACTAAGATATGCACTTACCGTCGTATAAACCCGCCATTTTCACACCGTTTCCTGGCTTCTGTAGAAGCTGGAAACAGTAATTCAGGTCGATACAGTATATCGACTAACAATGACAACTCTGATTGAACGAGAGGCTTTAACTGTTCTTCGAGAAGAGAGACTATGTCTTGGAGTCCCTCAATGATGCTACGGTCAAGCCTCATCCACTGCTTGAAAAATTTTAATCATCGTTCGGTCAGTAGAATCATTTGACAGAGTAGTTGTAAAAAGAAAGTAAAAACGTTTTTGAGAGGATTTGAGGTGGAAAAAAAAAGACATTGACCTATCGGTGCGAGTTCGAAATCAAATTCAGTTAATCTTAGCAAGAACGGGTTTTGGACAATTCAGTTGCAAGATTTCACAAAGAGATTAAGATACTGTGAAGAATTATTACCTGGCTTTGACTTCGTTCAATCTTTGGTTGCTTCGCAGCCTGAAGCCACTTGCTAGTTTGTCTACTCAGCATCGCTGCTTTGTTGAATATAGATGCAACCTGACCTTCCAGATCCGTCGGTATGGCGATCCCTCTGCCTTTGGCTGATAGAATGAAAATCATGGGCTCAAGTACGCTCAAATAAGCTCTTTTGTGCAAGAGTTTTTTATCTCAATTAATTCAAACAGCCTTACCAACATCCGACAATATTCTTATGCAATTTTCAACGTTGAATCGTTGACCAGAATTAAGCCAAGAGCACTGATAAACTTTGAGCGCGGCGTGTAACAACTGTATGAATATCGGCTGGCGTGTCTGTCGAGAAGAAAACATTCCATGTTGTATAAGTTCGCAAAACTTATAAGACCAAGAAAAATGATAAAAAAAAAGTATAATAATATGTACGTGACTTTTGAATGACGTTAAGTGTAATTAGTATTTACAATTTCCAAAGATGGATTACAAGTTATCGATTATCTGACAAGGTATAACAAATGAATCGACACATGCAGTTTAACACATTTGCTAAAAAATTTCTTCCAGCACTTATAAAAATTTCTGAATAATAGTAAATATGTAAAATTTCTTGGAACGGATTCCATTTAGAGAAAATCTTGATTACTTGGTGACAAGTTATGTTTTGGAAAAATATTTCGAAATAAGTAATTTATATGTGAGGATTAACACCAGGGAGTAAAGCCGGTACTTCAAAAATATCATGCTAACCATGTTACTCACGTAATCGTCAACATTATTATCACTGTTCGTATCGCACTCTGTTAAGCTCCAAAAGAGTCTGGCCTCCTTGAGGTGTTTCTATTACGATAATGAACCCGCCACCAAACAGAAACCAGGGACACGGGCATCCAAACGACACCAGCAAACCCGCAGAATTTGATGAGCCGCAGATGGGCGGTTGACGCATGCCAAAAACACACAACATGCCGCTAGTGCAACCAGCGAACCAAACACACGTCCAACTACTCTATTACTGTACTACTAATACTCCAGCCATCAAAGTTTTTTTTCTTTATATCAGGATAACGTAAGTCAATTTTTGTGTCGAAAAAACGTAAAGTTTTTTTCTTTTTCTCTTCACCACGTATCTTTGCACTTAAACTGACGTGTGTTCGATTAATAATATCAGGTGCCTTTATAACTACCATGCGAATTGTTTTATCATTTCTCTTTCATACCCAATTTTTCATTTTTCTTTCTTCAAATTTCAAGTCATTTTAGTGCCAGTTTATCGTGTCATATTAGGTGATTGCAAAGTTTAAGATTCATTGTTTAAACTAGCGTTTTACTTCGCATTACCTTTGTGCTAATCCATTATCTAGAAGCTGTGTAATTCTACTTTCTCAGCATTTTTTTTGTGTGAGGGTCAAATCAACGTTTGCGTCATTCTAATGAATTACCTCAAACTCGTAGGACTTCAATTGTAAAGCAAAACACATAATAGAAAATTCAGAATTTCAGGAATAGGCAGATAAGCTGAAGAAAATCCTTCACCCCAAACTTGCTATTTACAACTCATGCGTTTTTGCTGTACTAAGTATTGAACCAAATTTGCCATTTTATCTTCCCATGTCATATTACGTCAACCCATCTCATAAAATTATTGATCCCAAACCCAACACAAACTAACGCATCAATGACCAGGCAGATCCAAAAATCCGGATTACAAAACATTTTCCAGTGCACAAATTTTCACGAAGCGAAACTTTAGAACGGTAAAAACATAAGCAAACGAGATTAACCAAGAGATATGGGATTAAAAATCCAACCAATCTATAATATTGATTCAATGCCTTAATTCAAACTGTACGAAATTGACCATGAACACCCGTCCCATGCTCTGTTTTGTTTTTTAAATCGCCTGATCATCGAATAGTAGAAATCTCAAATATGCGCAGCGCAATTTCAGTTCAGAACCCAAAAAGTTGATAATTGTCATTTCTCACGATGTAAGAATTAGTTTCATAGTACCTGCACCGTTGTGCTCTGATCGGAAAACGGGCTGTTGAAGAAGGTCGAAATCACGGTCATCAAACCAGTGGTAACGTAATTCTCTAGGGCAATATCAGCGTGACGCCGATCATGGGTCGCTGCGGCAATGATTCCCATGTCGACGATGAATGATTTCTCAAAAAGCGACCACATATGATTCGAGGTATAGATTTCCTTCATTTCAACCTCAGTATCGATGTAACAGTGGTTCAAGAAGTTTATGTAAGCATCCTTCACCTGAAAATACGAGCGTAAATTTTCTTACCTCGATGTTGAATTCTACAATATTCTTTTATTGTTTGCTTAAGGTAGTACCGTGATAAATCACTTTTCTTATAATATCTTTCGATTTTTGAATACACATAATTTTAAGTGTACTTTATACGTAAGAATTTTTTTTAATAGTCTTTGCGGTACTAAATTTTGAAATATTAGCAATCGAAAGTCGTACATTTAACATGTATTCCCTATCCCGACCGTAGTAAGAGTGAGCATTTTATTTAATAACAGCCATATTTTTCTTAGGATTGTTTTCAAAAACTGAGAATTATTAATTCAGGATATAACAAGTAATTTTTTTCAAAAAAAACATAAACAAGCAGTATTCATTTTTTTGTAAATAACTTTTAAAGTTGGTGACTTGCGATGATTCACGTGAGTGGAAGTAAGTGAGCGATAGTTGGTAAAGAAAGACAGCACTAGTGAGTGAGAAAGAAAACAATAGCCATTGACTATTGGTGTCCTTTACATGTCACGGTACTACCTTAAACCGTTTGCTGATGTATCCTTTACCTCTGGTATGCAGTCCTGGTGCGATACCATAACAACTATATCATCGAGCGGAAGTAAACTGTGACACTTAATTTCTGTATTCACATTTTTCCCCATTGTACAGCATGCCAAGAGTCTCACTAATTCAACATGGTACCTATAATGTGAGCAAGCAGTAAAAAGGGATTGAGTTATTTCATGTTCCTGTGCCGATTGTAGTACCTTGAGCGATATTTAATTCTGATCTGTTTACCTAAGTGGACTACTCTCGTCCATGCGATGCCTTTCCGATCTCATCATTTCGACAAAGTGATTGAACGACGCTTTGTCGTTGTAGAAAACCAACACATCTTCGCCAGCTTGAACCAGCTGGAAATAAACATAAAATAAATCTTATATTTTGACATGAAACTTCGTAAATTAGGTCCGTTACTTGAAGAAATTTCGATTTCTGACTAGGTATTGCCAATTGTTCGTGCCGCTGGCTCGCTGCAAATGTTTCCGATAGCATTTTAAAACTCACCTCTTGCATAACGAGTTCCTGGCACTTTCTTATAAATTGATTTTCAGCCTTGACGATAGTCTGAAGAAACTTGAGATATTGTACGTGCCTTCCATGGGTTTCTATGCAATGAACAAAGTGCTGTATCACCTTGGGATTCACTTCGTTGCATAGTGTTGAATTGTCTTGGAATATACTACAAACAGTTTGCGCTTCCCTGATACCGGGATTCAAGAATAAGTCGAGCTGTTTATGGAGCAACGCTTGATTCTGCTGATTCGCCAGGCAAAAGTTTTGGAGAAAGTCGTGAGCGAGCCGCATAAGTTCGTTCATTCTGACGTCTTCTTTAGAGTCGAAAGGAACCTGAAGCAGGTCCAAGACGACAGTATGAACACCGACGTTACGTAAAAGTCTTTGCTCGTGCTTTCTAGCTTTAACCTGACCCCCGGGAAGCGCTTGAATGCATAACTTATTCATCCTGATCAATATCTGTTGAATTTTTTTGTACTCGTCGGCTTGCTCGGGATGTAAAGGTGGTCCGACATCTAGATCAATGGCGGAACCCTTTTTATCAGTTGTGGATAATTGTGGCGGGGTTTTCCTCGGTGTGGCGCTCTCCTCCTCTTCGTCTTTGTTGTTTTTTTTCTTTTTACTAGTATGTTCCTCGGTAGCTTTCGACTTGTAAACCCAAAGCTCTGACTTTTCTACAGACTGTCGTAGAACGTCCAGATCAGATTTAATCTGTTTATAAGACTCGACGTCACTGTCGGATACCAAAAGTTGGACCTAGATGAGACAATTGACATGCTTGAAAATAGTTGTGCTGGAAAATTCACGGCATTGATGTGCCCGCCTCAACTAGTGAGGAAGTGTTGAAAAAAATGCGATAACCGAACGCATACGATTACGTTCAAGGAGATTGAAATTTTCAATGTCGAACCTGCTTGAAAGCCTGCAGGACTTCTTGTCGCTGACTAAAGTGCCTGAAGAGCAGATGCAGAGCACCGGAAACTAGCGGTGGATAATCATGCATGGCTAAGTGAAGCAAAACTCGTAGAAACGTTCGTCCTCCTTGACCGTCCAGATCCAGTACTGCGCACTCCTCGCTAAAAGCGCGTCAGCGTTGGAAGAGGACAGAATGAAAATAAAAAACATTGCGGTAAATATTTCCAACATAAAGTAAACGCAACACATCGACAGCTCTACTGGGTTATAAAGCATAGGTGTGAAGAGCGAAAGGACGGAGTTTAACTTACCTACTGCCAAATATTCCCTCTGCTTGGGAACCGATTGTTTCCAAGTTAATTTCTTTTTGTCGAATACTCAAATCTGCGGATGTTTTCTCAGTCTCGTCAAATTCGCACTTGAATATACTGAGCAGACAGGATATCCTGTAATCCAAACGGACATCCAGAATGAACTGCAGGATCTCGATTATCTTCAGTTTCGTATCCATTACCAACGGATACTCTGTCTTCATGCTTGGTTTTGGACGGGGCGAGGATGCTCCCGTCAGTACCTGGCCAGCAGGACCGAGCGTCAGGCTGGTCATCACCGCTCCCATGTCTCCAATGCATCGCAAAACTCCTCCTTCGGCTGAGGTGTGAAATTGAATTTTAATTTATTCATTTATTTGTAAGATTGACAAGCAATTATTATCAAAATTCGCTTTGACACCGATTTGCAGCAGAAACTTCAATAGGAAACAGACTACAAAATGAAAGCAATCAAATATTCAAGTTATTTTTCTTTTTATGATTGTCTTGGGTGATTCAGTTTCCGATGCTGATGAGAATCGAAATCGAAGCCAAATATTCTAGTTCAGTGAATTACTGTTGCGTGGATTTTTCAAAATCAACTACATTATAAAAGAAAACGTAGTAAAAATTATTCTCTATGTTGAATGTGACAAATTCTAATGAAACCTACTAATTTAAATCCGCTAATAATTAGTCGTCACAAACAGCCATAAAATCTAAGCAATTATACTTACTAACGAAGCTTGCAGAAAAAACTGTTCTAAAACCAAAAGCGTGCAAATTTAGCTATATAATTATCCCAATTCTAAGCAATACAAATCTATTTCCACTACCATAGCAAATAATAATAAAACAAGGCGAAAAAAGGCTATAAAAATAGTTTTAAAAAATTTCACAGTACAATTCTCGGTGTAGAAAGCCAAATGGTGTATAGAGTGAAGTTTAGTGTGTTTTCCATTACCATTTCGATGTGTGGTTAAAAAATGCGCAATCATGAAATTTTGTGTGCAGCGATGTTTTAAATAACGTGAAATACTTTGTAAATGTTAGCATTAATGTTAGAGTCGAATCGCTCACGACCAACAACATAAAGGCAGTTACTGGGTTTAAAAAATGAAAAGTTCGAATAAACACAGCATAATATAGGACATCAAATGAAAACTCTAGGCTTTAGATACACTGATCTTAAGTATTTTACTCGTTACAAGCTAGCAAATTCTACAAATTCAATAAACTAGAAATAAGTTAGTCGTGGGTTTACCTTCTTCTTTCAAATCCGTATTCTCACAATCAGCTGTATGAAATGTTACAGGATAGCTGGTTAGTTGAAAATATTGTTAAACTATTCAGAATCTTGATGATATGTAAGACGCATGGTAGGAAATAATATTTTGCAATTCATGCCTCTTCCTGAAATACGTATACTTCAGTGTTCTAGGACCAAATTATTAAAGGTTTTCAAATTTGATTAAAAACCGGAATTATGAAGAGAAAAGACAGACGGATTTGAATTGTATTTAATTTGAATTGTAAAAAACCAGGATGAAACAAACTTGGAGAATTAATGGAATAAAAACCGATAGCAAGAATTTGAAATCCCTTCATTAATCACAGCGCATTTTGTTACGCCATAAATATCCAGTTTAAATGGCAAGTTAAGAATCTTTCAATAGTCGAATATAAATATTATAGAATTTGTCTGGGAAAATAGTTTAACATTATTAAAGCAGGTGAAGCTGTATTAGCGAAACTTACAGTGAATTTCACCTGTAGGTATTTTTCCATCGTTGAAATCGTTCTCCGATACACAGTCCAAAATACTCAACAACGTTTTTGTCAGTCTCAACAAATCGCTGAAACTGTAGAATCCAAAGTATATCAAATCTCGAGCCAATTTGACAACCTGAAAAAACGTTCGCATCATATTTCTGCTGTGTTGTTAAAAATTTCTGATTTAGTCGTTGGAATTTTTTCAAAAATAGTACCTCAAAAGTTAGCCTATTTTGTTCCTGATCGGCAAACGACCACATCTTTGCAACTACGTTGCAGAGATAATCTTCGACGAACATTATGGTCGAACTGAATCTCGCACGAACAGCTTCTTTATTCTGATCCGGTGTTTTGTTTGTATCGTAACTGAAAATTGACGATAAATAAATATTTGCCGATTTCGAATTGATCCAAACTATCAATGAAATTTTCAGCTTTGTTTCAAACAATTTGTCAGAGACGACTTACTCGTTTATACTCATTCTCGGTGGTATTTCTGACCATAAACGAGCATATTTTACCGGCGTCACCGGCTCCTGAGGATCCCGGTCGACGTGGAGATGTAACATCAGCCGACAAAAGGAAGCTCGCAAACGATACGGAACAGCCTCGTCCGCCATGCATCTGAAAGTATTGAGTTTTCGCATAAAGAGGGTAGTAAAATACGTCAAGAACTGAAGAGATAATTTTTTTCCTTCGATAACAAGTGTGTAATAGGAGAAACGTACTTCAAAATCAAATCGATATCCAAATGAGGGGACAGATTATTCAGAGCCAAATATTGTCTGTTTAGGCACATGTTGCTGAACAAGTTGAGCTGATGCCTGTAGTAGTCTAATATAGCAGCAGCTTCGACATTGCCCATTTTTGCATCCCTTGACAATTCTACGAGGGATGTTTCCATGGATCTCTGTAAAAATTAAATGTTTCAAATCACGGTTGATTGTCTAGCGTAGATTTACGAAAAGTAGGGAAAACTTACCTCCCCATTTTTCCAAGCTAGCAAAACTTCCAGTTCTTCCATTATGGTTATTTGCGGCTCTTCGTTGTCATCTCTATCATAAGATTCTTCTACTACGACAGGCATGTTTCGTATTCTAAGTATACAGATTTAATGATTTAAACATCATCCGAACGAAAATGAAATATTTTCAGATATTTGACCAACGATTAAATAGATTTACCGAGTGTCGATTAGTATATCTTGATTCTTGGTACTCAGGACGCTCTTACATATCAATTCCTGAGTAACGGCAATAGCCTTCTTGTTAGATATACAGAGATCAGATAAGTAGTCAAGAAACCGTGACTCCCAGTTGTACATATTCTTTCTAACTAGACCAACAAACGTTTCAATCTCAGCCGCCGTTATGTGCTTCTCGAGGAGTTTTCGATTGTTGTGTAGCAACGCAGTTATCGTATCCTCGGCCAATATGTCGTACCCAATTTGCTTTTGCATGAAAGCAAAATGCTTGGCGATGTATTCCTAAAGTTGTAAAAACAACACGGTTTTTCAGTTACAGTTAATCACCAAATCGTGAGAAAAAAAATACTTCTTCTTCATCACATGCACTTGTTAACGGACAGTCAAAGTTTGCCAGAATTCGATTTATACCTGATTTTTTCTGTAGTCCTGCTGCGATAATCTTAGAATACGATAACATAATCGAAACATATATTTATACGGAGCATGCCTGGGATCATTCAGCTCTTCTATTCTAAGGAACGGTCCTTCTCCAGCAGCTGATTCGAGAAAGGGCGCCTGAAATAAAAAATAACACAGTTATATTTTCATGTCGGTAAAAAAAAGTCGTAAATTCTGTCGAGTATCGATGTACCAAAATGACTGATATAATGTGTGATAAACTCACTTGAAGAATCTTGAACAGTTGTCCTAAAATATACTGCTCCCTGAGGAGTTTTTGTCTGTCTCGTCCAGCGTTTGTGACGATCAGTTCCAAAGCCTCGGATTTGTTCTGTTCATTTTCTCGCTCAGCTATAAAATATACTATGTCTTGAAGTAGACTGGTCACAGCTCGTCGCTCGTTATGTGATATAGTTCCCCTTTCAAGCTTAACGCTCATAGCGGCCAAAACCTTACAAGCATCGTTAGCAAAGTCCAAGTCACGAACTTCTACCGGAGTAACAGATCTAAGTGCAAAAGCTTCCTTGTCTTCTTTGTTTATCGCGCATCCGACCTGATGTGAAAAACAGAATTGAACCATTAACTCGATAATTCTGATTTACGGTGAATTTCCGACATGTTTTTAATATTTTTATTTTTTTTTTCTGAGCTCTCTTTAAACTGCCAAGTCTAACCTTCGACATCACAGGTTTCTCGTCATCCTTGTCAATCGGTATACTTGTAGAATGGACCCAAGTGTTTGTACATATGTGATGCAGCCTAACGTACGACGAGTGAGGCACCAAACTGTCGCCTCGAGTCAAAGTGGTCGGATCCAATTCAAACAACGAACTGATTTCGTTGCTATGCGGAACGGATACCAGCCGATAAATCTGCCCGCTTGGTTCTGGTGATTGAAAGAAAACAGAACACAGAATTGTAGTTGCGTACATCTATAATTTCTATCGCAATTGACAAAATTGACAGGCTGTACACTGAGGGAAAATAGATAATGATAACGCTGCATTTTTGCAGATTTCATACACACAAAAGATCTACCAAACATTTCCAAACAAATTCACCAGAGAATTGAAATTCGAAATAATCATAAAACTTCATGCAAGTTTCTAAACAATCAACATTACCAACAGTATTTTGCGAAAGATCAAGTTGTATCTACTGTCAAACATTCGGTGTATTGAATGTGAGATGTTTCAAGCATTTGGAAGAGGAGAAAACGGCGATATAGGTAATAAAGCATTGCTCTTAGCCAGAGAAAGCAATTTTCTCTTGCAAGTTCTGAACATTCTTAGATATTATCTCGTCCAAGGGTGCTTCCAGATCATAAAATTTGTGCTACCTGACGGAATACACCGTCTTCATTCCGCATGCCTTACCACGCTTGCCTGATGCCATTTCTCGCGGTTCATCTGTGTCCACTTCAGCGGCTAGATACTGTCCGGTGGCTAAATGCTTGAACCTGAATAACGAATTCCAATGTCCTGCTCCACCCCTGCAAGGATCGTGTTGAACGACCTGATGAGAAAGAAAAATCTCCCTTCAATATTCGCACCAAAAAACAAGTATGGATGATTAAAGGTGCCGCAAAACTAGCCTCTATTTCCCACAAAGCTTTGCTGCTGGTGGCAGCGGTAGCACTAGTCCTTCCTGTGGTTCTCAAAAAAACGTGTTGTTTCTTCTTGTACTCGTCCATAGTGAGAAATTTTTCTTGCTCGGCATGAAAGAGCCTAACGACATCGCCGCCCTTCAATATCTCCTCCTGATTCTCGCGGTGTTCCATAAAAAGTTGAATTTTCCAGGAAGTTGACGAGTTGACAACATTCACCTGAAAGAAACCAGGGAAACTTAGTCAATTCCAAAACAAAACAACGCACACAACCTTTATTCATGGGCAATTAGTTATTTACACAAATAAGTGACGAACCTCCTTGCAACCAGGATTATCGCTGAGTTCGTAATTGGCGGCTACGTGCAATCCTTGCCTCCCAGCATTGACGGGCTCCATGATAACTTTATCGCCGACTACAACATTGTCTCCGTCGCTCCTCAACTTGTAAAAAGGAGTTATGTAGAACCAGGAGCCCTCGTTTCCATTCGCGTCCAAATATACCCGCATCGCATTCTTTTCCAGCAACGCTGGCAGCCTTTTATTTACAGTCAAGAATTTGTTGGACTTGAGATGCAGAAGCTGAAAGGATACACTTTTTTTCTTACTAGATCCCAACTAATCGCAGTTACAGCCGCAAATCAAATCCTTTCAACGCTCATAGAATTAATTGCAGTGTAATAAGCCTAGAAAATCTGAATTTTTACTCTGTGAATAATTTGATTGTTTGAAAACTACGTCATAACTGCTTGTTGCTTTGCTATATTAATATGCAAAACTTGCCTACATTCTAGTTCGAGCTTAACGACGAATATTACACCAGAAATTTTCAATTATTTCGTATTTTTATAGAATGACAAGCGACAAACAGTTAAACTTTTGAAAGATATCTTTACAATTACCTGAATAACGTTACCGTATGCCACAACCGAGCCCATAACTTTTTTATGTTCACTTTCATTTTGTTTTTTCTCGATCTCTGCTGCGTGCTGTTGAAAAATAATTGTTTGAAATCGTTGTCACTTATTTTTTCAAACATATGTTTCTTCTTGTTATTTCTTTTTGTAAAAATTTACCTAAACTACTTACATGAAGTCTCTTGATTAATACAGCATCGGTGCTGGAACTACTGCTCTGTTTAGCTGCATTCCAGAACTGTTTTTGAGCAGAGTAACGATTCGAGGGGCATATTTTAAAGAGACAGTCTGTAATCAATGAAAAAAAATATTAATTACGAACGATGTACTGCTCTAGATTATTTCATCGACAATTTTAATCGCTCCAAGACATTCTTGCGTTTTGAATTACCTCTAAATTTTTTTGGAGGATTGGTGAGATCTCCAGCCTCTGGACACACGACGCATCTGTCGTCCACAAGCCTGTATGAAAAAAATAAATGAAATGAACAAGAGCACAAATAACAGGAATATGAAATTTCAGATTCATTTGTAAGACCGATAATTTTCGAAAAACATAAATTCCAGCTCTGAAATGGAATCACTTAGGTTTTGATAGCGTAAGCATGAAAGAAGTATACAACCGTTGCATCACAGATAAAATAATTTTCCTTTCATTACGCTGCTCGGTTATTCAAGTGAATCAAATCTCCAAGGGCAGCATATGATTTGTTTAAATAATAAAGCGAAACAACTCTGAATACAAAAAGATTCAAAGATTTTAAGTCAAGGAATATCGAGATTAAGGGATTTGTAATAAAAATCGTTGAATTTTTAACTAAAAAGTGATTATTGGTGATATGATTTTCAAGAAAAACGAAGAAATTAATACAAAATTTAGCCATCATGGCCTAATGTTCTTTCTACCTTTTACACCCTTTAATTAAAAGATCATAGGAATAGTTCGAAAGTTCACGTTTATTTACAAACTACGTGTATTCACATTCTTGCAATATTAATAACAGTTTGATTATATTTCTGGGAGTTCCAAAGCATAAGAAAAACGAGGAAAAAAAAACATTGACTAAACAAAGAAGAAAGAAGGAATTAGAATACACTCGAGCAGGAAACGCTGAGCTTTCATTTTAAACATCCTTTCAAGCAGTTTTAATTTTTTTCAGCACTTCTCAAAATCAGGTTCCTTCGTGATCAAAGCAGTCGCGTTTAAATGGTTATTAATTCAATACGTTTTTTTCATACTTCAATAAGTTCAATCGTGAAGAAATGGGTCGAAACAAAAAAAATCCTTTCCCCAAAGATATTTCGTAAGATATTTACAGATCTGCAAATACGGAGAATATAAAAAAAAATGAAAAAAGAAATGAAAGTTAAAAAAAAAAAAAAAGTAAACGGAATAAGTATTACGTATATTCCAATTGTTTTCCGCATTGATTTGTTAAAAGTCATTTACGCGGGTAGTTAGGAAAAATGTTTACAAAAGGAAAGATTAAACAGTTCCTACAATTATTTTTTTTTTTTTTTTTTCATCTCATCCAGGCGATATTCAGGATTTGAGTAGAAACTAATTGAGATAATCGTTTTGTAATTTGCGAGCGGCGTTTGTCTTCTTCTTTTTTTTTTTTTATAAGTTTCTAGCTCTTCGTAAACAAAGGGGGTTTACATTCGAGCCGCAAATAGTGAAAATTAAATAACAAACACGTATCAAGTTTATTGATACAACCACCTTGTACTTACATACTTCCGACTAGTCTAGTCGTCGCCTAGGTTTACTTTTTGATATACATGTCGTATCTTATACTCGTGTACGTGTGAAACGATGTAATAAGCGGGATAAATTACAGCCAATAAACGCGGTGGGTATAAAATCGCGGATCTGTTAATATGAAATCATTGCGTAATTTATCGTTAACTTCACTTTTTATTATTAAATTCTTTTCTTGCATTACAGATTTTTCTTTTTTTTTTTTCTTCTTCCTCATTTTTCAACGCTTATAACCAGCTTAATCGATATGTATAATTTCGCGTATGTATAATAAAAAATACTACTCGCGATAATAATTATACATCTACTATCATTTAGTTTGCCTTTATTTTTATCCCACCTTGATAAGAAAAACTTGGCAACAAAGTAAGCTTAAAGAAACTTATCGTTATTAATCACAGCTTACATGTAATAATTCATGTATAAAGGTTTCTACATTTCCGTACCGGAAACCGCGGTTTTCCATATCTTCCAGAAATTATTTTATAAAACAACGTTTCACCAATTTTTTTCTCCTTGGTTCTTTTTTTCTTTCTTTTTTTTTTCTTTTTTTTTACAAAAAGTTATTGACCCCATTTTTCATCTGTGAAATCAAAACTTGTTCGTATCTGCGTTCTGAAATGAAATGAATTTAAATAAAATAATAATTATTCTAAGCTATTGAAACTTTTTTTTAAAATCAACATCATTTACCGCAATTATGTAATATACATATATATGATACATATATATATATATGAAGACTATTTTTGTGGGCTAAATTTATCCATTCATATAGAGCAATAAGAAATATTCTTAGATTCTGAACAAAATATTTTAGTGCAGGACATATATTTTTCATGAGGCTGAAGTTTGCAACGTTACCGTAACGAAACATGGGGAAAAAAATCACTGTATACTTAATTTTACAATGTTTTTTAAGAAATTAAGATTTCGAAATATAAGTATGGTTGGTTTTATTACGTGTTTACCAAACTTCAAACAATTCCAAAATGGCGAATTAACGGTTTTTCCTTATCGTGAATCATTACGATAACGTTACTAACTTCAATATGATCTAACTTCAGCCTCGTAGAATCTCGCGGTGTTACACGTGCGTTGTACTTAAAGTATACAAAGGCACACAAACACATTGTAATTAATTCGTTTACATAGATTACTGCTAGACCTGACTGTCTCCTATAAGACTACAAGTAAAAGCGCATTTCTACAACATTTATACAGGGCATTCCACGCCATATTAACCAAAATCTGATCTTCAACCTCTTGGTTTTGGTCAGCGTTTTTGTTATACTGTTATTCCAACTCTAAGAAGATACTCAAATGTTTTGGGTGAATTTATTTGACATACGATTTTTGAAAACCAACATATATTCCACTGTAATTTAAAAATGTGATGAAGATTCTCAAAAATTTAAAACTACAGCTATTCGTTTGCGTGTTGCTGCTTGAATATTTTGATAAATGATCCAGTATTCTCAACAATTTTTTCCGATATTTAAATTACGTCCAAACGTCGCATATCGGATTGCAAAAGATCGTAAGTAAAAAAAATTTACTCGAAAAAAAAAGGAAAAAATTTTTTCACTGCTTTTCGAGAGTTGGAAACAACGATATAAAAATTCGTGAACCAAATCTTACAGGTCTAAGATCAAACCCTGGTCGATTTGGCATGGAATGCCCCATATATATGCAAAATTAAAGGTTCTTGAGCTTGAAAGCATAGCGCATAATTTTGCGATAAAACTAGCTCCTTGAGTACCAGTTACGTTATATATATATATATATATATATATATTTTTTATACATCTCTGCGGGTATACATGTACAGTATTGCACAATACTCTTATTTTGTATACAACTACCTGCTCTGCTTAACCGACAATTATAACAGGACACAGAAACACTCTGGCAAAGGCTTTCATTTTAGCGCAAACTTTTATTCATCTGATCTATCGTCGCGGTATGAATTGGAAAATCGAATAGTTAAATAAACTCGACGCGTTTACAGAGGAGGAAAACTTTTTTGTTTCTATCAGGTCACATACAATTTCTTATTTTCCAAACCGTTGCCAATTTATATACCATTACAGGACAATTGATTGTGCCTATAATTAATGTGCTGAGAAAAAAAAGCCCCCCCCCCCCTCCCTCCAGCAACTCATGAAATTTCAATCCACGAAATTAAATTTTCAATCGTAAATTACAATCTAATTTCTTCTTCTTCCTCTTTTTCTTATATCCGTTAGGACTAATATTTACACAACGATAAGTGGCAGATAGTGCTGTGTGGTTAAAGATATACACATAATAACCTACCTAACGTGTGCATATTATAGACAAATTTTTCATTCATTTATTAGTTGATCTTTAACTTTCTCCCGCAGTTTTTTTTTTTTTTTTTTCATGTACAATTATAATATTTATACACGATATATTATGAAACTTCTCTGGAATCGTAACAGAACGTAATCGTTTTTTCAAATTACACATATACCCTTCAATTTATGCTATCAGTTAGAGATATTATTATTGTTAAGAGGACACGTTACTGCAGCTTGCATTACACAATAATCATTCGCGTAACGTATAACAACTCGTGCGTCTACAGGCTTCTCAACAAGATCAACATTATATTCCAAGCTCGTTTAACACATTCAACGCAAAGAGAAAAAGAGAAAAATAAGCATAAACGAGCGATTTATAACGCTACGTCGTTAGAAAGAGGACAATAATGCAGTACAAGTTTCTTGTGCAAATAATGTTTGCGTTATTAAACTTGTACCAGTTTCGACGTGTATAGAAACGTGATGTTATAATAAAATAATAATTTAATAATATATAATAAGTTCGTTCAAGAAACGCCGCATTCCTTCTGTTAGAAAAATTAATAACAGTGGAAGAGAATAAAAAATGTTCAGTCAAAATCATAACCACGAATATAACAGTTTGTATTGTATAGATATAGAAGATCGTTGGCAAATTTTTCATTTCAAACACAACCAGAGTGACTTTACAACGAATGTACTGGAAGCGAAACAATATCTGAAAATTCGAAAATATTGAGAAGGTTGAGAACCATGTAACGCAAGCTGCTGCTAGAATAAAATTGGAAAAGAGTCGACTCAGCGTTACTACTGAAAAAATGGAACTGCAAGTCCGGAAGAATAGTGTAATGAGATACAGTGGACTCGGTTTCAATAGAAAAACAATGAGAAGGTATAAATATTACAAGTCTTGAGACTGAAACCTGCCTTCAATTCATGTAAGTGTAACAATGCAGCTATTTCTAATCATAAGTAGGAGTTGAGGATTGAAATTGAGAAGAGACATGCTTGATTTCAATTATAAACAAATTCAATCCATCTATTATTGGCGAGATGGAGATCAGATTTTTAGGATAAAAAAATATTTCCTCTCACCCAAGAGTGGAGAGAAAACCGCACACATTTCCCTCGGCGTAAAGGCTGACGATGTCACCGTTGTGAAGGAAACTTGCCGAGCCAAGTATTTCCCCCATGTCTGATATTTTCAAGGTGTCTCGCACCTCCGATCTTCCTTGGTAAAATTCTAGGACACTTTTGGCCCCTTAATATCGCAGTTTTCCAGTCATCTGAAAATTTGTTCAAGATATTTCATTTATATTGAAAAATATTACGGTTCTCCACTCAATCATTTCTTTAGCATTACGATTGCCCCTTTTGTTTTTTTTTTTTTATCTATTGGTATCTATTTTGAGACTTTTACTAAATCAACAAGAGTTGAATATTCATTAGCAAGAATGTATGATTCGTTTTGACATTTTCGTTGGCTGATACTTTTTCATGATGTAAATGAACGAAAATAGAAATTGATGAACTTGGAGGTATTAATAACATGGACGTAATTGAACAGAATGTGAACGCAAAAAGTCATGCTCATTAATTGACCAGAATTTATAGTCTTTATTCTTAGAGACACTCTTGACACTTGGCATAAAATACTACAGGATTCAAAACAGATCATCGTTTGTTCAAATTTCTTCAATATTTTCAACATCTTCAAAGCCTCTCTTTCTCCGTTGAATAGTATTACTGAAAATATTCACATAGCTTCATTTTTAAGAACGATGAAACGAGTAATTTCGACAATTTTTTAAAATTGAATTGCATGCAAAAGAATTCAGTCTTTGAGTAAGAGAAAATTATTCATCTCGGTGTGTTGCGTACAAATACAAATGAAAAAACTTGATACAAACAAATTCTTTTGGCCAAAGAGAAAGAAACTTCAAATCCTGACACAGTTCCTTGTCATCAACAAACAGAAAGATAAACTAGAAATGAAGAACATTATTCGGTGTATTTACGACTGTGTGACCTTTTTCACTCTGGACATATCATATTGGGATCAATATCATGATAGATATTGAGCAATACGTAACATCTGCATAATAATCGGAGTAAAAACAATATCAAAGCAATAGTAGGAGAATTGAAGTATAACAAAACAAGAGAAAAAAAAAAGATGGAATAATGGAAACTATTCAAGTATATAAAAATCAAGGACAAGTGCCAGTGTGGAAAAAACGTGAAACTATCTATAAATAAAATATGAAAAGAAAACGACACGCCTGTGGTTACGTATGAGTGAGAAATCGCGTTCGCAGTGAAAACATTACTCAAGCGAATCAATTAGCGATCGTTAACGAGGTTGAATTTTTATTAACGTTATTGTAACGAAACATTGGGGGAAAAATCACTGTTTTCATAATTTTACAATGCTCATGAAGGAACCAAGATTTCGAAACATTCGTGTGTTTTGTTTTATTACATTTTACACAAGTTCAAACAATTCCAAAATCGTGAAATTACGTTTTTTCCTCGGTATGTATTGTTATAATAAAGTTACTAACTTCAATATGATGATCGTTAAGCTTATCTCGTCGATGCGAGAGACCCCCAACGAAAGTTTCCACGTTCCGAGGTATATAACCTTAAAGCAAGTGACCGGCGCATATAAATATATCCACGCACCGGGTAAAATAAATAGCATCAATAATCTACTGCGAACTGTAAAAAAATAAAACCATTTCGAAATCACGTGAAATAATCTGTGCCCATTGTCGAGCAGCTTTTCTGCGTCCGTTTCCCGATTTTCTGGTGACTTTTTGTAAACATTCTTTCGAACGTTTCCCGCGAATCGAGTCAAGATGCGTGCTGAACACATGCCAAAAACAACTGAACGAGCCAATCGATTAGATGCAAATTAAATCTTGTAAGAATGCTCGATAATTTCGCGAAAAAATCGCAGGGATACAAAAAAAAAGAAAAAAGTATCGCTACAAGTAAACATCTGCAAATGTCGATCTAATCCGTGGATTAACGTGCACGCAACACGTAGAGTAATTACGAAGCTGAAGTTAGCAAGGTTAACGTATCAAAATGTTGAAACAAAAAATTACCAATTCGCACCTTTGGAATAACTGAAGAAATTGAATTTATGAAATTCAAGTTTGCTGACGCTATATCAACGGTTTCCTAAATTTCAATTAATCCTGAAGTTGCAAAATAACGAATTTTTCTAAAGATGCCTCATTACAATAACGTTACAAACGTCAGCCTGATGAATAATTATAGCGTTCATAATTCAAAACATTCTGCGACCAATAAGTTACATTTTCCTTAGCGCCTTGCCGATCTTCTTTTATTTTGTCTCTCGTCGCTACGACAAAACAATTGAGAGTCGACAGACAGTGAAGCTAAAGGCGAATAATGTGCATGTGCGTAAAGAGGGGAAGAGTAAGAAGAAAAAAAAACAAAAAAAAAAAAAAACTAGCCGTCCCATCTGTCTCCTTCGGGTCCTTCGATCGTAACATACGTTCGTATCTACATCTATTTTATGATATAGTATATTTAAATTTACAGCCAGCTAGGCCGCTGGCGTTTGGTTTGCTTACTTTAAGATCGTGATGACGTAGCTGATCCTCGCAGCTGAAAGTCTGTCGCGTTGACACTAGTCGCGGTTTAACGCAAGTTTTTACTACACACGCAAACACACACACACAAGTACACGAATGTATCACTTGGTTTTAAATCAGGACAAGCGGAGTTTGTCTTGTATGTCCTCGTTTCTTCTCGCCGCAGCGTCAATTCCAAAAGCATCAATAAAATAACAGCAACAATTAATTATTAAGCGATTGAAAAAACCGGGACACTTTCGCAAACGGTTGTAAAGAAACCGCCTTCAATTGCTCGTGCAGTTTGTCAACCGAAATGATTTTTATCAATTTCTATACTAGCCAGCTAAAACAAATGCACGTATAATGTACACACAGTCACGCTATCGATTCACCGATCGGTCCGAAGAACGGACGGGATGTTTCTTATTTCCCTGTTTATTTCTTAATAAACGCACATTGAACTAAGAAACAAAATCATCGGCGAGCTAATCGCACTCATGTGTTGTTGCACGCACGTATCGGTCGTCGTCGGCTACGCCTGTGCGACAATATTGCCTCGTTTATATTATATTATTTGTTTTTCTACTTTCTTTTCTAGGTATGGCACCTTAACGGCGACCTTCGATACGTTCAACGTGTTTAAATACCGACATTTATATTCACGAGCCGATGTGGGTGTAGTGTATAAGCTGTACGAATGCCGCACTGATCACTTGCGCGAATTCAATGAAATAAAATACTAACCGCATTCACACGCATTCTCGCACACCCATCGCAGATGTTCTCTCGCCGGTGGCTGAGGAGCGACTGACTGACCGAACTCGTTTAGCATCCATACGTACATACGTACGCCTACATGTCAATGTATGTATGCACTTACGGTGTTATACATACACACATGCATACATTCGTCCGACACATGGTATGTCAGTGGAAACTTGCATACAGGGATCAGAATGTACATGATATGAATACCAGATAATCGCTTGCAGTTTAAAATGGAAGCGACTACCCTAAATAATATTAGCATTAGTATTCTGCAATTTGTGCAATGACGGAAACACGATCGAAGGGTTAATTCGATTCAACGCCTCCACGATGATTTTATGAGTACGATTCCCGAACCCCGTAGTTCTATTTTTGAAACATATCTCCAGCACTATCTCTTATACATCCCCGCGTATTTACATTATGTCTGTATTAATATCCCTGTATAATCAATTTTTTCTCCCTCCCCAACATCCGGATTAAACGTATTCAACGCGATGTACGGTGATTGCGTTTATTCGAACTGTAGTTCGAACAGATTTTAAAGAATGAGAAGAAAAAAAAAACTATTTTTAATCAGAGGATATTTTATACTTGCAAAGGTCGGAGTTAACGAGTAACGTCATGTCAATGATTTACGGACAAATGGTAAAGTGCTCGACGAATTATATTGGAACAGAAAGGATTGCGCGCGCAATCTTTTGATCGAACGTTTCATCGGTAAGGTAGAACGCTCGGGCTTAATTTATTCCCTACGTCCGACTAGAATGTAACACTATCAGCCGGTTCGTTCCAGAAGACTCCAATTCATCAATTTACACGCTGCGCGGTAAAAAAAAAAAAAACAAGCGGGAACAAATTTGAATTTAAATATGGCGCCGTATCACAATTTGAACAGTAAAAATTGTAATAAAAATAATAAAAAAAAAAAATAAAAAAAACATGCCAAACAATTAGGAAAATTGATTTTCGGTCAGTGTCTGAGAAGAGAGAAATCTGAGTACAATGTAAACATATAATTACACATGTATAGTATTATAACATACAAGTCGCCAAAAATTCACGTTTTCATTTTATTGTACCAAAAAATTGCATTTTGCTTAATAATTAGTAATTCAATAGTATAATATATTCATCATTTATATTTATTATATATATATATATATATGTATATGTTTCTTTTTTTTTTTTTGCAATTTTATTAATATTTTTATTTATAATAAATATTTGTAATATTAAATTTCATTATAAACGTCGTGTAGCTACGAGAACCCAAAGTAAACGACTTTGTGTATCCACTTTATTTATTCAATGATTAATTAACTTATTCACCTGTGACGAACATTGTTATTAGATCCAGTTAACGGATTTACCAATTGTTTAGCATTTCTTTCTCGAAGAATATTGGAAGAAGAACCTAGATAATATAATAACTTTAAATTCTCTGAACATTATTACCGCAGATCCAAAAGACGAAAAAAAAAAAAAAAATATATGATGCACACAACATCATAACTTCAAACGTTATAAGGCGTCGAAAAATTAATCAGATGTGGGCTCTACGTGCCGTAAACACGACGCAGTATTGCTATGAAGTTTACATACATACATACATACCCAATATCCGTAGTTCAACAATGAGATTACGAATACCATTTGTATCGTTGAATTAATTAATCTTAATATCAATTCTTTTTCGAGTTGGTCTTGCGCGCTGACGCGTACAACATTATTTACGTTCATGCCCCGCTGATTTCTTAGATATTAATCTAGCGGCGTTGATGTACATGTGTAATAATTGAGGTCCTTAAAAATTTGCCCCCCCCCCCTCCTCCCCCATATGTACCTATAAATTAGAACACACGATCATCATCGTGATTGCGTCAATACGATATTGTCCTTAAACGATATTATATAGCATTAAACTACATTAATGTTAGTCATCGATTATTATTATTATTATTATTATTATTGATTATTTTACAAACTCGAAGTTGATAATAAATGAAAAAAGGAAAGTAGAGAAAAAGTTTTCCCGTGCCTTTTTCATTTCTAATCTGTCTTTCGAAGGTTCTTCGTACATTACGTATCACATAATATTATCAATCTCGCGGAAAAATACATTGAGTCGATTATCATTATTACTGTTGTAGTTACTATTATTATTATTATTATTATTATTATTATTATTTGTAATTTTTTCCCCCCAACTGTAGTCGTCACAAATATTATATTGATTGATCAAGCCTTAGAATTTTAGCTATTAACCGCAACTCGTTTCGTTTACAACTCATAAATCAGTAATTATACGTAGATGGTGCGGAACAGTTACATTACAGTCGCTAAATAATTTCAATTTGACCGCCGGCAAATTCTACAAAAATTTTTGAATGTATTATTACGATTATCTCATTTATATTTTATTGTTGCCGACTTTTTTCTTTTTTCTTTTTTTTCCTTACTGTTTTTCCCAACTTCACTCTTGTCATTATTTTTTGTTGCCATTTTTCATTTTCTTTTTCTTTCAGCAACAGAAGTATCGTTATTACATTAAAAAAATATACTTATATCGTATCTATAAATTTTGAATTTTCAAATATGGTTTACCAATTAATTACTCTTTGCCATTGATGTATGACCACAAATATTCAATCGGACGTAATTCCAATCAATTCGCGTCTCTTCGATGGTATATTTGTATTTTATTTTTTTTTTTCTCATCAAGACGAAGGTCAACTATGGAGGCGATACCACACATTCATCACAAGCATGACACTGTGAGGTCAGATTTTTTTTCTTTTTGCAAATAGTGACGCTGTGGCCATTCAAAAATGAGCATATACAAATATATTATTTTATATCGTTCCAAATACAATGGAAGTTTGAATTGTCGCTAGTTCAATGTTTGGTCGACAAAACGATAGGACTGAATTTGAAGAGGTGGTATATCAATCCAGCTTCGGAGGCTACGATACATACATGCGTCACAATCAATTACATAAAAATCGAATGATTTATTTATATTTCAATAGTTAAACATGATTAAAGTAAAAATGAATATACATCTAATGCCACAACATGTACAAGTTGCGTAATCGAATCGAATATCGTTTTAAAAATAGACAAGTCAAAGAAATGTAATTAATTGGTACTATGATAAGTTTTTCGTGAGAGTAATTTATATTTATAACCATTCGCTTGCTGCAGTAACAATGACTGATGAATTATAGTTAATATATATAGGTATGTGTAACAACATTTTTGTGCAAATTAGTTTGAACGTATTGTTTTTTTTTTTTTTTTTTTTTTTTTTTTTTTTTTTTTTTTTTTTTTTTTTTAACTCTCTTCTTCCAATTCCACCATATATGTAATCCACAAGTATGTTTAAAAACACGGCTATTCCAAACAGTTGTTAACAAATACGGATCGTAATATGAATCATACAATGGTTAGCTATATTGGTAAATGCTACAGCAACAAGAAAATGAATAAATGTACAATTAATTAATAGCTGAGAAACGTGGAGATAAATTTCAAAACCTAACTATCGACCTTATTTCTATGTTAAAAATGATTATGACTCATTATTGTTATCCTTTGATTCCATTATACGTAGGTATGCACCTAGACAGTTATTATAACAGCGCAGCTAATGAGGAAAGCAAAAACCGTTGTACCTTTTTCTTTCTTTTTTTTTTTTTTATTAATCTGATACCTCGTATGTGATTTTTTTTCCAATAGATAATAAATGTGTATATACATTAATCAAACTACGCTGCAAATGAGATCTATTTGAGATCTACGAATATGATCTTACTTTGCCATATTTTTATAACCGCAGAAATCAATTACAAATTTGAAGAATTAATAATATCAACAATAATGATAACAATAACATTAACAACAATGAGAACAGCTAAATGTATTCGTAATTATATCCACCAATGTAATTTCCAAATAATGAAATTTCTCCTTTTTCAACCAAACGATCAACTTTACTTGAAATAACGTGAAATTTTGTCTAGTTTTGCAGCAAACCTAATTGGATTTTTTTTTTTTTTTTAATCTAATTCCACTGCAAATCCGTTACTTGAGGATAATATACTCGTTTTATTTGTCATTCTTCAAGCCATTTTGCTGGCATAAGACAAAGTTTGCGCCTTGAATAAACGACAACTAAGAGTTGTAGATAATTTTACGCAAACACTATGGATGATGAGCGTTGCGTTGAGATAAGGAAACAATGGAGGAAGATGGAAGAAAAACTGAATACGTTAGAAAATAATTACCCGTCGTTACTGTTATTGTTGTTATTGCTTTGTTTATCAGCGAGGAAAAACATGATAAAAAAAATAGACAGAATAACATTGTCTAATTTTTCGAGTGTAAGATATGATTGGGAAAAATGAAGTTAAAGTTGGACAAAAAAGTTAAGCAAACAGTGCGGTTCGTATTTTTCAAGTGATGTCTATTCTTGTTCTGTAACTGCTTGTAGATGAACATTTAGGTGAAGATTAAGGAAGTATATCACCTGAGACTTGGAGAAACTGCGCTTTTAGTATATAAAAGTTAAACAAGAAAGTAAGAAAAAGTTAATCTTTCAAACTTCAATAATTATATAATTGTCCATCGAATTTATAAGAATATTCAACAATAAGAATTTTTTTCCACAGTTAAGAATTGACGGTTCAAAGCATTTTTTTTCATTGATGAAGGAAAATGCTTGTTTTTTGTATAAAATTAAGCTCATTGATAATAAGCTGTACAGGTATATAATATTTCACAAGGTATTTGAGCCAATTTCATAACTTAAGTAGGTATACTAATTTCATGCATAATTTTTCCATTTGATGTTTAATAATATAAATATATTTACGTAAAATGACTGACAACAAACGCGAATCAGTGTTCTTTGCTTTCTTTCAACTTCTTTTCTAAATTCTTCTGTAGTACGAGTATGTCTAGCTTTAATAGTCGTTATGTACATACATAAACCTATAACAATTAAAAAGTAAAAGAAGCAGAAGAATAAATGATAATTATTAACCGTCTGAATTTTACTATCAATAATATAAAGAAAGTAGATACAGAATGAATATTTTCGCAGTAATGAAAAATTGGATATAAAAATTCGATTGATGATTACAGTGCCGCATCAAAAAAGTGTCTCTGCTAAAACCTGAAAGAAGAAAACTATCGTCGTCTTATCTGGGTGGAGCAATACAAATGCATTATTCAGAAAAACATGACGCAACAAATGGTTTGGCGATCATTTACTTTTTTCAGATATATCATTTGACTGTCAGGTCAAAGAAAAAATGATTTAAAACGATGCCGACAATCCCTCAGGGTTACTCTCTGAGATTCAATTTTTGTTTATTTTTTTCAGGATTTTTAAACCACCTCAGTGGCTCGATATCCCTTTTTTCGGATTCTAACAAGACACACCCTTTCTGCACAATAGTTACGAAACCTGCCCAGAGTTACTTTAAGATACAAAATGTCAGTTGATAACATCGACACTGTTCTCATCAAAATTATCCAGGTCCACATCCATATTATTAGAATGAAGCGTGACGAACGATCCTTCGCTGCTGCTGTTTTCATCGGTTCTTTGAAGGCAGCACAGGGTAAAATTGTCTTCAATGGAAGATCTAGTTGCTTTCGGCACCGCTGATTCAGTTGCGATATCTTCGTTCGGATGACGTTTGCAGTTAGTTTTAAATCCCGGCTGTGCATCGTCGCTGCATTGCGTCCTGCGATTGAAATTTTTCAGGAACCTTGATGAGGATTAGGATGGATGACATAGGATCTTCAAAATGACTTTGGGAGTTCGGATGTGGATTTTTTTTTATCAGGATTAGTCCACAGGTTTTCAAAAATACGATGCATAAAAAGTAATTGAATTTCATTTCGAAAATTTGATTAGTCTCTTCTTAAACATACATATATATACGTAGTATATGTATATGTTTATTTTTCATTTTCTCATCAGCAAAAATATTAATTACCATTTACTCTTATCAGTGATGTGAACAGTGATGAACGTGAGTGACAAATAATAATCTTTACAAATGTGTGTTTCTTTTTACCGTTTTCTATTGTGGGTATCTTAAAACTCGAGCGCGAATAAAAAACATAAGGGGGAAATGAATGTGTTAAAAATAAAAAAAAAAAAAAAATTAAAAAAAAATAAATAAATAAAAAAAAAAAAAAGATGGGGAAAACAATAAGAACAATAAATCTAACACTATCGTAGAATAATATAAAGCGCGATCGTCTGAGGTTGACGTTAATTAGTGAATAAACGCGACGATGACCATCATCGATGATTTGCAAACGCAAGTTCAATAAATAACGAGTGATCCTCTACGATGTACCATCATTCATGCCATTGTCATTAACGATATCATTATCATCATTGTCACCGTCACAATCGTTGATGAATTCCACATTGTGGAAGATTAATTAGATGACGAATAACGAATGTGTGTAGATAAATATAAGATCAAAAAATTAAGCACTTCATGTTTTCTAAACAAAATATCATTGATGTTGTTTTTCCTGGACTTTAAGAGTAAGGATATGGGTACGGATGATAAGATATTTGGTTACAACTCCATGTCCTGCGCCTCATCTTCGCTAAAGTCACTCATCGACGATTCGCTGTCAGACGAAACACCATTTCCTGTACCCCCATTTTCTTGATCTCGTAATGCTTCCTCTGTTGCGTATTTCCTAACGTAATCTGTGAGCCAAGAAATAGGCATTTTCATGAAAATTCAATATATATGCAAATGTATGTGTATAGGTTTTCTTTATTGCTAATTGCTTTCCGTCTTACCGGCTACTTTTTTCTTGTATTCTTCAGGTTTATGAAGGTACATGGCGGCTGCGTCTCCATTCAATGGATCAATTGGATTGGGGTACGTTAAAAGTTGAGGTAAAAACGATTCGAAAATATTTGACAAATCTGTAAAAAAGTGAAAAAATAAAAACAATGCATAATTATTCGGATTATGCTTATCTTGGTGTTTTTTAATTCACCCTTTTGCGAACTTTGAAGCTCTATACACGGTGTGGATGAAGTAACCGAATCATTTCGTTTCAAAAATATTCCCAGGACTTTTGAAAACTTTTTTTTAGAAAACATGATGCATAGAACTGTCTAATAATTATAGAGTAAGTAGTAGAGTAAGTAATCAGTAGAGTAGACAGCGAATAAGTAAGCGATAAATTTGTTGCGATAAATTTTAAAATTACGAAAGCATCGAAAAAATTTCACATCATTTGGCTACGAAATATCTCGACCTATTTTATCGTCCAAAAACAGATTTTAAAGTTACGGTCTAAATGTCGAGCGCGAAAAAGAGTCTAGAATAAAAATAGCGATAATTTTTATCTAACCGTCAATAAATGTTCCGTCTTTTATCCAATATCTTGGAATACTTGAAAATAGTTAATTTCTTACCGTACAAGGCAGTCCATGCCTGGTTAATAACGTCGAGACAAACGGTGCCCGAGACTTCATCGATGTTGGGATGATACACTTTGTTCATGAACCCGATTGACGGGGATTTGAATGGATAATGTTCCGGCAGATGAACTCTGACCTTCCATATTCCGCCTTCGTACGGCGCTGAAATACGAAGCAAAAAAATTAAAATTATCGATCGATTAATTTCCGAATAGTTTTTATTTTTCAAAAACATCGGTATGAGTTCGACGAAACAAATCCGTAACGAAAATTGCTGCGAATGCAGACGCTAGCCTGCAAGAACATTGCGAGCAGTGTAATAAGTCAAGGCAAAGAAGTTTGTCAGTGTTTATTTTAAAACTCGTCAGCAGAGAACCATGGCCAAGGCCCAGATCGCAGAGAAGCGTTTACACATGTATGTATGCGTACGTTTAATCGTTGACGGGGACATATCGGTGTTCGAAATTTGAATTTAAAGACCGCGCATGCGGGTCACGTTCGTTCGTTACAGTTCGTAAATTTCCACAAGAACCTTCTTCGATCTTTAGAGTTATATGATAAATCAATCGAGTCCGTCTATGCGAATATGATATGTAGACAGTAATACGTATGTCTGTATAATGTTTGTGTATGTAGAAAAAGTGTGCGTAATAAAATTCGTTTCATCGACTCATTCCTAACGGTTAGAAAAAATTCTTGTTACATATATTTCTTTACTTCAAGTTTACACCTTTTTCCGGGTAGTCCAGTTGAAACGTTTCAAATTGTAATTTTTCCACACCACTGTTTTCTTTTTCCAATCGTTGAGAGGGTCATTGTTAGCGTAAATCAAGAATTTCTATCGGCTTCTGCAGTAGCTTTGACCGCCATCTTGAATTTATTGATAAATTTGTTTTTGTCTAATAATTCACCAATTTTCAACTGTTGACTAATTGATTATGACTAAACTTGTAGAAAATATGATTCTCGACAACATTGGTAATAACAATTTTTTATATGCAATGGACATTTTCCGACCTAAACCATAAATTCGAGATGGCGTCCGAAGCTGCAGCTTCAGAATTCGGTCGAAATTCTGAATTTTGACTACGAATGACCCCCCCGAAGATTAGAAAAAGGAAATAGCGGTATCGAAAACTTGCAATTTCAGGTTTTCTTATTGATTTTTTTTTACACATACCAACCGGGCTCTACACCTTTTTCTGAGGCCGTACGGCACAAACACGCCACGGTCTGCGACGTCCTCAGAGAGTATTTTTCGAAACTTATTTTAGGAACTGCATGGTTGTAAACGTAACGCAATTACACGTATACGCATACATACATAATATACAGATTAAACACGTTTTCGAGAATATTTTTTATTTCTATGCGTTTCTCTTTATTTTTCTGAATATAAATTATTTATTCTACGTGAATATGTAAGTATTTTTTAATCGAATATTTCACGTTCCTGCACACCAAGCAACGCCGCGTTACACATCAGACAACAAATAATTTCCATTTCACGCTCGATGACAAATCCGCATATTTCATCGCCTTTCATCTTTCGATGTTTAGCTTTTGTATAATATATTCAACAAAGTATGTACCTACATATAAACTAGCGCCGTATGCAGCCGACATCTTTTCAATTATTGTTATATAAAATACCATGTGTGAAAGTTAAACATTCCACATTGCATCACTTTATTTATATGACCTCAGTTTTGTTTATTTATTTATTCCCGTTTTTCTTTTCCATTTCGTCTTGTATATAACATCTTACTGTAGTATAAACCTTTATCATACTTACTTCCTCTCGGACCGTAGAATTTCACCGAAAATTCGTTGAGACCGCCCAATATCGTCACTTCGTGTTTACTTTCGATTCTGATTACGTATTAAATATTCGAAATAAGGAAAAGTACCAATTATCCAATCAACATCATGGTAGGTATGAGTATAATATTGGCGCAGAATGATCGATTCATCTCTACATCTGTTCATTACTTTTCTCTTATACACAGAGAGACACCGCGAGTGGCTTTGCGGGGCGTATGGGTAATTATACAATGTTATAAATTATAGCAAACCTTGACCCGCGGCAGCGCGGGGGTCACATCGAATTGATATACGTTTGTGAAAATGAAAAACTTGAGCGTTTCTCAAACTCAGAATGACGATATCTTTCCGATGGGTATAGCGTATAAATAATGATTGATGATGTGAGTGCGAAAAGGGTGGACAGGAAGACAAGCGGGGTGAATTATTATATATTTTCTTTGCCAACTCCGAAACCATCGAATTATCGATTCATTTTTCACCGGAAACTAAACTCGCGATTTTAACATTTGATTCTGTGAGTCAAAATATGTTTATACATATAAAGCTTGAAGAAAAAACGGAAAGTAAAATAATAAAATATTTTCCCGGAAGTATGAAAAACTCTCTTGTCTCATTGTTTTAGCCGTTATTTTAAAAATCGCGTACCGCAGGATGGCGATAAAGAAGTGTTGACGTATAATAGTTCAGGGTATATAACACGTCGTGTAGTTATCACGTGTATAATATACATGCGTACGTGTATACCGTAAAAGTTATTCGAAAAAAAAAAAAAACGTAAGTTCGGTTTATTGATTTAAAATTGCCAAATGACATGATACGTTACATGTTTGTACACATTGCGACTGTTTGCCTATTTCTGTAATAATTATACTAAACATAACACGGTTGAACTGCATGTACGCGAGGTGTTGATAATTGAAAGAAGAAAATAAATAATTCAATGAATAAATAAGAACTGTTAAATCTGCCGCAGACATCACCGCACGCATTATGCAAGAGAAGTGTTGTTATGTTTCGTTTTTTGCTACCTCGCGGAACTAGCATAAGTCGTGCCCCATCCAAAATCGAGGTAACTGGCTTGAAGAACAGGCAGAGAAAACGATTCGACGTGTAAAATTGTAGAACCGTTATTGATCTTTGCGGAGCGAGAAACCTGCACGTTGAAGCATACCCCGAATATATAAGAGCGAAAACAGAAAGAAGGATAAAAAATAAAAAAATAAAAAACCCAAGAAAGACGACAAGAAGAGAAAATAAAATGGAATAAAGTAATAATAATAACAACAATAATGATAACCGAACACATTATATGGCGATGAATGTGCAGAGGGTCGACGAACGAGGGTGGAAGTGGGAGAAGGAGGGAAAAGCGGGGGCAGAGACTTCGTAAACAGAAGGCATATATAAACATATACATATGATATAGCTTAGAGTGCAGAGAAAACTGTGGAAAGAAGCTAACGAAAATCTCCGTTCCGTTAGACAAAGTGCTAAAACAACTACGACGACGACGGCGAATTGATTCTTTCAGTCGTAGTGGTAAGTATTCTTACCACCTATTTTACATCCATTTTTTGTATATTTAGAGAAATTTGAAAACATGTTTCTTTGCGGTTTTTTACTATTTCTAATAGTATACCAATAGGTTTTCAATTCTCGAGAGTAATTATTGCGACACAATGTAAGTTATTATTATTAAAAACAGATTGATTGAAAAAAATATTGAAAACTGAAGGAATAATTGATTTCTAAGAAACATCCTTCTACACATATACATGTTTAACATAAAGTATAAGATTTGGGGTCGCTAATTACGAATCTGTAATTGTATTAAAAGATTCAAAATGGCGGATCCAGTATGGCGGACGAAAATTTCAAACTCAATCGAATCCGGAGAAAAAAAACTCTGTCCCGGGGTTTTTCGAGTCGCTAATTACGAATGTGAAACCAGATTTCGAAAATTCAGTACCACGAATCTAATCAGCGACCCCGAAAACTCCTGCATAGTTTTTTGAACTGGATTCTGTCAAATTTCAAATTTTAGGCCGCCATATTGGCTCCGCCATCTTGAATTTGTGAAATCTAATTTCAGATTCGTAATCAGCGATCCCAAAAACATATAATACTGTCTTGTTACAAATGTTGACTCGGCACAATAATCTGTAACTCCAAGGGTTAATATGCCGTCTTCCTTTTAGCGCGCGTTATATTTATTATGTACATTCTAGCCGCTCAATCAGCTGTTTAAGAACAGCTGTATGACCGTATAATATCATCTACCTGAACATATATACATACATACATACACTCTGCATTCGTGTTACGAGATGGGTAAAAGCGCAGCCGCCAGTTTCGCGAACAGTAGTGAAAGAGAGAAAAAAAAAACTGAGAATCGATTTCAAAATGGCAGAGAGCAAAGCAAAAAGTGATAGAATGACGAAACAAACAGAATGAAGACTATCGAGAAAACATGGTTTGGCGGAAAAGGTTGAAAATAAAATGAAAGTTGAATCGCTCGCGTAGAATTGGAAATGAGAAAACTTTCAATAGGCTAGAGAACGGGGGAAAAGAGAAAGTTTTTAGAATACGCAAGAAAAAGAGAAAAAAAAAAGAAACAAGGATTTTAAAAACTATCTGCAAATTGTAAAAATTATGCATCCTGCAAGAAATTACGTCGAATTTGTGTTTTCTTATTCTCACTACTCTCGATTTTCTGACCTCTGAAGTGATAAAAATTTTTAAACGCGTGCACGTACAAGAGGCACGTATTATACATGTTCGTGTGTACAGCAATCAGCTGGTTGTTAAAAACAGCTGTGCGGTAGACGGAGAAAGACAGAAAAGGAGGGATGGAGAACTAGCGACGGCGTTGAGGAGGGGATGCACCAGGGGCGTAACAACTGGGGCCCCCTAATATCGACGGGCATGTAAACTGGTTAGGAAACATGAGTGAATGATGATGAAATTGGAGAAAATTTTGAACGAAATTACACGCATTGAAAACGAAGACGATTAGAAAGGAAGGACGATGGTGATTGGAAGTATGAAAGGATATACGAGAGGTCGGAGCATGGTTAAAATGAATAATTTATTTTACACATAGGTATTATGTATGTATGCATGTGTGAAGGTACGTGGATGCATGCGGATGGACGCGTTACTGACGAAACGTCGAATGAATGACTTATCGGATTCTCTAACAACGTCTGGTGTATCGCAATTTATAACACGTGTGTCAATAATAATTATTATTTTCTACAGTATGTTACATATTATGCATCATGTATACTGGCAATGTTTTATGAGTCAAGGATACAATTTGATGACATCGGTGTCCATACGTCGTTTTCCAGCGCTTGGTGACGACATGTTTCTTGTTTAATAGTGACAACAACAACAACAACAACGACGACAACCAAAACACGAAGGGAAAAAAAATGTACTAAAATAAATAGAAATTAAAATATAAATAAATAAATATCCAAAACTTCTATCGTATCGGTAGATCGGCTTGCCGATCGAGTGCTGGGTCTGCTTATGTGACAGCGACGATGACGGTAAACACGATCGGGGGGATTATATTTCTCCTCCAGTCTGTTCGGCGTAACATTAACACTGTCTACACGATTAGACGGATAAAAAGAAATATATTCTTTAGGTATTTTTCACCTCCACTACTGTTAGCAATATTTCAATAATCAGGTTGGACAGATTTTCCAGAAACCCGCAGCAGCACACTGAACTTTAGGTTATTTCACTTATTTTTATTCTTCACGTTGTTCCGAACTGTCATTGACGTTGTAAATTTGTGAATTGTTATAATCCGAGCACACTGAATCACACTTTGGTGGACAATTGATCACCCTCTCGTCGTTTAATTAACTAAGGTAGGACGACCTGGTTTGATGAAATCATGAAATTGCAGCAGACCTTGCGGTCATCACAACTTTATACACATGGGCGGTCGGTTCTACGAGTGGGCGAAGAAGTGGGGGGGGGGGATGTGAAGTAAGGCGGGGAGGAGGAGAAATAAGGAGTATAAAAACACGTCGCGACGCAGAAGCCAAGTAGATAAGAGAGAAGAATGATTAAAATTGAGAAGTGGAATTAAAGCAAAGAAAATTAAAGATGACGAAGCGACTAGGGGAAAACGATCGACAATGCAAGTAAATTCACGCAGGGTGATCCGCTGATTGTGAGCGAGAAAAGGATAGATAGACGGAGAAAGAGGGAGACAAAGAATCGAGCAGCTGCGTAGCCAGAAACAAAACACGTCCGAGTTTCATGTGTAATTCATGTGTGGGTAGAGTTAGTTAATGTATGTATACATCAAATGTATGCACGCGTATATTTTAAAACCTATGCGTATCCAGAGGATACCAACAGCGATTGAGATTCGTTGACGTTCCTTTGTTGTCGCGTTATGTATACCTCACTATCTATACTATTTATCGGAAAGAAGATATGTGTACGTGATTTTTTTCTTTCTTGTTTTTTTTTGTGTGAAAAGAAAACACTATCGAAGAAAGAAGCGATCTCCCTTACCGACAACGAGATCCACGTAATTATCGAAGTGGCTAGCCAGCTAGCTGGCCTAGGTTATTGAAAAAACCGTCAGTCCGCACGTAGCGTAAAACCGAACGATTCCTCTTTGTCACCAAACTCCACTGCAGCCCTCACAGGAGAACGACGAGTTTACGCTAATGCTAGATAATCATTTCGACGAGGATTGATTGGTGGGCTGATTTTCTTTAACCCGACGTACGTACGGTGTACGTTCGTATGTATGTTACACACGATGCACGACGACGACGCGACGATCTATGCATACACATATACGCGCTCCGTTTTTCCCTTAGTTATTATGTATACAGGCGAGGTTCTTTAAAATTCGCTACGGGCTCTTTATTATGCCTTCCCGACCCTGTTCGATTTCAACACAATTTTACTGCACTTCGAACCTGTTCTTCTTATTTTCTTTCTAGTTCTCCTGTCGCACATATACCATATTCCAGAACTCTACTACAGTTTTCTCATCGTTTTCGCTCTCACACTCGCACTCCGCGACCTGTCAGCCCTCTGACTTGGCGCATCTGACTGACTGTTTCACCTAGTATCCCACCGCCGCGCGCCTCCATCCCTCTCCAAATCGACGGGGTCGTGTAGCTCTTTGTCGCGCGAACACGCTGCGCACTCCTACGTTGATATAGGTATGTATCCATGCAGTATCGTGGGCTGCTTGCTACCACACACACAAACACACGCACACCATCCACAGATTGCATGTATCTGTCTTTTTACTCTCTGCTCTCTTCTAAACTTGTTTTGAAAGGTGGCGCCAGCAGCTGCCAGCAGGTGGGAAGGAATTCTCCACCTTAGAGCATATACTACTGGAGAGAGCTGATCATCCCATCGATCTCGCGAAAAATACAGCGGAAGTAATGAGAGATAGATATATACTAGGGCGTGTGTAGGGTTACTCTGTGTCTCTCACTCTGCTTTTGATTGGCATAGAGAAAACGTATCGGCCAATCAGGTGTAGAGCGAGAGAGATAGATTATATCCAACATATACCCCTCTCTCTCTTACTCCTCCGCTAAACTCTCCGTATACGCAAGCTACCTTCAGAACTTCTCATGTGCAGTAACGTCCTATGTAGCTATTACGGGTACGAACAAGTCCCACGAATATTCCCTATTATTTTCTAGAAATTGGTGGCCGTTGTGTGACGTCGGAACGGTACCTAGTGGAAATCTCCAGATGTTAGACACCGGAAACATTCACACGCAGCTACAGCCAGACTCACATCAGTAGTTTGGGTCACCAATTACCGATTAAGTATTGAAATACACCGGACAACGGGCATTCTGTCGCTCTAGTCGAACGAACCGAAGAGGGAGAAATTGTTGGATAAAAAGATTTAATTTGGCTTACCTTTTTGAGAATATTCTGGATGCGGTGACTTGTAGATTGGTGAGAGGTTTTAGCGGAATAACTGACTTTAATATTTTTGGATATTTTGACTAAGTTTGGTTTATTTTATAAGTTTTGATATTTAAAAGTCACAAACGCAGAGTTACACTTTGTAAGATCTTAAACTTAGTATGACAAAATGGATTTTAAGTTCGCTGAACTTTTGGGCAGAGTAACGTTGTATGAAAGTTTTAATGCAAAAGGCTAAAGGATTTTACCGCGAGACTGTACCGGAACTAGATGACGAATCTGGAGGTAGAAACACAAGAGAGCGATCGAGTGATCGGTCGCCCTTTTTATAGGGGTCGATCGTTGCGCAGAACGATCCCCCTCTCTAGTTTTTTGGTCACCTTTGCGCACCTCCCCTCTTTTTCTAGGAATTTCTAATTAGGTCACGACATCCTCGCGCATACACGCCCGTTATCTTAGTTCTTTAGCTATTACTATATCGTAGGTTTTTACGTATGGTGTATCGCTGTTTGGTGCGGTGGTGTAGGTGCGTGGACTTGGTTCCGTAGTTCTCCGAACTGCGTGGGCTTTTCGTTGTGGCGCCAGCCCCCTTTGTGGCGCCAGCCCCTTTTGTGGCGCCAGCCCCCTTTCTGGCGCCCCTCAGCCACTTAACTTCTTCCTGCCTACCTCTTAATGTTTTTGCTATCTTGTTCGTTACAAAGCCCATATTTCATTCTGGTTACCTGTCGTTTGTTAGTTTTACAGCTATATCTATATAGAATTACATATGTATTATAGTCGACTACTGTCGTTGTTAACCTGGAGTACAATAGCTATTGTTTATGAACATAGTTTGTTATTTGTTTAACATTATTAGAATCGCGCTGCTGCGAATATCCTTAGTTGTTTGTGTTATAATTATCTTAACAGATTTAGAGTATTTAGTAGTTTGATGATTCATAGCTTTAGAGCAGGTTTACATGTGTGCTTTTGTATATGATTCCCTTCTGTAGTTGTTCATTCTTATATTGATATGAATCGGCTTGGAAGCTTCTAGAACGTTTTTGTTTCGTCGGTAAGTTTCCTAATGTATTCTCTAGGTAAGGCTCTGTATGGTTCCACATTGGAGATCTGCATTGCCTTCAAAACGTAGCGCGTGTTGCCTACAATACGGCGTTGCGGAATAAGGTATAGTTCATGCTGGGTAATTAGCATTCACGGTTTGATGGTTTTGCAGTCTCTGGTTTTGTGGGTTATTGCAGCAGTGCTATCTTTACATTATATTGGTTATGCGTTTATCTATGGTTTTACAGTCTTCTATACTCCAGGCTATATAGTGAAGCGTATATTGCTTATAGTATAGCTCTCAGCTCCAAATGCACAAATGGCATTGTTGAGTGCTATATAATAATTGGGTATAATTGTGTTAGTTAATTATAGTGTTAATAGGATATATAATAACGCATAATAGTATTATAGTTCTCTGTAGTACGAAGATCTCGTAACATGGTTTTTAAGCCTTGGCTAGTGAATTTCATAGTTATTTCCATCTAGGGATATTCCAAATAGTTAGACAGTTGTTTTAATTTCTTATGGTTACAAGATTCTCGTACTTCGAGTTTGGTTAGTTGATAAAAGTAACATGCAGTAATAATAGTCGATAAAACATACGGACGTTCCGGTCGGATGTTACACCTCCCCCCTTATGCAAGAATGGCGAGCCTCTGCTCGATCATTCTTCCTGACGGTCGTTGGGTGCTGTAGGTTTTTCAATCCATACGGTACTTTGGTTGTCCTTGGGGTCCATGGTCGATGTTGAGACGTTTTTTGCAATTGGTGATTGGGTTGCTGGCTTCATGTTTAAATTGGGGTATATGGGTATCGGCATTCCTTGGGGTGCTTTGTATTCTCCGTCTTCTTCTGTTGTTGGTTTGGTCTGGTTAACGTTTCTCGTGTTGTTTCCCATTGATACATAATATTGTGTGCCCGTGGGTTTCGGCGTTGGTACTTCTTGCTTGAGGGATCCGGGTATCGGCATTCTTTGGGGTGTTTTGTATCCTCCGTTTCCTTCTGTTGTGGGTTCGGTCTGGTTAACGTTTCTCGCGTTGTTTCCCATTGATTCATAATATCGCCCGGCCGTAGGTTTTGGCGCTGGTGCTTCTTGCTTGAAGGAACCGGGTATTGCGTATTCGTGTTTGATTGACATGTCCATGTGTATTTCAGGGATTCCGGAGCAGTGTTTCGGTTTTGGTTGTTCCTGGTTCCAGGATATGTCTAAAGGTTTTGGTTGAGGCGGCGGTTTAGCTTGATTGTTAGATGGTCCTTTGGATTCCGTATCATCCTCTTGTTTTTGCCTGGCTAGATGTAAGAGCAGGTTGGTCAAGGAATTCCATATGGCTCCGAACATGTGAAAGCTGCACCCGTAGGCTTTTCTCAGAGCATATCCGTGGATTATTGTGTCGAGGATGAATTTGGTTATTTGGATGGTTACCCAAATCCCGATTCCTCCTGCGGTGAGAGTGCCGAAGCTTACGAACCAACCCCACATCTTTGTCCATGTGTTCTTGGCTATTTTTTGCATTGCTTCTTCGGTTAGGAATTGCATGATAGATAATTGTTGGTTCGCTATGGTTTGTCCTGACATTCCTCTTGCCATGTCGTTTAGTATTCCAGATCTCTCTGCTGGGAACATGATATGATCTCTCAGTCGTTCCAGATCTTCAGAGGAGTAGATTCCACTGGTTGCTAGGTTATTGGGGTTAATGTATTTCCATGTTGGTGTGGTTAAAGGTTCTATTGTGCCTGGTTTTACTGATTCGGTCAATTCTGGTAGTAATTTATACCATTTCTTATCGAGATTGAACATTACTGGGATGAAAGGGTTACACTCTATCTGTACTCCGGTTTTTAACAACATGCGGCTCTTCGGTGATACAAACATGCTGGCGTTTCCTCTGAATACTGGTAATTCTTGGTAACAGTTCTTCGTCTTTTTAATTTTTACGTCAACTGGTATGCATTTGATTATGTGGATTACTTCTCCTGCTATTGTTGCCATGTAGCCTGGTCCTTTCATTAATTGATGTGCGAAGTCGTCGGGCGTTACGGCTGCGGTTGTCAATAAGTTCCGTAAAACTTGTTGTTCCAATTTGCATTTCTGCGAGAGTACGTCTCGGTATAATGCTGACATCTGCATTCTCATATGTCTTTCCACGTATACGAATTTTGAATTTACGTAGGTGAAAATGTCCAAGTTGCTGGTTGCTATGGGTTTTTTGTGAGTGAACGCGTTTTTAGTTGGTTCTTCGATGATGAGTAGCTTTGGGTGTTCGGTCCGAATCAATTCGTACCCGCATACTTGTTGACGTCCCTTTTTCGAAAAGGCGAAGGTTATGTCTTGGGTGGTAACTGTATACACTTCGTCATAGGTTTCATCGCTGTTTTTGATTTTTGTGGCTCTGCCGTCGTATAAGACGTCGTATCGGTCCAGTTGACAGGAATCCTTTGGCAAGGTTTCCCAAAACGTGTTTCCTCCTTCATTGTCTACGCAATTGCCGTTGCTGAAGTCACACGTTGTTCCGGATCGAAATATGATTTTATTTGAATTTAGGTTTATTTTTGCAGTATATTCGGCTAGACTGATCTTTACATATCCTTGGACTATTACGTCGCTCCATGTTCCGTATTCGTCGGAGTATTGTATGCTTTCGCAGCAACTCATCACTGCGATTTCCTTTATCATGAAGATATGATTTCCCCCGTGGAATCACTGAAGGTCTATGATGTACTTCAATTACCATAGTTTCGCATCAGTTCGATTGTCGTTCATTTCGCATTGTGGTAGTTCCCTTGCACACAGGTTAAAGCGTCGTTCTCGTATGGCATCGTTTCTTTTAAGGGATTTGTTCGGTGTATATTCTCGTCGTACATTAGCTGTCACTCCGCATAAGGGTTGGGTGTTTCCTTATTCTTATCTTATTGTTAGAGGTATACTAATTTATATATGTATATATATATATATATATATATATATATATAGGTATCAGATGTACCTAACTAAAGGTATTTATGTGCGGCATGATTAATTATGATAATGGAATTAGTTAATAATGTACCCGACAGTGGGTCTTGTTATGGTTTTAGTTTATTAATTCATTGTCGCCGTTGTTAGGAATTTCGATTGCCGGATCGTTGATCATAAAGTGTTGCTTGACCTTGTAATTTTGATCATCAAAAACTATTGAAAATATATCGCCATCTACGTCTTTGATCATTACTATGCTATTCGGATAATTCCCGTAATCGAAAAGATTGACGGTGGTGTATATATCGCTAACGATGTGGTCGGTATATATGCTATAGTTATAGGTTCTTGGTGGCAGGTCATCGTTCCATAACAACTGGCGGGTCACGCTCTTTACCCAATTTGGCATGATTCTATTGCATATTACGGCAATAATATTATCAGCTCGCCTTATTTCTAAGGTTCGCATGTCTGGCTGAAATCTATCGGCGAATATTATGACAAAATTTTCTTGGTTTGCCAAGAGCTTCATCTGCAAAATCGAAATGTTGATATAGTAGTTGAAATCATAGTGTTGATGAGGATTATTAATTGCGAGCGGTTGGTTTTTAACGGGATTTGTGTGGTTGGGTATGTCTTCTTGGAGTAGGGGAAGCGTGAGTTTTAAAATTTTTGGAGTTTATTCCTTAAGAAACTATTTGAGTTATAAGGCCTGGTACGGAAATTTCAAGTGTAACGTTCGGAAGCTTGAGGCGTTAAGTAGAAAGAGACAAATATATATGTATCTGTAAGATTGAACGTGCAAAAGAATGAGATGGGATATATTACAAAGCGTATCCTATACTCGGGGTCTCCTCTTTGTGCGGTGCTTCGTAGTCTCACTGTATAGTTCACTACCTCTGGGCTGAGAGTTGAATGTGTGCGTATGTTTGTACGTGTGTTGTGTGCCTGCGCATTACGAAGTTTTGCCGCAACTTGTACGTTGCTGCTGAGTACAGGGTATGCATGCTTAGTGCATCCTAGATCATCGCCTGGTAGGTGAAATATACCTGCATTTGCTCGGATTAAGTTATAGACATTCTCTTTTTCCTCGGCATTTAAGTGTTCTAATCTCAATAAGGATTCCAAAAGCTCGACCCTGGCTTTGACTAGGTTGTGGGAATTTTGAACCATAAATAATCGTTTTATTTTTGGGATATCTACTTTATTAGATCGGTTTGTGTTTTGCGTAGAGATATTCCGTGGGGTTGCGCACGTTGTCTTCCTTTTATACTCGTCTTCGGCTGTTTTCGTATAGGATTTAAATTCGGATTCGCGTAGACTTCTTTATTTCTTGTCTTCTTTTATATTTATTTGTCTCTTGGTTTTTATTGTATTGATTTGCCTTTTCCTTAAATATCGACGTGCGTTTATTTATTACAGCCTCGTTCGCGTTGTCAGTAATATACTGTCCTGTTAGTTCGATTTTATTTAATTCATTCGTTGGGGGTTTATTTGATTCGCTCAGGTTCATTATAGAATTATCATTTCTTATGGATTCGTCGGAATATTTATTCTTATTTTTCTCGGACTCGTCGGAGTTACTTTTACACTTATTGTTCGTAGTTTTATTTTCGTACTTCGCGGATTCATTGGATTCACTTGGTATTATCGTAGTTTCATTATTATTTTTCATGGATTTATCATTATCTTTCATAGGCTCATTGGATTCACTTGGATTTATTGTATATTCATCATTAATTTTCATAGATTTATAGGAATATTTCGTGGATTCATTATCGTTTTTCGCAGATTCATTGGATTCATTTGGATTTATCGCATTTTCGTCATTATTTTTCATCGATTTATTGGAATATTTCGTAGATTTATTATCATTTCTCACGGATTCATTGGATTCACTTTGATTTATCGCAGATTCGTCGTTATTTTTCACGGATTCATTGGAATATTTCGTAGATTTATTATCGTTTTTCACAAATTCATTAGATTCACTTTGTATTAACGTAGATTCATTATTATTTCTCATGGATTTATTGGAATATTCCGTAGATTTATTATCGTTTCTCACAGATTCATTGGATTCACCTTGGTTTATCGCAGATTCGTCATCATTTTTCACAGATTTATTGGAATATTTCGTGGATTTATTATCGTTTCTCACAGATTCATTGGATTTATTTTGATTTATCGCAGATTCGTCATTATTTTTCATGGATTCATTGGAATATTTCGTAGATTGGTTATCGTTTCTCGCAGATTCATTGGATTCATTTGGATTTATCGCATTTTCGTCATTATTTTTCATCGATTCATTGGAATATTTCGTAGATTTATTATCGTTTTCCGCAGATTCGTTGGGTTCATTTAGATTTATCGCATTTTCGTCATTATTTTTCATCGATTCATTGGAATATTTCGTAGATTTATTATCGTTTTCCGCAGATTCGTTGGGTTCATTTAGATTTATCGCATTTTCGTCATTATTTTTCATCGATTTATTGGAATATTTCGTAGATTTATCATCATTTTTCACAGATTCATTGGGTTCACTTTGATTTATCGCATTTTCGTCATTATTTTTCACGGATTTATTAGAATTTTTCGTAGATTTATCATCATTTTTCACAGATTCATTGGATTCACTTTGATTTATCGCATTTTCGTCATTATTTTTCATCGATTTATTGGAATATTTCGTAGATTTATTATCATTTCTCACGGATTCATTGGATTCACTTTGATTTATCGCAGATTCGTCGTTATTTTTCACGGATTCATTGGAATATTTCGTAGATTTATTATCGTTTTTCACAAATTCATTAGATTCACTTTGTATTAACGTAGATTCATTATTATTTCTCATGGATTTATTGGAATATTTCGTAGATTCATTATCGTTTTTCACAGATTCATTGTATTCACTTAGATTTGTCGCAGATTCGTCATCATTTTTCATGGATTTATTGGAATATTTCGTGGATTTATTATCATTTCTCACGGATTCATTGGATTCACTTAGTATTAACGTAGATTCATTATTATTTCTCATGCATTTATTATTATCTTTCATAGATTCATTGGATTCGATTGGATTTATCGCGTATTCTTCATCATTTGTCATAGGTTTATAGGAATATTTCGTAGATTTATTATCGTTTTTCATAGATTCATTGGATTTACTTTGATTTATCGCAGATTCGTCGTTATTTTTCATCGATTTATCGGAATATTTCGTAGATTCATCGGATTCATTGTCGTATTTCATGCATTCGTCAGGATATATTTGATATTTTGTGGGTATATTCTTATAATTAACGGTTTCTTTTGCATTTTCACTTTTGATTTTAAAATTTTGGGTATCTGATTTTAAGGAGTCCGCTGTTTCACCTATTTCTTCCAGGATTTGCGGTGGAATTCTCAGTCTTACTTCCGAGTCTGACGTATTAATTGCATAAAGGTACGCTTTATCATCTCGGTTTGTCACTAACGCGTTCCCTATGTAGACGTTGTCACCTGCGTCTATCAGAGGTACGTACCCTTCGGTTAACTCAGTTTTTTCGAGATTGATACGGATGCCAAGCCGTGTCCTCGATGGAATTACGATAACATCTTCCGGATTTTCGACCTTTTCCTTTCCTTTAAGAGGTTCGGAAATTTCCGCCGTTAAATCGGATTTTGTATAACCGACACACCCATTAGATTCTACATCCAGGAGCGGTAAAACCTCGGTGCCTAGTTCGGTCTCCGCGAGTTTGTCGCAGTTGCCAGTCTGCGCTCTATACGGAGTCGTTTTTTCCTGCTGGTTTAGGAATGGGATTTGTACGTTACCGAATTCTAATGTCCCTTTATCAAAATTTATCTGAGCTCGATTTTCATTGAAGAACTGGGATCCTATTATTCCGTCCTGTGGGATTGGTAAATTTTCCGGAACTATATGGAATTGAGCTTCGGTTCCTATTACGTTTATGGGAACTTCCCCCATAGTTTCTATGCACGCGGGGACTATTCCGCTAAGATTAAATTTCTTTTGTTCGTTTATTTCAATTTCTGACCTTACACAGTTATTTTTTATAATGTTCAAGTCGGAGCCTGTATCCAACATGAAAGTACTCGGATTTTGTAACTCGCTCGCTTCTAATTTGATCGTAGGGATTGTACTCTCTGGATTTATGATCGTATTGATTGATTTGTCATCGGAATTTTGAGGCGGATCTATAATTATTTGTTCCATATCGCTTGTAGCCAACGTCACTAGTTTTCTATCGGTACGCCCTGTATAATAGATAAGGTGCGGTTGGGTATTTTGAGAGCCTCCGAGGTCGCACCGTCGTTCGGCAGGCTCTCCCCGTTTCCCGAAAATGAGACTCGATTTTCTCGCGGTATTTGATTTGATCTATCATTTCGCTGTTTAATTAGACATTCGCTGATTGAGTGACCGTAATTTCTGCAATATCGACAGTGTTCGCGTGGTTGTTCTGTCTGGTATTCGTCAGGTCGGTTCGAATTGTAGGATTGATAATTTGTTTGCGGAGTATAACGCGTTTGTCTAATTATTTGATTATCGTCGTACTGATTTGGACGCTGGTTTCCCTGTCTGAAATTTGGTTGTGACCTCTGTGGGCTAGGGTCCCTTGGATAAGTTCTTTCGCGGTACGAGTTATTGCTGGGATAAATGTTTCCGCGGTATTGATTGTTCCCTTGATAGCGATTTTCGCGATATTGGTTATTTCTAGGATAACCTTGTTGATTAGGGGAGTTCGACCTTCGATTACTGTAATTGTCTTGGTTACTAAAATTCGGAAGTCCCTGTTGCCGATTGGGACGATTTTCTCTTGAATCGTAACCGGGTTGCGGTTGGTAATTTATTTGACGATTTTGATATTTCGGAAATTGATTTCTCGAGTTAGTATTATTTTGAAGTTGGTAGGTGTTCGAGTTACGTCGGGGATCCGAATAAGTATCTCTCGAATTATAATTATTCCGATAGTCTGCTCGATTACCTTGGATGACATAAGTTTGATTCCGAGGTTTACGGTGGTCGTAATAGCTTTTATCCGAATTGTATGTGCAATCGTATTTATCGTGGTCGTTTACTCCACATACAACGCAATTATATGGTTGAAACATCGCGTAATTTATTGTAGCGTCCTGAATTGTGCTAGGTTGATCTCCTCGTCTAAGTTGGATTTTAATTTTCTCCTGTTTTTCTATTTTCATAGCCGCGTCGACCAGTTCTTTCAGAGTACCGGGTATTGTGGGGATTTTTCCGTCGATTTCGGGTCTTAATCCGCGCAGAAAAGCGGCTTTGCCGTCCGCTTCGGTATTTCGCGTAAAAATTTCGAAATCGTCCGTACGTTGTTCTTGCAAGAATGCCTGTCTTATGTTTTCCATCGCTTCGCGTACCCTTGAGGCGTACGTCACGACGTCTTCATTCTGTCTTTGGAAAATTTTCCCTAGTTCACCCTGACACAGATTAACGGATTTGGCTGGTCCATAAAGCTCATTTATTCGCGCGGTTAATTCGTCTATGGTGTCGAACCGTTCGTTCTCGATCACACGTCGAGCTACTCCCTTGATTTTATTACGTATTATTCGCGCGAGGCTTAATTCAACTTGAGGCGGGACCATTTCGCGTGCATCCTTGCATCCCTGCACAAAACTTCTAACCTGGGACGGATTGCCGTCAAACACCGGGACTGCCTCTAAGGCATCCTTAATTGAGATATAATGATAAGTCGGTGCGGGTAAGGCGGTTGCGCCTGTACTTGCAACGGGTTCGCTCACCATTTTAAATTCCTGAGGAATCTTAATATGTGTTTGGGATTGGTTTTCCGAATCAGGCGTTTGAATAAGTATTTGAGTGGGTTTTTCTGTTTTTCTCGAGTTCTCCGGAGAATTTTTATTCGTTGAATTAGAGTTTTGGCTGGAGATTTGCGACTGTTCAGGAGTTAGTCCTGAGGTTCCCGACGCGTTCGTCTCCACTAAATTTTCTAATTGTCCTTCGAATAATTGGGTGCCCTGCGTACTAACTTGTGATCTGAGTCGTCGGTCTGAAGGCGGACTATGTACTACGGCTGTGCGTTTTTTATCGGTAGGAGGGTCTTCCTTTCCCATTTAATGTTGGGATTGCACAATCTTTTGTTAATAAGGTTTATTTTAAATTTTAGATCCCGTGTCGGAGAAAAAGGAGGTAGGAATCGTTGGAAGTTTGAACGGGAGGTATTTAGAAATAATTTTCGCCTTTTTCCTAATCTTTGCGTCTTCTTCGCTAATTGTTCTGGGTCGCGTTGGGGCTCGAACAGCTTATTTCTTTCTTTTATTCGTTCTTCTGTATCTCCCTCGTAATAGCAAATATCTTCAGAAGTTCCGATGGTGTGGTTAGAATTCTGCGGTTTATTGAGATAAGGCTCCTTTACAGAGTCTGGGATTTCGTGCGGATCGCTTAATATAATCGGCTGAGTATATTGTTCCCAAAGCTTCGCTATGGTTCCGCGTTTTCCTCCGTTTATTTCGTTCGATTTCGGGAGCATTCGTTATGAGAACAAAGGGTATTTGTCAGAGATTTCGATGAAAGGTTGAAAACTTGGTTCGACAGGGTATTTCGATGAAAACGAGGGATCTCGGTGATACAAGGTCCCAGTAGTTGCGATATTGAAGAAATATTTGAATGGGAAATTTCCAGAGCGGATGGAAAAATTCTTGATTGACTCATTGATTTTTAGGATTTTGGCGAGTTAACGGATATTAAAATTCGGGTTTATTTAGTCATTTTATTAAATCGAGCGAGATTAGGGTGATTTTCGGCTCGTGTCGGTAGCGCGCAAAAATTCCGCCGTCCGTCGGTCGCTACTCGCGTCACAAAAAGTTTTTCGCGATTATAACGTTTGGTTTCCCGGCCGATGCACCAGAAAATTTTTATATGATATGTGACGTCGGAACGGTACCTAGTGGAAATCTCCAGATGTTAGACACCGGAAACATTCACACGCAGCTACAGCCAGACTCACATCAGTAGTTTGGGTCACCAATTACCGATTAAGTATTGAAATACACCGGACAACGGGCATTCTGTCGCTCTAGTCGAACGAACCGAAGAGGGAGAAATTGTTGGATAAAAAGATTTAATTTGGCTTACCTTTTTGAGAATATTCTGGATGCGGTGACTTGTAGATTGGTGAGAGGTTTTAGCGGAATAACTGACTTTAATATTTTTGGATATTTTGACTAAGTTTGGTTTATTTTATAAGTTTTGATATTTAAAAGTCACAAACGCAGAGTTACACTTTGTAAGATCTTAAACTTAGTATGACAAAATGGATTTTAAGTTCGCTGAACTTTTGGGCAGAGTAACGTTGTATGAAAGTTTTAATGCAAAAGGCTAAAGGATTTTACCGCGAGACTGTACCGGAACTAGATGACGAATCTGGAGGTAGAAACACAAGAGAGCGATCGAGTGATCGGTCGCCCTTTTTATAGGGGTCGATCGTTGCGCAGAACGATCCCCCTCTCTAGTTTTTTGGTCACCTTTGCGCACCTCCCCTCTTTTTCTAGGAATTTCTAATTAGGTCACGACATCCTCGCGCATACACGCCCGTTATCTTAGTTCTTTAGCTATTACTATATCGTAGGTTTTTACGTATGGTGTATCGCTGTTTGGTGCGGTGGTGTAGGTGCGTGGACTTGGTTCCGTAGTTCTCCGAACTGCGTGGGCTTTTCGTTGTGGCGCCAGCCCCCTTTGTGGCGCCAGCCCCTTTTGTGGCGCCAGCCCCCTTTCTGGCGCCCCTCAGCCACTTAACTTCTTCCTGCCTACCTCTTAATGTTTTTGCTATCTTGTTCGTTACAAAGCCCATATTTCATTCTGGTTACCTGTCGTTTGTTAGTTTTACAGCTATATCTATATAGAATTACATATGTATTATAGTCGACTACTGTCGTTGTTAACCTGGAGTACAATAGCTATTGTTTATGAACATAGTTTGTTATTTGTTTAACATTATTAGAATCGCGCTGCTGCGAATATCCTTAGTTGTTTGTGTTATAATTATCTTAACAGATTTAGAGTATTTAGTAGTTTGATGATTCATAGCTTTAGAGCAGGTTTACATGTGTGCTTTTGTATATGATTCCCTTCTGTAGTTGTTCATTCTTATATTGATATGAATCGGCTTGGAAGCTTCTAGAACGTTTTTGTTTCGTCGGTAAGTTTCCTAATGTATTCTCTAGGTAAGGCTCTGTATGGTTCCACATTGGAGATCTGCATTGCCTTCAAAACGTAGCGCGTGTTGCCTACAATACGGCGTTGCGGAATAAGGTATAGTTCATGCTGGGTAATTAGCATTCACGGTTTGATGGTTTTGCAGTCTCTGGTTTTGTGGGTTATTGCAGCAGTGCTATCTTTACATTATATTGGTTATGCGTTTATCTATGGTTTTACAGTCTTCTATACTCCAGGCTATATAGTGAAGCGTATATTGCTTATAGTATAGCTCTCAGCTCCAAATGCACAAATGGCATTGTTGAGTGCTATATAATAATTGGGTATAATTGTGTTAGTTAATTATAGTGTTAATAGGATATATAATAACGCATAATAGTATTATAGTTCTCTGTAGTACGAAGATCTCGTAACATGGTTTTTAAGCCTTGGCTAGTGAATTTCATAGTTATTTCCATCTAGGGATATTCCAAATAGTTAGACAGTTGTTTTAATTTCTTATGGTTACAAGATTCTCGTACTTCGAGTTTGGTTAGTTGATAAAAGTAACATGCAGTAATAATAGTCGATAAAACATACGGACGTTCCGGTCGGATGTTACAGTTGGGCAAAAGCTATAACGAACCTACCACCCGTAAACCTAATAGACGTAATACCCTCTAGCGTATTTCGGAAAAACGGATAATTGGTTTGGAATGATGAATTGCAATTTAAATATAGCCCCCTTGTATTTATCAGGTTCTCCTAGTTAGATACGGCTGACGGCCAATAGTCTCAGGACTATCGGACATTTTATTTCTCCGTAAAAATCCTGGATTTTTTACCGCACTTCAGACTTTTGCTCGGTTTTCATACCATTGATAGCAAATGATAGAACCCACGCCGAGAAGCGTTATTTCGATTAGTTTCGACTTGGATCGTTGACGGCGCTCGGAATCCAATGCTATAGTAAGGTAATATTTCTAGGCCGTACACTAATAGTCTTTTGTGGTCTTTGAAAGACAAATCAAGTTTTGTAATTATTATTGGCAACATTTCTGTTGCCCAACGCCGAACAGCCAATGTACGGAATCATTGAAGTGCTAGATGTTCTTTTAATTTGTCACTTCAAGTCACTTCGTTTACTCTAACGGTAGAGAATATAAATTAACCTAACCCATCGTGTGTTAGTCGAACGGTTGACGTTAATTTACGTAAATTACAAGACTATAAAATTTCATAATTCGGATATTTAATAGCTTCGTTTTTCTTCTTTTCCTCCATTTTACCAAGGATGAAAGAAAAATATATTACAAAATATACGATACATATATGGTCGTTTCCGAAATGAAATATTTTACAAATTGTGAATTAACTATGAAATATGAGTTTCGTCCATTTTTTTTTACAGATTTTAAATGTATGGTTACAGAATTCAATTATGACAATTGCTAGTATCGTTATCAAACACGCACGTAATGACACAATAATCAAAGTTCTGTCTTCAAATTATTAAAAACTCGTTTTCTTCTTCATTTCTTTTTTTCTGGCTGACTATTCCCTAGTAAAAAACAATTTAAGTTGTTTTCAAAAGTCTAGAAAGAAGTAAGGATGCGTATACGTATACAATATATATAATCACAGTGAAATTTTAAAAACACATATTCTTGTTAAAACCATTATTCATAATATGGCGTAATTTTTGTCATTGATGTATACAAAATTATACCTACATATTATATTGATAAGTCTCTTTATATATTCAAAGATAGTGTAAATATTTCTTGACTATTAGATCGGTAGTCAAAAATCGGTGAATAAAATATGAAAGTAAAATTCTTTCTGAATCCTCCTCATAAATAATTCCATACTAATTCAGTTAAAAATGGAATATCACTGTTGGAGGAGTTTCCTTATTTTGTAATGTTCCATAAATTTCTAATGGATTGTAGGATTAATATTGATTCTTTAATTACCGGTCGATGTAAGAAATAATTACATATTAGAAAAAAAGGGAGGATGAAAAGGCACAACTCATCGTTTAAAAAATGTTGAAAGACTGGGCCACTCAACGAAAATTATTCTTAAAATATCCATGGTCACGTAGACTACTTTCTTCTGTTTCTTAAACTCCGTGTCGCTGATAGGGGAGATCTTAGGATAGGTCTGGGTGTACTCTGTAATTTAGAAACTCGAATGTAATTAAAGCCATCCTTGAAAGACGAGGCAATCTCTTTACCCATAAAAGCTTTAGCGGTATCTAACAGAAGAGAGATATGGATTCTATTGCGTGATGGGAGTTGATGATTCAAGCTTAGGTAGCATAGCAGCAAACTAGAAAATCGTGAAGAAGATAAAATTATGACAAGCACAAACTACACAGATCAAAATAATTAAAATAAAAAAGCAACGGATTGATTCATTTCGTTTTTAATCCCATACGAACTGTGTATAAGGTATAAAATCATTCATAACCACCAGCCGTGCAAAGCATTATAATTATATAAAAGATACAATTCTATGGAACAAATAAAAAATTGAATTAAAATAAATAAAAGTTCATTAGGTATCAGTATGAGGGGATAAAATGCGGAAATAGCCATTGGGAGAAAGACGATAGGTCAAAGATTGAAAAAAAATAATAAATGAGTAACTAAGGATAGTTCTACTTATTCGGAGACTTTCCCCTACGTAAATTGTATACCTCGGTAGGTTCAACATCCACGCAGTTCTCATCAGTTTGCGCGAACAGTTTCTTCTTCCTCGTCTTTCTCTTTTCTACAGACGGCATAGGTGACGGAGGTTGTAACGCTGTTCGCCTCGTTACACGTCTGAATACAATAAGATTTTTAATCCGAAAATAAAATCTCCTTTTACATTATTCTTATACATAAGCGGCAATAGATTTTACTTACTTAGACTCTGAGCCAGAGAGATCAATGACAGAAATGTCTTCGGCAACATTGGTAGGTGCGTTCCTTCTTCCCCTTCTACGTGTCAAACGAACTTCAAAAGCTGTGGCCTCATCTTCTGAAGAGTTGACAATATTTTCTTTTTCATCGTTCTGACTATCCATAGTTTTTAACTATTAAAAGAAATAAAACTGTCGAATTCAGCCTGTTATGCATTGTATAATATAAAGAAATAATTATTCCTCCACTAGACTTTCCGTTTATAGAATAACTATTTTGATTTGATCGCGAAGAATTAATTAATAAGACTCAGTGTTCCTCGAACTGCATACTTGCAGTAGGTTATTAGCTCGTTGTAAGAATTTCAAAATTGCATCTCGATGTTATTCGGTTGGCAGTTATGATGGGGAACAGAGTGCATAATGATTCTATAACAACTTACGTTTGCCTGCATTTGCTCGAGGAGACTGGTCTTACTTCTAAGCTCATCTTTTAGTTTCCTAATCTCATCTTTATACGGAGTCGGTGTTGATTGTCTTGAAAACAATTCCTGGTACTTCTGTACCTGATTAATATTGTTTATTTTATATTTACTGGTCTCTCTACGCTTCTTTAAGGACATTTTTTTTCGTACATTAGCGGCGTTTCAACTAGATACACTATTAACCTACCTCTCGTTTCTCTCTCTTCGCATTTTCTTGAAGCTGTTTTACCAGAGCTTCGTATCTCTGCATTGCATCGTCTCTGTTCTTCTTAAAAGATTCCATTTCCCTTTCTTTTTCTTCAACCTTTTTCATAATTTCAGTCATCTTCTCTTGCGATGATTCTTCTAGCCTTTTGTAATCTTCCTGTGACTTATCCAGTGCTGCTTCAGTGGTCGTCAATTTTCGTAATGCGTTCTTCACCTCATTTTCCATATCCGCGTCTCGTTTACTGATACTCATATTCGTTTGAATCATACTTTTCATTTCTGAAATTAACAAAACATTTAAAAATTCAATTTCTATAGTAATTAAACAATAGAGTTGTGGTTTATGCTAAATGTAATACAAGTTTCAAAGTAATACTTGATCACCTTTTTGCAGGGATATAGTCTCATTCTCTTTATCTTGTTCACGGCTAATGGATGCCTGTAAGTCTTTCTCTAGTGACAATATTTTCTGGAAATTTTCGCTTAGCTGCTTTTTCAATTCAGCTTTTTCCTCTTCACATATCTTCAATTGATCTTTAATTTCAGTTATATTTTTTTCAAGAATGGCTACTTGCTCCAAGTCTTTTTCTAATTTGGAAATCCTTGTGAAGTGCGCATCGAGAAGCTGAAACATGATTAGGCTTAGTTTGATGAAATAGAGGCAAAATTTGCAAGTACAGATACCGTTCGACAGAAAATAAACTATTACCATGGTTTAGATGAAAAAAATTAGAACGAACCTGCTCTTTGATCAAATCTCTCTCCTTGGCAGTGGCAATATCTTTTTCTTGTTGATTGAGGCGGTTGTTGTATTCCGCCAAGCTCTGACAAAGACAAGTTTTATAAAAATTATGTTACGGTCATAATAATTTTAATTCGCAATTGGCAAGTATGAATACATTAATTTTACGAAAACTGAAAATACTACAGATCTCTCACCTCAGATTTTTCTCTATTTTCCCTCTGAGTATCTGAAAGATGGTTCTGCAACTTTTGCATGGATTCTTTGCACTCGGAGAGTTGAATCTCCAAGGCTTCTTTTTCCCGTAATCTCTCCTCTAGCTCATTTTTAGCTTTAACCAATTCTGAGTCTGAGAGCTGAAGCTTGTCTGAGACGGATTTTAATGAATTTTTACACTCTTTCAATTCCTGCTCGTTGACCTCAACAGAAGTTTTCAACAAAGACAACTCCTGTCGCGCTTCATCCAGCTCTTTGTTCAGCTCGTCTACTCTCTACAATACCAGAAAGAAAAGAAATAACAACAGTTCAAAATTTTTCCCAGGCTGATGGTTATCTTTCAAATGCAGATAATTGACTCTTGTGTATCGAAAGATAGAATGTTTATGAGAAAATAAACTTACCAAAGTTTCATACAAGCATTGAGTTTTCAGTTCATTGTATTCTATCATCAGCTGTTCTAGTTTCTCACGGGCCATGTCATTATTTTGTTCAGTATGACTCATCAGAGGAGTTTCCTTGCTGGGTGACAATTCAGAGTTTTGCTCTTTGTCCTTTTCATCGCCAGTTTGTATATCTGAATGATCATCGAACTTTTCTTGTTTAATGTGAACTGCAATGTCTTTTTCAGTTGTTCCACTGTCACTAACAAAGCTAGTTTGACTGTCCATATTTGCAGTGTCTGCTTTGGCAGCTTCGGCAAGCTTCAAGCTATTTATTTGTTCAGTGATATCGCTAAGCGTTGCTTTGGTTGAATTCAATTCCTCTCGCAACACCTTTGTGTGATTACTACTTTGGGTTAATCTGTTTTTCAATGATAAATTTTCACTCTCATTGTCCAGTAGCTTAGAGTTTAATTCATCTATTGAATCGTTCTTAATTTTAATTTGGTCTTTTAGCTCCTGTAGGTCGCGAAAGAGATGTTCATTCAATCGTTTCAGTTCTAGAACCTGTTCAAACAACTTAAGTAATTACAAACAATGAAAATCAATATGAGTTTAAATGAATCCTTGAAAAACGAATGTGAATAATCTGTGTGCAAAATTACTTATACCATCAGCAATTCTGATCACAGTGCTAATAATTATCGAATAACAACTACCTAGCAGCATATCAAGAGTACCTTCAAAGTCCAGAAATACTCCGACAAAAGAAATACAAATGTACCTGTTCTTTTCCAGTATTGTTGACAACATTCACTTTATTGCGTGCAATTTCTTCATCCAAGGTTTTTTGTAACTCTTCCTTGTCTTTTAGGAGGACCAAGCAGTTGGCCGAGCACTTGTTCCATTTATCATCAGCATTCTGAAGTTCCTCTTCGGAGTCAGCTATTTTTTTGGCATATTGCTCCAGCCTGTCCTCGAGTGTTTCCACAGCTTGAGTTCTCTCAGCAAGACACATGTTGGTGCGTTCAAGTTGCTCCGTAAGATCATCAATCTTTTCCAAAGATTCCAACAGCTGCTTATCCTTATTTTTTAATGCTTCTTCCAGTTTTGATTCGACATCAGTAGATCTGAGCCATTCAACTTTTGCTTCGTTCAAATACTCTTTCAGGGACTGGAATAATGAGAATGTTGTTAAAATTACACTGCAAATACGTTGGAAAATATATCGTATGGTAAAGAACAGATTGATGTACCTTAATTTGGTCCTCACGAGCCGATAGCTGTTTCTTCAGTTCTTCGATGACGCCTTTAGCTTTATCATCGCAGCCTATGTCATTTTGGGCAGCGTGTAGTAAGTGTTTGCAGTTTTCTAAATCCTTTTTGGCAAGGGAAAGTTCAAAAGCATTTTCGTTGTTTTGAGCAATCAGTTTGTCTTTAGATTCGCGAAGGTCTTTAATTATTTTTTTCAGAGATTCGACCTTTGCCGTAAGCTGAACATTTTCGCCTTCCAATTCTTTTACATCTATTTCTTCGTCAGTATCGTCCCCACTCTCAACTCGCGTTCTTTTTCTACTTGATAACTTTTCCAATTTCTTCTTATAGTAACTTTCAACTTGTTGAACAGACCATTCAAGCATATCTTCTTGTCGTTCTTCAACATCTTGCAACTGATTTCTGTATTTCAACAATTAGAAATCAAATAACATGATACCAGACTGAGAATAAATAAAAATTTTACGGACTTACTTGAAGTTTTTCTCAATATCTTTTATCATTTCTGAATAAATGTTGGACATTTCTTGGCGAATTGCAAAATCTGCATCCAAAGCAGAATTTTTTAGCTTCACTATTTCTTGTTTCAATTGTTTATTTTCAATCACTATTTCTTCATAGTCCTCCGCATGAACGTATTCTGCTCTCTCAGAAATCGCTGAAGACTGGTCATCTACAACTAATATTTTTCAAGAGTGTTATTAAGTGGTGTTAGACAAATAGGTTACAGAATTGTTACGGAATAAGGGTCTTCATTGGAATTTCCCAACTCGTGTTACTTGTTTGCTACTCACCAATGCTTTCCAATTCTGTAACATCCCAGTCTGTAACCGTTTTGATACTCTGTGACACCATTAGAGAGAATCTAGATGTGGAGACCCTTCGTTTTGCTCGAACAATAGGTTCGATGACTATTTGCTTAGCGATGGCGGAGAAATTCAAAACGTTTTGAGTCTCAATGTACAAATTTGGCACAGGATTAACATTGACTATAAGAGCAATGTGCTCTTTACCAGATAATGCACTTTGAAACAACCGAGTCAGCTTAGACTCTCTGAATGGCCCAATTATGTCATGTTTTAACTTTGATGTCTGAACCTCAAATATGGATTTCAAACATCTGCCAAGAACAAGTAGACTTGTGTTTATATTTTGCGCTTCTTTTAAGCGCTCTCCCTCATTCAGGGTCTTCTTCAATCGCTCTGAACCCGCAAGGTCGCAGAAAGAAAAACTAAACAAATTAACAAGGAGAAATATTTACGGATTCTTGACCAAGTTTTTTCATAAGTAAATAATCAACAACAATAATGTCTCATACTCACGAGCTGACTTCCACATCTGCTGGAGAATTTTCTTTATGATACTTGAGCACCTTAATAGTGAATACACAATGGGACCTAGAACTTCTAGTATTCAGTGCAGTAGCAGCAACTTTCAAATTATATTGTCCAGCCATCAGTAGCTGGTAGGCCTCTGAAGCTGAATTGACACACACTGTCTTAAGCCCCTTAATGAAAGCTTTTCCACTACTATCAGTTGCAAGTTTCAAAGACGGTCTTTTTTTCTGACAGTCATTTGACAATAAGTCGTAAATTGATTCGTTATAAATTTCAGCAAACGAAACCCAAATCGCGTAGTTGGCATCGCTTGTTTCGCTCGGTTTCAAAGGAGACTCATCCTGCAATTGCTGTTGCATTGCTCTATAGGCCTGGATGTATTGATTTTTATCAATCGAACCAAATGAAAGAAGCTTTGTTTTCAATTCCATTTCCTGTGCTCTTTCGTTCGCATCAAGACTCACTACGTCGGTATTGTACAATGGTTTATAATAAGGCGTACTTCTGGGATTAATTTGATTAAATACAAACTCCAAGGCTCGGGGTATTATACCAGGAGAAACTGTTGTTCCTTGAAGTGTAAAGGATTTACCCGCATTTGTTGTACCTGAAATATAGTTAAGCATGATTCAGAATGGCAGGATTCAAAATTTTCAGATCGATTTAAGCTTAGAATATGGCAAATCAAGATGCTATTTTGACCCATTACAACAAGTTGGATTAGTTTACATTCAAACTAATTGTTTTATTTCGTTATTCTATGATATCTGCATATTCCAAAGAATAAAATTTTAGTACCAGTATAAAAAATTGGCTTCTGCCAAAAATAAGAGTTAGTTGTAGAAGTGATTTACCATAGCTCATCACTGTGGAGTTTCTCCCAGCCAAAAATTCATTCATCTGTTGTTTAATGCCCATATCAAAAAGTTGGAGCTGTGTTGTTTCCGGTCCAAAAGTTTGTGTGAATGTGAATTTTCTCAATACTGTTTCATTATCCTTGGGTCTTTTAAGTGAACTAGTATTCGAATCCAATTTTGGCAGTCTTGTTAGCAAGGTAGTGGAATTTATGATTTCATAAGCTTCCTCCTGTTGCTTGGTCGGTCGCATTTTAGCAGGAAAAGGTCTAAGTCTCAAGTAAACTTTGATTGTGTCGCCCAAGAGAGACAATGATGGGGCAGAGGATGAGAGCACTCGCGAATCAAGCTCTTCATCCTCGAAAAGAGACTCTAGATTTTTTTTAGTATCAGCTGCCGGAATCCTGGCTTGCCCGTATGCCACGATGCTAGGGTCGCGACCATCCAAAAAGGACAGTCGCGCGTCCATCGAATCATCACTCGGGGGTTTGATCGATGCCAGAGTATCCTCCATCTGAAAAACGATACAAAGTTTCACTGTCAAATTTTTGTTGTATAACCGGTTTTTCAATAACCGCTTTTATTCGAAATTAATGTACCCATAGCAGGGACGTAGTTTTGTTGTTACAGTAAGCATCGCTGTATCGTACATGCAAATCAAGGTTTGCTATCGTTGAGCGAAAAGTTATTCTTGTAGGAAAGTAATATTTATAGACTAAAAGAGAGCTGCGACAGATCGAAGTACAATTTTTTACTTTTGATTGTTTTACCATTGATAATTATCGAGTCAAGTGGTTGCAACAGAGGTAATCAAGTGGCTGTAAATCTTACCTCTTCAAACGACGAATATACGGGGATTGGTGTGAATTCGTTGCTGGTTATGTGCGATCATTGGTATGTGAGTGAAGATGAGACCGAAAACTTTTCACAATCTATCACATTCGAACCTGAATATCATCAAAACAAGTGCAATCCATTCCGCGACATTTAACCGTCAACTCGTTTACTAGAACGTATCGCCATATGCAATACTTCAAATTCAAAAACCGTTGCTGGCCAATGCTGCCAACGAAAAGATTTATCTGATGCATATCATGATTGTCATTGGTAGCTAGTGTCGATAACTTCGTTACCATCGGTACTGAAGATCTAGCGCAAAAAAGACAGACCTCGTCGACAACGCGGGGGCGAGAGAAGGACGCAGCGATGTTATACGTACCAATTTCTCGGTATACGTATGTATAATTTTTTAGGATCTCGTACCATGTACAGTCTATCTCTATAAATCTGTGATTTTGTTTCGGACCGAAAACAAGTAGCCGAAAGTCTCAGGCATAAGCGAACATTACTAACCGCCGTACGAGTATACTAATTTTTTATTTGAAATACCAGCTATTTTAGTTTCATTTGTACCAAGATCGTCGGACTACTTTCTAACATCGCAGGAGACATTTCCAACAATTCTGCAGTAATACGACACAACGAAATGTGGGTTTTGAATAGCACTTTTATCTACGATGCAAAAATTGTTGAGAAAAAAATAAGTAACGAAGTAGTTAGCCGACTTCGTGGCGTAGCGCTTCATGTGATGTTTACAGTTTATGATCAGACAATATAGGGACGCGAGGCGGCCATTTTGTCGTGGCGATTGTGTGCGAGTCCGAGTCCAACGATTAGACGCACGCTAGCACGTGAACGCGAATGTGTGCGTGTGTTCCAACGTTTCACGCGCCTCGCAGTGAAAACTCCAGATCCTAGGACCTAGACCTAGGCCCGTATTCATAGTCAGGTCTCAAGCACGTGCTTAAGACCGTCTTGGTGAAGATCGTCTTATTCGTTCAAGACCGTCTTAAGATGCTATGTATTCATAGTCGGAAAACAAGACGGTCTTCGTCAAGAATTTGGTCTCAAGCGCTAGCTTATTTCATTCAAGACCGTCTTGGCGAAGACTGAGCTTGAGACGGTCTTATTCGACGTTCGGTTATGTTCGGAATATTTCCGATGTATCCCCCAATAAGACGCTCGGATTTTATTTCTCAGCCTGTGCAAGATATTCGTATAGGCATGCAGCTCTTGAGTATTTTTATAGTTTATGAACACAACAACGTTAGCGCCACGTAGAGGAACTAAAAAACGGGAACAAATCGCGTACAATTTTTTGTAGTGGGGGTATAGCTATAAAACGAAGAAGAAGAATATTTTTACGTAGACAAATTTTCATAAGTATTATCGTAACTATAAGACTGACGCTTAGTACAATTACGTACATATCAGTATTTTCATGAGTAAGTGAGGGGTTTAAAAATAAAATGAGAACCAATGATAAGTTATGAGTAAAATATGTATTCTAATGTTAACTGTTTGTACAAATTAAATTCAATTTTATTAAATATTTGGAGTATATTCATTCTAAAATCAATTAGTCTTTACAATTAAATTAACTTGATATACATATATTTTGATTAAATGAATAACCGTTCGATTAGAGCTTCGCGTATTGCAAAACCCTCTCCAGACTGCCAACGCGGTGCTTGAGGTGGCAATTCATCCGCTTCTTCTTCTTCGATGCGATTATCTTCCGGAACAGCATTATCCAATGTTAGTGATAAATTGTGTAGTACGGCACAAGCTACAACAATTGTGGTAGAGCACAACAATTTGGTTCCCAAACCTCGGGATAGGCAAGGAAAACGTCGCTTCCAAACTCCAAATGTTCTTTCAACAATTTGCCTTGTTCTGCTTTGTACGTTGTTATACCTATCAAGATACCGACTTGGTTAATTCACACATGTATACTTTGTCAATTTTATGACTACTTATCGAAATCTAAAGTAATGCGATAATCTTCATCTTACCTTTGTTGAGCATCTGTAATTGGATTTGCCAATGGAGTCAGCAGAAATGGCAAGCACGGATAGCCGGCATCTCCAACCAGGGTTCCAGTAAGTTGTCTCTCATGATTGTCTCTGTACAGTACAAAATGTATTAGCAATCATTTATTCCATGATCACAGGAAGCAATGAAATCACTTTATATTTTCAGTAGAATGTCAGGAATTATAATCACAATGATCCTTACTTGAAAGCTAGCGGTAGCGTAAAATCGTAGACATATTAATAATTGCATGACAGGTGGAATTGGTAGACCACGATTATTGGCACTGACTAAGGCAGCTTCAATTCTAGGTAGTATTCCGTACATAATACCATCCTTTGAAAATCGGAATCGCCGTTTGAACTCCTGCTCGGATTAAAACTCGAACGGGTTTTGACCATCTCTGATGTATCTCTTTAGAGCTCGCTGTACTTCACCCTCGTCTTCGTTATTCGGCCCAACGTTGACCATTGCAACCACCTCAATCATATTATTCATTTCTTCGATCTGATCGTAGAAATTAAACATATCTTGCATATTCGCCATGTCAATAGAATTTCACTATTCACTTCACTTCACAAATGTTTCAAAGCGAATGCTCTCATAACCTCTATTTCAATTGCAAGTTTCCGTTGCTACCCTTTTACAGTAAATAATCCCGTCCCAGCTGCACTTTCCCAAACATTTCTTCACAATCTATTCCTGTTAATTTATATTGTTCGAATATAATATTTTCCAAACAATTCGTAATTATCAATTTCGTACGCATCAGAGCAATTGAGTAATATTTAGGCAACAAGCATTTGCTTAAGTGCAGTCCGAACTCGACTTGATCAAGATACGTAAATAAGACCGCGTTAATTGACTATGAAACGTTGCGTGCTCAAGACCATGCTTATTTCAAATAAGACGGGACTATGCAACCTTGTAAGCACGCTTCGAATAAGACCGACTTGATGAAGACCGTCTTATTTGCCGCGTCTCAAGACCGTCTTGTTTGACGTCTATGGAACCAAACGCCATCTTAAGGCCTCGTATAAGACCGTCTTATTCGAGTCCGGTCTTAAGCACTGACTATGAATACCGGCCCTAGACCCATCTTGACCGTCGACAAGTAAGGTCACGTTTCTCCCGACACGCCGCTCGTTTCATTTTACAGTGCAGTGCTTCAGGCTGTCGAGCCGTTTAAATACAATTAATAGCGTCTTTGTCGGTTGTTGTCATCGTGGCGAGTAGATTTAAAGTTTTTCAGTGGCCGTGTATTCCTTTACACAACAGTCTGTTACGTAGCATTTCTTTATCACAGTGACAATAATTAATAGGAGCATAAAAAAGTGAATAGTGGTTACATGTCATGCATTGCGCGGGTTTGTTTGTCGATGCTAATTTCTTGCAGTTGGTATTGTTTTCGTGCGTTCCTTCAGTTCGTGCTATTTAAATTGTGTATTATTTTTTTTAATAATTGTAATATTTCGAGTTTAACATCTCGTGCTTCGTAGTGAAAATTAATTAGCTTCATAAAATTTTATAAAGCCTGTGACGTGAAGTGATTCGACCTACATAAGTGGGTGTACCATTCATATTTTTTCGTGAAGTGTGCTTTGTTAATCGTGTCTATAAACTTATCCGTGTTGCGTGTATCATAAACATTGCATAAACTATAGTGATTGAACAAGTTCCGAACAGGATGGATTCGTATCACAGCCGAAATGCTGGTCCTCGAATCGGGAGGTGAGTGAGTCTCGCATGCAGTACATTCTTGAAGCTTTGGTAGTCAGTAACAAATGTTTCCACATTGTCAAAGCGGACTTTATTTACACCTGCCTTCTACGCCTCATTTTCTCACATCGTAAACGAATTCTGGGTAATCGGCGATATCTTCCAAGTCGCGCGCGTAAATCTTCAAGATTTTGAAACCAAATCAGAATCTCACTATTGAGGTGGGATTTCATTGGCAACAAAAGGCAGTAGCAGTTTGGTAATTTACTAGATGTTACTAACCTCTCTCTAGTGATTTGACGCGGCAGCAGTCATTTGCTCATTTAAATGTTGGCGCCAGTTTTGCGTTTGCTGCTCTGCTGTTCGGATAAATGAACTTCAAGCAGCAAAAACTTGCGCTGAAAGTGCTAGGAACTTTCAGTGAATTGCTGCTGCTGCTACTTTTTTGCATTACATCCCAGCCTATTAAAGAAGTGAATTCACCAAATGACATCGAAGGGAAATGGATCGGATAGCAATTGATTGAAATTATTGCATAATAAATTTTTAGTAAGGAGCTTAGATGTCGATTTGAAGTATTGAATGATTAATGGTTCATTAATACTTTTATTCTAAAGATATGAACATATAAAAGTTGTAGTTACATTTATAAAAACTTTTTAATACGTGTATGTACTGAGCGATGTTCATACTATTTTACGACAATCACTAACGCTAGTTATACATTATTCCAAAACAAAGGAATTAGGATATCTTCGTTATTACATTTTGTCGTGGTAAATGCTAACACATATTTAGATATCAATAGTAATAATTTCGGGATTTTAAAGTAAAGGAACATCAAACATGAGCTTACTTGGTATATTGACAAATAAAAATGTTAAACATGAAAAAATTATTTAAAATACAGCTGCTCCTCTCTCAATTACCTAATTGTACGCAATAAGAATAGAAAGAAAGATAAATTTAGGAATCTCTAAGATACTTTAATTGCAGGGCCTAAGGTGTGATTAAGAAATAACAGGAAACACAAAATAAAAGAGAAAAATAAGTAAAAACTTACAACATTAAGCAGATCAGCCGCGATGCTTGACTTACAAACGAACTTTGAATACTGATAAATATTAAGTCTACATTTCTGGATAAATGCATTTTACTTGGTCGAGGTCAATAATTAAGTAATGATAATAAATGCCCAATAATACTGAGATGTATAAAAAGGAAAGAAACAATGATTTTCCTGAAAATCTTAAGTATCAAGCTTAATGAATTAATCGGTCAATTCAACTTTTCTGTGTTTTGGAGTTTAACGCTGGTAAAAATAAAAAAAAAGAAAAAAAATAAAATTTTGCACTTACAGAGAAGATTCTAGAAAATTTTTATTAATTGTCTTTATCGTTTAGACCTCGACCGTGTTTCTACTCGAATATATATTCCCTACTAATTAGACAATTATCACGACTATTTTTAATAAATACTATTGCTATATCGACAGTGGAGGAATATTATCGCTTATATCAATCGAACTAATCAGTGTATGTTTATAATATGGAGATAGAAAACTGTATAAACATTGGGCATAATTTTTAACATCGTAAAAGTATGCTAATGCGAAATTGCTGTAGTTTTATTTTCCCCGGTTTGACACTCCTAGTCATTTTAATTATGAAGATATTTGTTCCAAATAATGCAAGCTAAATTCATGAGAGTAACGGAACCGAATAAAACGGGCACTTTGAATATTCAGAGACCAAAGCGGCTGTGAAAGTAGACTAGGATTTTTTTCCTGCACTTCCGCAAAATTAGTAACACCGAGATTAGTGTCACAGTCGATAAAATAAAGCTAGGAGAACTCAAGTAAATTAATCAAATCTTTTGTTCTCGAATAATTAATAAAATATGAGTTGAAATTGTAAAATTTAGCGTAACGTTGTTTCTCTACTCGACTGCTGTTTTACCGGCAAATGCCGTCAGAGACAACATCTCGTTAGGGTCTGTCGGTAAGCGAGAGAATTCTATCTCCTCGCCAATACTGTCTGAAAAATATAAAATCATAAAAATCGTACGGTTAGTGATGGTTATTATACAATTTTAGCTACCCATTATTTCCACAAATTCCGCGAATTTTGAAATTCTCTCTTTTTCTCAACAAGATAATGTTTAAATTAATTTTGCAATTGGTTTTGTTAACATTGGATTCGAAATATTTTTCATACACATTCACCATTTACTGACCAGATGTTTCGATCGGCCACTGCTTATGCGATGGTGCATAGAGGACTAGCAGTGCCAAGATGTAATTATTCCACATTCCGTAAACGCCTGTAAAGAAAGCCGAAGTCACTTCCAGCTCCAAGTCCTCATCCCATTTCCATTGGCCTTCAGCCATCTAAGATGAGAAATTGTGATATACCATCATAACTTACTGTGGCGTACAGTTCAAAGCATTTGTATGAAACAAAGTCTTAATATACCTGTCCGAGAATAAATCCAACAACTGTTAAAGTCGCGCACAACAGTGTAGCTATCATGAGGAATTTGAAGCGGTAAATAACTCCTTCGTAATGTAAACGCCTGGCTGCGCTCATGCTAGGCAGAGTAGCACGCTTTATACTAATATTCGTGAAGACTTTCCATATCATGTAAGTCAAAAACATCAAATAGACACCAGCGGAAATCCCAGCAAGTATGATAAACGATAACTGAGGACCGTATGATGATCTGGTTAAGGAAAAAGCAAAAGAAATAGAGAAAAATAGAGTAACAGGAATACTGTGTAAATCTTGGATCATTTACGAGTCCGCGAATTTGCAAATCTTCGTAAATATGTAGTATTTTTCAAAGGATACAGCCAGCTTTGTTCCGATGTCTGTTACCCAAATCGAATAAAATGGATTCCTCAATTGTATTCCCCGTTCGCACATGTCGAACACAAACAGAGAGAGGCAACCTACACCCACTGCCGAAAGATGACGCCAGTAACATTTAAGAGAGTTGCGCTGTTCGCTATCCTGCAAGAATTTTCACATTTATAACACGTTGGTCATTCCCATGATACTTCAAGTTAGAAAAGATCTATGTCCTCACCTGGACCTGAAAGGGCGGCCGGCCACGACATGAAAAGAAAAAATATACAGTTATTTAAAACTCATAATAAAAGCCATTATGGCAAAAAATGTGTAATAATTATGAGAATACTATTATGACGCAGTCCCATTAAATTCCCTGAGAATTCTTGTTTCGGGATAAACGGGTATTTAGAATATACAGCATTGAAAGAAAATTTCTCACCATCAAATGTTCTCCCGCAAAAATGAGCCAAAACGATAGAAGGTTAGCGTAAAATACTCCTTGTCTGATGTCGCCGAGTAGAAGCATGAACGGCATGTCATAGGCGAGTGTCAAATACTCTAGTGGCACTAGAAATTCGCAAGATAGTGAGCAAGAAATGAGAGCATAAATAAATCCATTTTTGCAGTAGAAAGAAGGCTCAGAAACATTTGGATTAGGAACAGCGTGTGATTCTTACTGTTCAAAAACGTTAGCGCAGAACCAAGCACCAACAACATGTATTCCAATAAAGCGGGAGATCTAGAAAGCATGTGAACTCTTCTCCAATACCATGCAAGAACGCACACTATTATTGGGAAGAAAATTGTCTTGAGGCTGACCCATACTTTTGTGAATCCTCCGTTCTGGTTTATGACCTGGATACAAGAGGCGAGCGTGTCATTGGATGGAATAACGTAATTCTTTTTTCACGATAAAATCGTAACAAGAAACGATACGAAAATAAAGAATAATATTACCGTAAGCCATAAGTCGGTTACATGGCCCAAGCCTTGGTTGATATTCCTGTCTGTGTCGGCAGGCAAGCGAACGTTGAGGAGATAATAGTCATGGAATAACGATCCCAGCTCAAACAGAGGTACAACGCTACAATTATATATATAGTCGTCTGTTTTCTAAAATACAAAATACAATATAACAGGTATTAGAGAAACGAAACAGCGATAGCAGAGAATCTCTTTTTCTCTATTCTTGTCGAACAACTTACAAGATCGATTGTGCAATCCAACGAACGCTCCTCTATAGAGGCCGCGTACGGCTTCCAAGCATAGTCCGGATCTCCCTTGTTTCGATAAGCCAGTCTTGCATCTAGGGTAATCCTTGTTCCCGGAACTAGGTAAAAGAGAACGATCATTAATGCACAAGTTACGCGAACATAGAGTGAGAGTAGTAGGTGGTAAAACATGGAGAGCAAGGAAGATAGATGAATACTGTGTTCGGATCTGTCTGTCTTTTTTATGCTTTAGAATAATGATCTGTACCGATTTCCATCTGGCTGTGATACATAATATCGACTTGTAAGACTCCTATCAAGTTTTGTTGCCATCTTGAGTAATCAAGCTGCCTGTTATTTCGCGGTATCGGCATCTGTAAGAAAAGTTCAATAAGATTTGAATTACTCTGGTCTTTAAAGTTTAAAAAGAAAATTGAAATTCGTGTTTAACGTCTTCCGATCTTCATTATTTTAGAGCTGCGAAAGCATAACGATTGATCTTGTCGATTAGAATTTATTTCAATTCTTTACGAAGTTACCTGAAACGCGTAAACGACTTGATGAGCTAGATAATGATCATCCAAATCGAAGTTGCCTTTGTCCACCGAAATACATGCTCCTTTTCCGCGGGGGTAAAACCATTTTCCTCCGCCTGGCTCAGAACCGTTTACCCTGATGTCTTTGCACGGTGTTCCGAGAATATTTTGACTGCTCGCCGGTGTCGGAGCTATAAAACGATGTTAATAACACAAAGGATTTGAGTACTACACTTTTTTGTCCTCGTATATTCGGATGGCAGGAACTGACAGAGATTGGAGCTTATTTTTCTTTTTTCATAGTGAATTCGAATCTGCTGACAACAAAATTGTTCTTCGAATTCTTACCTATCAAACCGCCAATCAGGAAGCATATAATTTGGCCGATTACAAGGAGCGATACAAGGACGGATAGCTTCTTGCCACTTAGATTTTCGATAATAGTGCCCTGCATTATTGCAGATTTCGTTCTCGAAGGTGGATCTTCTCTTTGAATTACACGTTAATAGATTCTTATTCTATTTTACTTTGGGTATGCCAGCGAAGTTTCGATTCCATAAACACAACAAAGAAGCCGGCGTCCCGTGTGTGATCGATGGATTGTTTACTTTTAGTACGTGACTATGATTGTTAAAAATCTCGTTACCGCTTTTCGAATTCTTCCAATTTTTTTCCACAAACTTTAAACTGCGAATTCTATATTCTATTCATGATTTATTCACGCGTTTCATCGAGAGACACGGTGCTTTAATATTGTCAAATTCGTTCCATTAAATCTTCATCGCGAACATTCTCTCTCGCTATGAACGAAGATGTCCCTTTCTCAACTAGGGGAAATCTTCCTTTTGTTTTTTTGTTCCATCCACTCCTTTGGGATGCTGGTTACAACTTGGTTCATAAATTCTATTGGTGGATCGTTCCACCACAGATTATGGTAAAAAAACCAGATGCGCTTTTATTTTTTTACCGATAGTTGTCCACCTAGCGGAATATCCGGAAACTATTAGAAGCTAGGTATAGGCCTACACGGAATAGGTTTTCCAAAAAATGGGCCCATCAAAGCTGTATTTAACTTGACCAATAAGGTTTCAAATGTTTGATTAATCACAGACAGAATGAAATCAAAAAATTAGATAACTCGTTATTCACGGCAATTATTTTTTGGTATTTGTAAAAGATGTGTTTTTTTGTGGGACACGACGATCACGGGGTTTCAAATGCACGAATAAACATGTTCTTAGTTTACAAACGTTTATTATCATCATTTTCCATTTTTTCTTATTAACGGTATAACAACTATGCTATTTTTTCCCTCTGGCACTCGCCACCACCTTCCTAGTTTGTGCTCCTGACCAATTCCAGCGACAAGAGACTTTCCGTCTGGTGTGAATGCCAAAGAATTGACGAAACCCACGACTTTTATCTCCAATAGCATTGTTAAGCTTCTGAACGATTCTCCACACTGCCATAGTCTGATAACTCCGTCTCTGGACCCTGAAATAGAAGCTATATTCGCGTTACAATATTCTAGTATAATTCAGCCGGGTGATGAAATTCTTTCATCATAAAATAGAATGAAAGATTTCAATGAATAGGCAAATAAGAACAGATTTTGTATGGAAGAATAGAATAATCAGTGATTGGCGAACAGAATGTATCCTTCACTCCTTAATTATCGCCTTTCAAATAATGTTTCTACTTTCCATCACCTATTTACTACAGAATATTCCCCTCGTTCTTTTTGTAGATCTTAAGTTAAACTTGTAATTCAAAAATAGAAATTCATAGTCCATCCTTAATTAATTATTAATTATCGTACCGGATGCAACGAGATCAGTATTGAGGAAAGTGGCTATGCTAGAGATCCACATAGGTCTTCCGTTTTCTTCGTCTTTTCCGTGGGCTTCGGGCACTGAACATAGAGGTTTCTTTTTCATCGATCCCCAGACACAGAGTTGGCCGTCGTCACCGCAGCTCAAGAAATTTTCCTCATTGATTAATTTTACCGCGTCTATACTACCGGAATGACCATTGAAAATCAGTTGCGATTCTTCCACTATTTTCCATATCCTAATTGTTCCGTCGTAACCTCCACTCGTTATAGCGCGTTCACGCGAAAGCGCGTCTATCGATGTTATTCCGTTTTGATGTCCAAACCTGTTGATTTTGTGGGAATCAGTTTAAAAATTCATCGACTAGATCCAAAGTGTAGTCAAGTTCGAATTCTTAAATAAATAGACAAATAGTGAATTAACTTTGACTATTTTCAGTTGTAACGCACATTGACTCAACGTAGGCCATGTCGTCCAAATTCCAGACCTTCACGCTGCGGTCATCAGAGGCAGAATACAGAGTATGCGTATCCCTTCTGAAAATCAGTCCACTGACTCTGTCTCTGTGTCCTTGAAGATTTTTAATGTGCGTCAATTCGTCACCAGAGTAGACCTTGACTTCTTTAGAGCCATTATCACCGGCAACCTGTTGACAGAGTAATATCACAGTTATGAAGAATGGTCTTTTCACCTCTGATTTTAGTATATTTGTGCATCTTAATTTTTCTTGATCCTATTTTTTTGAAACTTACTAAAAATTTACCGTCGGTACTTATGGCTAAGCATCGTACATATTTCATTCCTTCTGTCCCTTTCCTTTTGCCCTTGATTATTTTGAGCTTCTTTTTATCATTTAATGACCCTGCAAGTTAAAGAATTAATTAATTATTTGGTGTTCCAATATTTTTCTTGGGCATAACTTAATTCTTGTATTAGGCTGATTTACATTTTACAACTGTTCCATCCTTGGAACCGGAATAAACGGATTTCCCATCACTGGAAAGGCAGAGACACGTTATTGAACTTTTTTGGTCTTTACATCGTAACATAATAGGTTCTTCATGTCCAGTGTAATTCTTTGCAACAGTTTTTCTCAAACGACCTTTATCCTCTAAATATTCTTCCTGTAGTCGTTTGGCCACTGCACCTTCCTCAAAATCTGCCCTATCTTTTTCTGTAACCATATTCAATTAAGAAATTGGAACTAGAATTGAAATTGGACACTCTATAAACAATTGTTTTACTCAATTTGTAGCCAGTTATTGAAAATAAAAAATGCTGACCTTCTCTCTCAATCTCTTCCAAATATTTTCTGGCAAGCCGTAAACGTTTTTCTTGTGCCGTCTCATCTTCTTCTACGTCAGATTCTTCTTCTACATGATTTTTCTTCTCTCTGCAGATAGGATTATTGATAACAGTGGTTAAATTTATTTCACATTCATTCAGAGGATAAAATTTTACAGAGAACTTGATTCGATACACAAAGATCAATTTCCGATATTATAAGAATTTATATGCCATGATTTATAAATTATCGATCAAGTTTTTAGTAGTTCATTTTCTGCATAGTGAAGTAAAAATAAGAGCTCGTCAAACTACTGAAGGTATACCTTTCCTCTGCAAATTCTTCATCGCTGCTCGCAATGCTCTCATCGTCTTCTGGCGTCGACTTCTTTATATCTTTCTTTTTTGATTTAAAGGGAGGACCTTCAGAGGTTTTTTTGCCAACTTTCCCATTGATCTATGTACAAATTGAGGTCTCTTTAGATATTTTTTCCTCGCAGAGGATAAATCGTTTCATGTAAGAGATATGTAGACGGTAAAAATCGTATAGTGACGTCTACTGTTTTATGTTATTCCAAGAAATATTTGGAATACAGGTGTTGTCAAAAACAACTTCACCTGCATTTGAATTACTTTACTCGCAGCTAACAACTGCTTGATCTAGTTAATTACATTTACAATGTAGTTCTCTAGACAAAGTTCAAGGCGTGAGTAATGTGAATATATGATCTGACATTATTGATTTGATTGGGAGAAAAAAAAATTAAATTTAAACAACTTGTACACGGTTTAAGAATAAAAACATGCATGCAGGTATAACCTATTTTGCGAAAAGTAAATTTCGGCTAAATGATCGATTCATCGAATTTACTGATTTATTTACCTTTCTTTTGGGTGGACCACCACCTCGACTATTTCTTATAAAAAAGGACATTATCTATCAGATTTTTTAACAATTATGTTTTTCAAATTCTTTGTAAACTCTTGCGAAAAGCCACATGGCCTCCTCCCCACACTTTCGATCATTGGTAATGGAATATTGTGTAGAGGAGAAACTCCAGCTTCTTTTCCGTCTGCCTCGCAATCGTTTTTACCATCGTTGCTGGAGGCGCTGATAAAACATTTGAAGGTTATCGAATATTATCAACTGTCTCCAAATTAACGGACGTCTTCGTAATAGTTTAATTATTAAATAAAAACAGATAAAAACAAAAACACTTGACACGTTTATCATGTCAGTAAAGAGGAAAGTATTAATGATATGTTTAGGTAAGTCTCGAAGTTAAAACCGTAACATAACCTACAACTTCTTAATGTACTTCAATCTTATTCATTTCTACATTTGGATTGCGAAGAAACAATTTCTGACAGAAATTTCCTCGGTAATAATATAAGCAAAAAAAAAAAAGAAATAGGCAAACACGTTGATCAACGTACCATTTATATTCCGCTAGGAAATATCTGCCGCTCGCCTTTGGCTGAAGCGGTATTCTTAGACTTCATACGGAGAAAGAAACTCCATGATTTATGGGAAGTTGAAAGCGCGGCACTTATCGGTTATCACACAGGTAAAAATCCTGATCATCGAGCAATTGCTACGCTAAAGAAACACGGCATAACAGATTATGTTCATAAAGCAAGACCGGTAAGTATACCCAAAATATTCTGGACCATATTTGTCTGATTTTAACTCTTTGCCGGTATCATTTAATAGTGGACTTGATAGTACAGAATTTTTTATGCATTCTAATTTATCATCGATGGTTATTCATAAAATTTTGATATCGATTCCAGATCAATCAATCAGATTACGATAAATTTGATTGGATATTTGGAATGGACGAAGATAATATAAGGGAACTGGAACGACTTAGGCCGGCAAATAGTCGCGCTGTGATTGAACTTCTTGGTAAATACGATCCGGAGGAAGAACTGATCATCAGAGATCCATACTATGTTAGTTTCCTCAGAATTCATTCATTTCAATGGCAGTATTTTTGGAAAACTGAAAAACTTGTTCTCAGTGTTTTCTTTAACATTTCCTGTGATTATTTTATTTTCCTTTTTTTTTTACTCTCTGATTACAGGACAGTGATTCGGAAGGATTTGAAAAAGCTTATATACAATGCGTCAGATCGGTAGCAGCATTTTTAGAAAAACACAAATGAAAGGTAACATTGCATAGATGTGTTATTTTAAACATTGCTTGCAACAAATCAAACCAGCAAATTTAAAAACTGAAAAGAAATTGCTAGGAAATAATCGATTGTTGTAAATTAAGACGGAGGAATAAATACACATTGAGTCTTAGAAAATGGAATAATGCAGGTTTATTTAATTCAGAGAAATTAAAATGATACACTGATAAATAATAATAATAATAACAATCGTCATCATAATAAGAATATTAATAACGTTAAAAAAATAAAGTATGAAAAGTACGGAATCGTTGGTCCCAATTTTTTTAAGTTCTACAAATCTAGTTTTCAAGTTTGGTTTCACGTTCGAACCTAGCGACATGCGTAGTAATAATTATTATAAAAAAATCAGGTTGCAAACTTTCACTGGTTCAAATTGCTGTAAATACTTATAAACCGTTTATTATACCGTTGAGATGAAATATTTTTCATCTCCTATTGTTTTACCAGGCCCATTTATTTCACCCGGTGACCAGCGACATAAACCTCAACGATGTTGCGATCATCACCTGAGTGAATCAGCCTCTCGAGCCTGTTCTCTAAGGTGTATTCAATTAAATTGTCAAGTGGCCCGTTCGATCCGTTCAAGTCAATAACGAGAGCATCAAACTGTTTTCCAGGTACAAAACTTCCTATTTCATCCTGCATGGCTAAGGCTGTAAGATGAAACAGAGAATATGGCAAAATCGGAAAATTTACTAACTCTGGGTTTTTTTTTTTAAACTTACCAGTAGCTCCCCCTAATGTTGCTAGGTGAAAAACATCCTTGTAGTTCAGTGGCGTGTAACCAGGTGTGAGGATAGATAAGTGATATGAAACTTGAAGTGCGGCTCGCATTACATTCAGCATGCAAGAACTATCTCCGCCGGAAATATCTGCATCAATAATGATACACAATTGAACAAGTACTTATTTATCATTCCCATTTCCTACTGGATTTAGTCCTTCGAATTCACTCCATTGAAAATGGAAAGAAATGGTTTGCACGGAATACAACCTACCGGTTCCCAGTCCGATTTTGAGTCCCCGATCCTTCAAACGCTGCACATCGCATAGACCGCTTCTCAAACAAGTATTTGAAGATGGACAATGAATTACGGCAGATCCTCGGCTTTTGAGGAGCGCAAGCTCGCTATCCCCAAGGTGAATTCCATGAGCCAATACAGTCTGTGAATCAATAAACGAAATGTCATCATTTTTAATGAGTGGCGTTATTATTTGTGGTACGTTTAGTTTCCGTGCTTTAGACTCACCTTGTTTGTTAAAAGGCCAGCGGCATCATAAACAGCTGCGTAAGAGGGATATTCCTTGTAAGCAGTCGTCACAGCTTCTATTTCATCCAGATTCTCAGAAATGTGGGTCTGAACAAAGGTCGAGAGATTAATGTGATATTACCAATTGTTGAACTCATCTTTCTAGCTTGTCAGTTCTGGCAAGAAGCTTAAACGTACGATTGAAATTTAATTATGTAATTACCTGGACATGAATTTTCATTTCTTTTGCCAGTTTTCCCAACTCAGTCATGAGCTCCATATCACAGCTCAGGGCAAACCTTGGCGTGATTACTGGCATTATCAATGAACTCTGCAATGTAAATTTTTTTTTTTTCTCTTAGTTTCCATTCTTTAATTTTCGCTTCAATACTCTCTTATTTCATAGAATTTTGTTTTACATTTTTTGCTAGCCATCCGTTATTTCGAAGTTTACAAAAGTATCTGCTCATGGAGTGAAATAATTGTTTCAATTTGTCTATTTGTCTATTTTCTCACGTTTAATTCAGCAATTTCTTTGATCATCTTTGTGGTCCCGGCGATAGATTCTTTGGTACTTTCACAGTAACCATCTTTCCGTGAATGATTCATGTTCACCTTTCCTACTAAGCATCGCTGGCCATACTTTACAGCCTGTTTGGCCAAAATTAGAGAGGACTCTGTGTGCAAGGATGCAAAATAGCATGCGGTAGTAGTTCCCATTGTTAGAGTTCTTTTCTGTGGATAAGGGTAAAAAATCCAATGAAATAATAAACTTATGAATAATCATCAAATTATTGCTTCAAGTGCTGGCAACTTACAACTACGGCTTCATACACATGTTCTGCAAATGCTGAATCCGCATATTTTTTCTCTATTGGGAATGTGTAAGTCTCCAGCCACTCTAGAAGACATTTATTATAGCCAATTCCCAGGTTTGGGAACTGCGCCGCATGAATATGACCATCAACAAATCCTGGGATTAGGAATTGGCCTGCACTTAAGACCCTGACATAGTCGGCATTAATGTCTCCTGGCTTAGGGTTCTCTGATATGTTGATAATCTGGATGGTAAAAGCCAAGCATGTAAGAAAATCATGACTGTATCAGGATTTTTCCTTTGTTTTTTATATCAAATTTTCAACCTCAAAGCAGATTTTTCATGAACCGGACCTTATTTTCGAATTTCAAAGGTTGAAAATACTATTGCAAAATTTTAAATACTATAAAATCACTTTGAACCAGTTTTGTTCGGTTTGAATTCGGTTAAAAAAGTGTTCTTAGGGTAAGGCAGAGCTTCAGTTATCTGGGTAGGTAAAACAGAGTGCGGCAATGACTTGACGATTTCAAAATTAACTTTTAGAAGGCCGGCACTTTTCATTCGAAATTCGATATTTTTTAGAGTTATGTATATAAATAGTCAACACGTCCGGTGGAGTTTCCGAGTTATTTGCTGACAATCGTATATTATGTATTATGTTGTAGCTGAATACAATCGAGATTTATAACATCTGCAAAGTACTTGGCTACATCGTGCTATTTATTGATAATCTTATCACAAGTCATACGAAATATTGAGAAGAAAAAAAACATAAAAGTGTGACAAATGTCACGTCCTTGGACTGAGATCGGCATTTCTATTACTTGGTCATCGGTATAATGATATGAAAACGAAATAACCATAAAGTGATAAGAAAAATTAACTACTAGTAAAACAACTAGTGTTCAGCCGATTCTTACGTACGAATCTCGTTATGGTTTGTAGAAGTATAAATTATTTTTATTGTTTATACTCGATGGCAAACGTTTCGCGATTTGCGCCGGTTCAGATTAGTCGTTAAATCCTGTACTTCATTTCATGATGTGTGATAGCTGACCATAAATGTGCACATCGATTAAAATGATTTGCAAAGATTTATAAGATTAAAATAATTTTCAATTATTTGCTAAAGTGAGACAGAAGAAACGGATATTTTGAACTGGTTACTATTTTCATATGACCACAGAATTTACGATACATTGTTTGCTCATTGGACGAACATGTGTTCCATATTCTCTGAAAATCAAATTTTCACATATTATGATGCTCGTAAACGGTTATTATTATTGCCATATTATTATCACTGTTACTACTGCAAATTTTCATCGAATCGTCAAAACATGCGCGAAAAACAGCGCACTCAAATTCAAAATTCGAACGCTATTCCTTAAATCGCGGGACGACACAGTAAAATTTGAATAACTGATTGTGGTGATCCGATCACGCTTAAATTGAGTATTCTTCAAGTTTAATTAATTACCTTGCCATTTTCGACCAGAATTGCAGCTCGTTGTAGCACATCTAGACGACCTTGAGGATCGGAATGAATAATCGGACCGACAAACAACTGTCGATTCATATTTAAACCGGATGTTTATATAGCGTCTAATGTCCTTATCAGTCAGTTTTCCAATTGCATTGGTCGAATCCACTGATATATAACTGTCGAATCAACTATTTCACAACTAAAATCTTTAAGTTTCAAACTTACTACGTATAGTAGACTATATAGGATGTATCAGAATTCGGGGACTACCGGGAACTCACTGATTCCTTGCAAAAAAATTAGACTAAAATTACTCTTGACAATTTTTTTTTTCAAGCAACGGTTTTTTAACCGATTGAACTTCTGTATTATTCAAGAGTAATTTTAGTCTTATTTTTTTGCAAGGAATATATAGCCATGTATAGCTGTACTATTCTCCGCAAATTATGTCCATCGGTCGATAAAGATTTTCGACGACTAGATGTACAAAAATACAGTTTTTTTTCAGCGACAATAATTCCGTACTATAGCCAGTATTGGTAGTCAGTTTTTTTGTATTAGTGACGGTTCCCTATCAATCAAATGACGTCTGAAATAAGACTTAACCTATGTTTAAATGTTGCAAAATATATCTACACAATATTTATTTATTACAAATTACATTCGAGAAGTTTAGCGTGTTCTTTCGATCTAATAGACCGTAAACAAACTTAAATTCGGTCAAAACAATTTATCCTCAGGAGAGTTTGCGAGAGTTATAGGGTCGATGTTGCTATGGATACTGAAAGAGGGAAAGATGATGAATAAGATCGTAACTGAATACAACTATCGGTCGGCAACAGTAACTACAAGTAGCGCAAATAAACGGCAACCGGTTCTAACAGGCCAAACTGCCAACTGTTCGTATTTCATTCCTAAGCTAAGGTTTATAGTAGCACTCGCACGCATTACAGAAATGCATGTATACATCCTCTACGATACATGTCAATTCCAAGTTCCAACTGTCCTTGTAGTGCACGGCCAACAGTTATCGCACTTCGGAATGCCGTCATATCCCTAGTGAAAATTTCTACCACAAATTTTTACAGAAATTGGGTCATTTCGTATTATTTTGTATAAAATTGTAAATATGCATAGTTTTTCATAAAGAATTGGTAATTTACTCTCACAATTGTAGCAGCTTGTCAATTTTTTTTCATTTAAAAATACAAATTTGTATGAAAAACCACCATACATACCTATTTACAAATTGTACGAACTGTCCCAATTTCCCTAAAAATTCGTAGAAAATCACTTAAGTCATTTTCACCAGGCAGTATTATCCGAAAAATTGCGCACACTTTCGGTGCATATTCATGTTCTGTTTTCTTCATGGGTCGATTAGTTATTAGGCGTTGTTAGTACTATTTTACTCTGTAATACTTGACACTGTTAGTGCACTTTTAGGCGTTTAGGTAGTATTTGGTCTGTATTTTGTGCCCCTACCCTACTGAAAATGACCACGTCTTAAATCATATAATGTTATGACCGAAATCAACGTGTAATTTATTACATGAGTTATCTTGTAAATTCGAGAAATATGTATAATAAATCACATAATAAATTACAAAAGCACGAGTCATAAAACATGCTAGATCTATACTATATCTATATATCAAATATACTAGATAGATATAAGACAAATCATGTAATAAATTACATGTTGATTTCGATCACATGAACATTTGCGGTAGGGTAGAATATCCACGTTTTTGGCAAACTACACAATTTTTCTACAATCTGGACTAGTCAGTTTCAGACGTTTTTAGTCTATTTATTGATATTAGGGTGTCATGATTAAGTTTGCAAATAGTTTTTAGTTCTGGTTACTCGCAATGTTGGGGAAACGAGATACTCCAAATGGAGTTGAGAAAGCAACTGAAAGAACTAAGAAAATGGAAAAACCTCCGGCTGATCCGCACAGAGAGTATCTGGATATGGACACTGATGAAGAAGAGTTTGGAAAACCAGGTTTACCAATTTATTATAAATCCTAAATCCAGGACGATAGGATGATGACCAAAACTGGATCATTCTTAGAATAGAAAATTCGTTTCTGTAGAAAAAAGTTAGGTCTGGTTTTCAATCAAGAAAATCCTGCTCAGCCTCTCACATCATCGTTTATTATAAGTTAAAATTCTTGAAACATTGTGTTTTTTATTTAAGAAAATCAAAGATTGAATACATTACGGAAAAATGATGGATTATAGAAACACCGGAACCGGAGGAAGAGCCACCACCAGAACCAGAAAAGCCAGTATTTACAGACCAAGAGCTACAACAGCTTGTGAGTGGTTGTATTGACACAATGACGAGTGTCGGAGGCTCACGAACTTACATTTCTTCAAAAATTTTAGGAACAATATACGAAAGACTTCACTGTTCTACCTGCATTAGATGCCTCGGATTGGAATGAAAACTGCTGTAAAGTGATTCGGGAATTTTTTCAAGATCCAACAAATATTATACTGACTATTTTCTACGATGTCGATGTATTGAAAGCTCTCCTTGATTTTCCATTCAATGCCATCGAAGGTCTCACCTACTTTCTTAGATCACCGTGGCAGATTTATACACCTGAAAATTTTCACTCCACCATTAAATTTGGCAGTATTAGTGGAAGCATTGAAAATTGTGTGCTGAAAATTCTGGAAAATGCTTACGCACTTGGTATATTCTACAGCAAAGACTGGCCATCCGGTATCCTTGATTATTTCATACTTTTCTTTAGGATTCAGGCCTTTGAAACGAGTCGAATTTTTTCCATACATTATTTCCACGTACTGCAGTCCAGAGGAACAATATTTTCACCAATACTCACGATCTGCTGACAAAATTAACCGATACAACATATAAATTGATGGGACTCACTATTTTGTATGTTCCAAAAGAAGGAATGGATCTTAAAGCAATTCGAAAAGTTGAGAACGAAGATCATTTTGTGCTGGTTGCTGCTGATGATGAATCGAATGAAAGAGCGTGGGAGGATACTGGAAAGTTTGATGAAGCCAAAGACGAGGGGGAATTACTGGGCAGATTAGAAACTGTAGCCAATTTCTGGATTCGACAAATTAGGGAAGCAATCGCTGATCAAAACCCTGCCAGCAAGTTGGCACGAGTTACAGATGAATTAACTTTCTGGAATTACAGATGCAAGTTAATAATTTATAAACGTGAATTTATTGAGACTTAAAATGACTTTTTTTGGCTATTGAGGGAAAGTCGCTTATGAAACATTATACGTTATACATACACAATTTATATGGTGTCTACTGTTTCATTGATAAATATTTCTTTAATACAGATGATAATTTACGCGGGCTTCAATCTCAGCTGCAACACGACGCCATTATTTCCATTGTTAGAAAATTAGAGAACGTTAAATTTACAAGTATCAGACAATTCTATGATCTGAATAAAAGTGTACAGAGCTCAATTGACGAAGCTGTTTCCAACATCAATTATCTTGATCTATTATCTGATCCCTGTAAGTCGTTAGCAATTCCTGAAATACAGGATGAACAAATTACAGAGATCTTGCATTTGATCGGATACATTTGGCTTGAATCGCCATTTTTCAATACAAAGTAGGTGTCGTTGAAGAAAAATTGTGTTCCTCATTCATTGATAGTTGATTTTTTGACTGATAATTTTACTACAGGGAAAAGATAGAAACTCTTTGTCAAGCTTTGAGTACTCAAATTGTCGGAGCGTGTAGAGAATCAATTGATTTGAAGACGATATTTCAGGGCGAAACGATAGAAAGCAAAAAAAAAGTTGAAGTATGCATCAGTTGTTGCGAAAAATATAAGAATATTTATGACGAGGTGAGACTTATTATGCTAATTCAGTAACAAACAGAGCACAAAATATGCGCGAGCGTAAAAAATGAATGGGAAATAATTTATCCTTTGTTTCTAGCACGTCGAAATCATTTTTAATGTCAGCAGTGATAAACTCAGGTGGGAAGTCGACAGGGAAAATGTGTTTAATTGTGTCGATGCGTTCATTACACGATGCCAAGACGTTATTGAAATTTGTGATACAATTGTTGTGTTCGGAAGGTAAAAAGCAACGCTGTTCGCATGCTAAGCAAAGGATCAGTCAAATCAATTCGAATTCAAACCATTACAGATCCCCTAAATCCGTCAGTTTTGGCGGATCAAACGGAGCACGGTATGAAAGTGATTGTAAAAAGATGGAAAACATTTTTTATGAAAATTTGCGTGCTATCGAAAATGTCCAACACAAGATACTCGATGTCGCCGAAGCCACTTGGATAGAACACATAACTTTGTTTCGACATGAAATAATCGAGCTTGAAGTTATGGTTAAGAATCTTATTAACAGTATCTTTGACGATACAAATTGCATCGAAGAAAGTATCGAAGCACTTTATATCTTACAACGGTACAATCAGCGTGAATGTGTCAATGAACTTCTGCATCTGAAGTTGGTGGATGTGAGTTTATGTTATACACATCGTCTCTACTGAAAATCCATTTGTAGAATGTATGTATCATAGGATTTTTTTTTAGAAAGTTCAACGTCGCTAATGAATTTGCATCGATATTCACAGATTTGGACGATTTTTGATAAGGAAATACAACAGTGTAAGCAAGATATTGTAGACCATAGCCAAGAGTACCATCCTCTGACTCCATATTATTCAGGACGAGCGTCTATGTTGCGAATACGAGAAACTAGACTTATGTCGCATCAAACTACTTTGATCGATGCTTCCGATTGGCTTGGAGACTGTGACGCTCAAGTGTAATCCATTTTTATTCAGTTATCTACAGATTCGTAGACTAGTAGATTTCTAGGATTTATTCATGTAACCAATTATTGCAGACCTGTATTGAGAAATTATAAAAAGTTAGTGTCGGCCATTGCGAATGAGGAAAAGCTGTTGTTTGACGAGTGGGAAAAAATGATTAGCGATGAAAAAAGTCTGACTAGTATTTTTGGGGAGCCGCTTTTACGTCGAATTAAATCAAAATTTGGACCGATTGAAGTAAATATGGATTATCACCTTTTGGACACGTTGGAAGAATCGAAAGTGTAAATATTTGAACGGGAAGTAATGAACTGAAGGATTTTCTTTCTGCATCAGAATCCAGAACAAACATTGTGTAGTATAATATCATGTTTGTTACAGTTGCTTAAAATATTTTTTAGATGGATTTCGTTGAATTTTGAAGTTAAACCGTCGTTAAAAAAGTTATTGTCTAAGTTGGTGACCATAAAATTACGATACGAAGGAGCGGTGTTATTGTGCAGAAGTTACAACAGAACTTTTGAACGCATTTCAAATAATGACGAACGTTTGTTGTTCAGTGAGCTTTTGAAAAATCTGGACAATTGTATAATATCTGGTTTTGATAAAATTACATGGAATTCCCCAGATGTTGAGAAATTCTACGCAGATTCTACTGTGGAAATATTGAACGTATGGACCGTATCAATCAGAGCATATTGATAATTAACAAAAACTGACGAATTAATTACTAATTTCAGCTTGAAGAGTTTTTTGGATTATACGAAAAGGCTAATTTACGAATCGATTGTTACTTTGAAGAAGTCGCTAACGTAAAATTTCTCCAAGCTTCTGACAATGTTACTTATCAAGTGAACGATTTTTCCACTGCTTTGGAAACTCAGAAGTGTGTACAGTCAGACCTTACTTCATTTGTTACAAACCTCCTTAAGAGTATTATAAATACTTTACGACATCGTTTTTTTTTAACCAGGGCAGAGGGAATGTGCAAAGTTACAAAATCTTGTAACAATATTCTGCGATTATTAAAAGGAATGAGAGAAGGTTTTGAAATAGATTTTGAGGAGGTAAATTAATTTCAACGCTTTCTCAATTATCGTTATCTGTGTACGAACGATACAGAAAATCGTAAAAATGTAATGATAATATTCTGAGACAATATTTGTTCAGGTAATACAGCATTGGAACAAGTTTATTGAAGCTAAAGATTTGAAATTGAAAGAATCGCTTTGCTTAGCTGTGATAAATTCATTACGATCTACCTTGAGATTAATTAGAGGGGATGGAATCAATATCGGCAAAGCTTTGTTCCGAGTCAAAGTTGATTATATCGGTGACGAGGTAAATTCATTGTCTGTATGTTATTGTAACATTGGAAAAATAAGAAAGCAGGAATAGTTCAGCTAACTTTTATCGTTTCGCAGTTGGTTATTCCCGACGACATTGACAAGATAGAAGAAACATTCAATAATACATTCAATTCTTTAGTAAACGTTATAAAACCATTAGAATTGCTCTCGAAAAAGTTAAACGTCGATGTTCGCAATGATGCTACAGAATTGTGGGAATCGATCGAACGGGATGATTCTTGTATAAATTTACAGGAAGAAATCAATTCAGGTGAATTTCATACGGTTGTTTTTAAAAACAGAAGACATCATTTTTGTCACGTTATTATTATCGTGTTATGAGATTTTTTAATTTGCAGAACTTAAAGATTTAAAAACATCACTAACGATGTACATAAATTCTACAGAATGTTTTAAGGAAGTATCAGTGATCGACGTCGCGCAAATTGTTCAGTATTACGCGGCAAATGAGCCAAGCAGAGAAATACTTGAAAATGATATAAGGCGGTAAATTGACTATGCAGTTTATTGACGATTCCGTTATTACTTACAACTGAAAATTGCAGGAGTAATGTAAAGTTACGTTTTCAGATGTACAAAATTGGCAGATTCTATCGAAAACCATGGAAACGAGGTGTTGATTAATTTTTTAGAGTTGGATATGAAAGACGCGAAACTGAAACTGATTGAGAAATGTGAATCTTGGCGAGAAATATTGTTTATAGAACTGAGCAAAGTCATTGTAGCAGAAAAGAAGTTCTCTGCTGCTACACCAACTCCGCCGGAAGAATTGAGTTTGTGCAGTTACATAGCGAGTGACGATAGCGATTCTTAAAGTGTACGTAAAATATTTTATCAATTTATGTATTGGAAACTTTCAAAGTTATATTGCGACAAATAAACTGAGGGTGCACGTGAAGTCAAACACTTTTTTAATGTTAATTCAAGATTATATTTGTATTTTCATATATTAAAAAAAGACAGGTATTTCATTTTCTACAATATTATGTAAACAAGTGGCACCATTCCAAGCTAGGAAGTTTTCAATACTGACAAATGAAGTATATTTAGAGGTAACTATTTTTTTTTTAACACATATATTGGTTGATCAGATCCTGATATAAGACGACGAATTTTAAACTCTACTTAAAAGGTACGCAGTATAAGATTTTCACAGACAGTTGTGACGTGGTCTTTTTTAATTAAAAATAACAACCATCCTTATCTTTGTTTCACTTGTGTATATATTTTTTATTATATTCGTATGGCAAGTAAAAAGATTATTTTGCATAGCAGAATTGGAATAAAAGAGAGAGATCAATATTCAGACTTGAAAACTCATAATTAAAATTAACTTTGATCAATTGATATTACATAAGAGTATATGTAAATGAAGAGAATAATCATAGTATCGGTTTGAGCTTTGCTTTGCCTAATGCGATTCAAGTTTCGAATCAACAATATATAGTAAACAATAAACAATACTGGATTTCTAAAAATAACTGCTCTTTCCTTTTTTGAATAGCGTGACAAATCGTAGCTTGAGTTTTGTCTGGGCAATATTTAAGAAAATTATTTTTTATTATCCTAACTATACTTAGCGTCATGGTATTTGTTCTTGCGGACTTAGTTAAATGCATTTATAATCAGTCGAGTGGAACTGTAATCGTAATCTTATTTACTTTCCATAGCTGCCTATTACGCCAAAGTTATTTGATTATTAACGATAAATTTAAATGGATTTCTTGAAAATACACTTTTGTTTAAACGTACGGTTACATACGCGACGCATACAATGCAATCTATTTATCATTGCAGTCGTACAATTTTTTTATTTTTTCTACGATTCACCCTGTTTCGTTAATGATACAAATGAAAATTCGTCGCAGGTAGATAATGTTTCTGTGCGTTCTAAAGAAATAAAATTTTTTACAACGCGGAATCAATCAACAAGCTACGGTATCGTTAATAACGTGTGAATCTTAAAACAAATTCAACAGAGCATAGGTATGTATGTATATAATATAAATATCTATTCTAGTAATAGTACCTTTGCACAGAGTAATAAGTTTAACGTTGCACCATATTCCTTTTACATCTAGATATTAAATTGTTTCAATAAATTCTAATATTACTAAGTAACTTTCTTTTTTTGTTATATATATATAGAAACTAAGTGAGATGTTTTTCCTTAGCATTGAATTAAAAATATGATCTCCGATATCGAAGTATTTTTAAATTATAATTCAGCTCGTAAAACGAACCCGAACATCTTTTTGGCACATAATCAATTACTCTCAGATTAAATCCTATACAGCTCTATGACGTGTCACTTTCGACAGTCAGTAACTTTTCACCATCCGCTTTTACTGTGAATACCGGACTCTGGGCCAAGTCTTTATAATCCATTAACTCACTGTCCGAGCTGCTCGTATCGTTTATTGATATTTCAAGTGGTTCTGGTTCCGCACTGTTTGGCAATAAGAATAACAGCGATAGGGCTATAACAGCGTGCCACACGCTGTGCACATACTGCAAAAATGGGAAAATTGAATTAGGAGAAAATTTTTATGATTTTTAAAATCTTTCGAACAATATACAGTCAGTAAACTTCTGCAAAATTCAATGGTTATCTATTTTGTAGTTTTTATTTTTCAACTTACTTGGTAATTGGATTCCGTTTCAACTAGAGCAAACAGGAGTAACCCGATCGTAGCTAGTGACAAACCGATTATCAGTTTTACAACCTCTTTAGGACGCTGTCGCTGTTTATACTTGTAGCATCGACAGGCAATAGCTGCAATCTTTATAAAAAAAAAAAAAAGCACGAAAACTTGTAGACATATGTTTTATAACATAGGTTTTAATTAGAAGAACTAGTACAATAAGTTGACTACAAGATTAGTCGTTCGACAAGTTCATATTGTACTGTATACAATTATTCATCTATAAATGAGAGTTTTACGGTAAGATTTAATGCAGTTATACTCACTGGAATTGTCGCACCCATTGCTAAGGGTACTAAAATGCTGGTTAATCCTGTTCTATCCGTCTCGACGCAAAATGCGATAACAAGTACACCGATCATGTGAAAAAACGACACATATTTTGTAGGTAATTTTGCCATCGAGACGAGAGTCACCCAGAATGCCAGAATGCTTGAGAAGAAGTCACTGTACTGCAAAACCTGAGGCAATGATAAAAAAAAGACATATTTTTCAAATGGCATAAGAAGTTGTTGCAAGTTTTTTCTTCTAACATTGAGCGTCCAGTTGACAAGTAACTTTTGCAACATATTTATCAGAAGTATTCAATGAGGAGAAAAATCTTCACCTCATATTTAACCGCGCAGTAGGTCATGAATTGCTGATCGCATGCATGATAAAGCGAGGAGAATATCATGGTGGCTAAGTAGACTAGTGCTTCTGTATAGAGGCCTCGTTTGATGGCCAAATAAATGGCCGGTATAAAAAATCCGTTACTTAATGTAAGCAGGAGAGTTGTAAGCACTATGAATGCCTTTGGATCTGCGTGCGTCGAGTCTGTACAACCCCAGCCTTTGTAACCTAGGGCAAAAAGAACGAACCAATAAACAGATTATGGAGGCCATAGAGTTGCTTGCGCAAACTTACGAGGTATACCGATGGAAAAGAACGTAACTGAATGATTCGAGTACATCGCTAATGCGATGCAATTACCTCCGAAACAGTTGCAGGAAGTATAATACAGCAGTCCTCTCTTTGTCTCTTGGCAAATTCCGTGATTACCGCATGAATGAACTCCAGGGAAGACGCATTGCCGTGTTTTTATGTCTACGGATACAAGTATTTCCTCCATTGTGCACGGAGCTTTCCTTCTAAATTAGATAAACAAATTTTTCACACGTATGTTCCAACTGATCAATACTTGCATAGTTTTATCATTACTTTAGAAATTATGATGGCGATAATAATAATGATGGTGATAATAATAATGATGGTGATGATCATAATAATATAATTACCCCTCGGTATAACATTTAGCTTGCATTGCTACATGCCAAACATCCGATTCTGGATAGGGAATTAATAAAGTGGATATGTTTTTTCCATAAGATGACAAGTTCATGAACATATTTTGGTTCCGGCACACTATTTCTCCATCGATACGATCGGGTACTCGACCCTTGCGAATGCAAACTTCAACAAGGACGAGCTGATCGGATATTTGCTGCGAAAATGAATCGTAAGGAGTAAACGCGATTTTCTTCGATTGATACATTTCGTTGACATGAACAGTAACGATCAAAATATTTCGTTGGTAATTCTTACCTTGTTCATCTCCAGACGAATCTCGATGCTGAGAGTACCTCCGATGTCAATAAATGGCATAATATCAAACTGGGTAACGACTGGGTAATAATCCGTAAGCATTACCCACGACGTTAACCATTCTCTACCCTGAAAACAAACTTGGCCTATTGCAACCTGTTTTCACAGTTCAAATCTTGTTCTGAATTGATTCAAATGAAATGAATTTTTAAAAATTCATTGTAGAAGGGTGACGAAAACATTTATAAATAAAATTTTTATAGTAGGTACCTGGAGTAGATAAACACTTGAGAATGGCTGAGAATGTTTTATTCTGGCTAGTTGAAACCTTGGTATGCAAGGATCGTCTCTGGCATCATCATCGTCCGGTAAAACGAACTGGTCCTTGGATGGTCTCATGCTGTCGTAATTAAGTGTTGAATTGTTATAAAAAATCTGGTGAAGCAGAGGCTGTTTTTTCGACGATCTCAATCGGTCCTCTTTATTTTTTACTCGGAGCTGATTCAATGCCTCGGAAAACGATGGCGCATCCAGATACTGCTTCATAAACGATTTGTCCAGCATTCGTATAGGACATTCTGGTGAAAGATTTACAGTTACAAAGGATTATTGTAATAAGATCAGCTCCTGAAATAACAACATCACTTGCTTTTCGACTCACCCGAAATGCTCACCATGACATTGAAATCTATAACACTGCCCGAAATGACTAACAAATAATAGTAACTTTCTTGGTACGGCGAGAGAACGGTAAACGTGTAGGAATCACTTATTGTTAAATTGCCGATTGAGCTGGGGTGCGACTCGTTGTAAATTGGTATCGTCCGTCCCTTGAGTGCCAGGCCTTTTATGCAGGGTGTATTGGAGTCGTGATAAGCTCGCAGAGTAAAATTACAGCCCCATATATGAACGCGAAAATGCCACGTACTCGATGGTATGTAGATTCTGTATGATAATAATATGTAATAATAAGACTAGGGCGTTATTCAATTTGCCTCTCTAAAGTTATGTGAAAATTGTCGAGTGTCATTTCAGCAAAACTTTACACCTACCAAACTATTTGAATACGCATAGATAGAAAAACAGTCAAAAGAACTGTTAAAAACCATTGATAACAAAATGTTGGCTTAGTTTTAACCGACGAAAAGGAACATGACTTTCTCTTTAATCTTTTTTTTGCCTAATACTTGCTTGTAATATGACATTGGCTCGTTGGTGTGCAGAAATTTTTGTGTGCCGATCGGTATGTCTTGAATGCCGCTGGTCTGTGTCCATATAGCGACGGAGCCCAAAGTGTAACGGCATTTATGTCCCAGACCCTAAAACGTTACGCGATATATATTTATTGTAATATTTGACTTCGATGACGAGTAAAACGTGACGGCAAGACAGAGTTGAACAGATAATGGTGAATAATGCAACTGCATTTACTTGCTGCTGAACTTTCTTATCCCAATGGGAAAGGTATCCAGTCACAAACCAATCTCCAGGTTCTGGTCCGTAAACTGGTATAGTAGCCGTTACTTTTGGCTCGAAAGTAGTCATCATTGATACCGATATAGTGTCGTTACGGTACAAATGCATGTTAGCAGGAAACGAAGCATTATCCACCGACATTACGGGGTAACTGCCAGATTTCAGGTGCCTGAAAACCGTGCAAAACCATGATTTATACAGTTATACTAAGCGAATGTTTTATTCGCATTAAGGGAATTTAATATTTCTCTCCTGGATACTTACAGGTGCACCTTTCGAGACGGACAATGTAAATTATCCGTAAAGGCTGCAAATTGCCAGGTGGCTCTAAAAACTTCTTTCGGTACTGTGTAATGGAACGTCGTTACGTCCCCATAGCTTTTAAACGGATGTAAAGTTCCTTCCTGACTGGCCTCAGGTAACATGCATCGAATATCTAAGGAATGATACAAGTATTAATAATGATGATAATGTTGCTATGAAACAAACGTATCATCGGTATTAAAAAGTAATTAGCTACTTCATTGACGATAATTGATGCATTTACGTGTACAATTACTTATAGAATAAAAGAAAAATCCAGCGTGAAATTGTTTTCATTGGTAAATCAAATAAATGATGAAAAAATAACATATATATTAGAGTGTTGTTTGAGATGATATGATCAGGCGAGTGAATTGATTGTGGTGAAAATATTGAAATAATAAAATTGGCTCACTGCAAGTAGTCATAATGTATACACACACACACACACACACATATATGGTGTATTAAAATCGAATACGATCCAAAATTTATTTACCCTAATGTTATATACATATACCTATATACGTACTTACCGCGGACGAAGAAATGTGCCAGAACGTAAATGATTTGTAAGCAAATAAATACATTTCGACTTGTTAAAATATATTTGGATCGCATAACTCGTCTTAAACATAGAAGATCTGTTTTGATCTGTTCGATTTTTACTGTGCCGGATCTGACATTTTTCCTCTACTATTTGGCTGCACTGTACGCGCTTTTCGCTTCTGCCCTTCCCACGAATGGATGACTACAAATGTCAACATTCTTTGTTAAAGTGTGTTTGTGAATGGATAAGCAAACGAACGACTGCGCAACCCAAAATCTGCGCGTGCGCGAGACTCACGCACGTGTAGATAGATATGCAAATATAGTAACGCGCAGGACGATCGTTTACGAATTTCAAATTTCGAACGGTTAGAATTAATTCTGTCCTTTGCAAAATTGACGTAGATTTTTTACCAACAGCATTTAACAAAGTTTATAATAGATCAAAAATGGAAAAGAATAAACTCAGGTATTATCAAATGGAGATCTGTCGTCTAATTTCGAATGTATATCGTTTTATTTATATACATGATTCAATAACTGATAATCGGAACAATGAATAATTTTATATGTACATAAATACACACTGTATGTGTTATTACTTCCAAACAATTATCGTCAATCTCTTTAATTTCTCGTATCTTCCGAAAAACTGACGTGAACGGAATTCATTGAACATATTTATCGTAACTTTGCACGTAAGTATAATAAAATAGTCAGGAAAATAATAAATTTAAGCCTGAATTTCTTCTTCAACTGCCGGCAGTATAATGCTCGTTAATGCTACAGGTTTTACTCTACCCTTTTTGCAGCAAAGTATCTTCACTTTTCCAGATATCATGCTTCGTGGGCTCGCTTTGACTATCACGGGTATAGGAACCGTACTTGGAAGTAGCGGTAGATTAAGAACCCTTGGTTTCACATCGGCATTTTCGCCACGGCAAACAATGAACAACCCCGTATCGGACAAAGCATCAGAAACGTTAGTAACGCAAATTTTGATCATGTAGTCTGGTCCCAACCCGAGAACACTGGCATCGATGATGACTGGACTAGGTCCAGAATCTTGATTCGTAGTAAGTTCGTCGACAGCTTTTTTAGCCGTGTGTAATCTGAGTCTTGCTAACCCTCGGTGAAACGTATCATGAATCTTAACAGCCTCTGATCTCTCTCTGATCGTTTGTTCGACAAATAATCTCGTCTTTTTTGGTATCGTGAAACGGCTGCCAAAGTTCGGCAGCATTTCCGGTGCAACATATGTGCTGAAATCCGCGGTCCTTTTTAGTATGCGGACGTTCAAACCACCGCCAACTGTTACCATAGTCATTGCACGTTCTTCTTGTCCCATTCTACCGTACTATGAAGTGATAAAGTGATAAAGTTATCATTGGTTACAGCTGGGAAAACGAGTTCAAAACTTTTAATATCGAACATAAACCACCCGTTAACGGATATATGTATGAAATCACCTTCATAGCGGATACGGCTTCCATTGTATTTATGGTGTCGACGTGGTGTTTCCCGTCATAAATCCTAACTCCGAATCTAGCCACGCTTACAGCAAGCAGCGAAAGTCCTCGTTGCGGCACCGGGAGCCCTACCAAGTCCAAAGGAATATTTGGCAGTTGGATTTTCCACAATCGAGCACCCTTGCGAAGAAAAATACCAGACATTTCGTCAAATGAAAATTGAAGTTTTATCTTGCTCTTCTACCTTTTTCGAAAAACCCCAGAGGCTTCCATCCATCACAGCCACGGCGGCACCTTCTCCTGGCAAAATTGACAACGAAACTGCCGGCGCTGGTAATTTGGACCACAGTTTTGAGGCAGAGCCTCTTTTGACTGCTCCCAACTTTCCGTCTCTTCCTACGGCAACGACTCGACTCTCCTTGGCCCAAAGTCCCGTGCCTACTAACGCAACTGGGGACCATCCCAACTGGAGTCTATCAATAACTGTAAATGCTCTGCGATATGTAATGCATGCAGGTGTTAAACTGTGTTTAATTTTTGAGAGTTGAATTTTTTTTTAATGTATATTTTGAAAATATGGATTTACGTTTTGTTTTATATTCAGTTTATTGAGCAACCGCTTACCTTGTGTCTAGAACTAAAATTTGACCAGATTCTGTACCGATCAGAAGATAACTACTGGCTACGTTGTTCCAAGAGTCTTTACGGATTGTTGCAATAGTTGTAGCGACACCAGGTCTTGTCAAAGGAACTCTACGATACTGTTCGACGAAACTTGGTCTGAGATTAGATTCCATTCCTAGAAGTTTCAAAGTTCTTGGTGACAATACAGACGCGCCATGCTCTTTTAATAACGTTTCCAAGTCCTCTGTCAGTAGCAGTATGTTCGGATCATCTTCTAATCCAGCCCTGTGCCAAATCTGTAAACGAAAAAGTGACTTCTAAGCGGTGATGAAGCCGAATGATCGAGTCCTAATTACGTCCCCAAATGTTCATTTACGTACTTCTCTTTCCTCTGCATGAGCCTCCATCGGAGGTAAACAGTATTTGAAATAGGGCCTCATGTTTTTATAAACGTAAACGCTCGAGCCAGCGGCAACGGCCAATGCACCAGATCCGTGTTCTCCATTCTCAGAGTAAAATCCGACGAGACCAGATGGAGAGTCTCCAAGATTGTGTTGACTTATCAGATCGCCACCCTTGTAAACTCGGATCTACATAGACCGTAGTGAAATATTAATGAGTCGAACTCAGTCGATGGAAAATTGTTTAACTGAAAAAATACATCTGCCTGCCTTGGCCGAGTTAGTAGTTGCTGTTCCCAAATCCGCGCAAACTAATCTTGGGTCTCCTTCTCCGCAGACATCGAGTATTTCGAGACCTCCTGATAAAACGTATAGACGAGCTTCAGGCTCCCATACAGCTTCCAGCCATCGACTTCCCCCCAAACCAGTTGCAGCTGGTCGATCGTCGCTGAAATTAATACTTTCAAGTTTCGAAAAGAATATTTTTTTTCTTTCAATTTGTTTGGAAACGAGATAATCAATCGTTGAACTTGTCAAAAACGTAGTTTATTGTTTCGATCCTATGATTAAATGCAGGACAGTATATTATTAGTGACAAAAATTTGACACTGCGAAAGTGTTGCAAAATACACGGTTAAATAGTTCTTTTCATGAATATTATATTACACAACGAGCAACATTACTGAATTCGTTCGAATACACATACCTAAGGGCAGTCATGTTTATACACCGAGAGATTTTTTTTTAATTTCAAATCGTTTTATCTTCTTCGCTTCTGGTTCCTGAGAGATCATTTCGTGAACAAAACATTCTACATTGAACAGATCGGATTACACTACTCTATATATGAATGTTTGGACTTCTGTCGCTATGGGGACTTGAATGACCGCGTATTTGGCCTTACGCGTGCACCACTAGAGGTGTGTGCATGCAAATATGAATTCACTGCACGTATAATCGGAGCTGAAAGCTTGATTTCGATCTTCAACCAATGAGTTTGGTAACTCGTCGAATCTGGAGTTCTTTGAAATTTACCTTGATATTTCACAAAACTTTATACTTTGAGAACTATGGTGTCTTCTTGTCTTTAATGGTGTGGAGAATTGTAAACGAAAAAAATCACTGACTTAAGTATCAAAGCAAGTTCTTTTAGGTACCACAAAACGTATTGAACGGAAAATCGTACTAATTCAATTTGTCTTATGGAGGAAGTGATCATCCGGCAACATATAACATAACTCTCTTTCCAAGTACCAAGCTACAAAATACAGCTCATTCAGAATTAGAAGAATAAATTACCCATATTAAGGATTTTTCATTAATTCTGTATAAAATATAAAAGATTTAGCCTAGCGTTTTTACCTTTAAAATTTCACGTAATGAATTTCGAATCAAACCTATAAGTTTCGAATTTTTGTAAAACGCAACCAATCCAACGAATCGCGAAATCATGCAGCATCTATCTGTCACTTTTTGATATGAATATAAATTAAAACACTAATTTTCAATGGCTTTATGTATCTACTTAGTCCCTCAACTACTGCAAATCAAAATCATATTTATGACATGCGTTAATTGGTTTATGATTATTCCATTCCTTACCATTCCCGACATTTGGTCAACTATTAACGATTTACTAATTTACAGTCAAAGGAAATTGTTCTGGAAAACTTTTTTATGTCAGCCACAGCTCACCAAGTTTAGTTTTGACAGAATCAAATTTATCTTGAATGGATGATTGTCCGCTTCCGCGTTGCGAACGTTGAATTTACCGCGCTAATTTGTGATTAACCATGGCTTACTCCGCCGGTTTCTAGGGTTTCTAGCTAAGGATTTACATATGATGTTTCCCACGAGTTCATTCTGAGTATATTCGGAGCTCATCTGTTAGCTTTATACTACATCTATGGTTGATCAGAACGAACTTTGACCGTCCGTCAAATGCATTCAAGCTCCGCCGGGTTCGCCGAGTCATCAGAGGTGTTGTTCCACTGATCCTCGTATCGTCAAGTTGATTTTGACGTCTCACGATGCCTGAAGAACTCCGTTTTGACGGTCGCGTAGTTATAGTCACCGGTGCCGGTGCAGGTAAATTGTATAAAGTGCATTCTAGGTTAGAGACAAAATATTTATTTACACAACAAAAATCGTCGTACCGTTAAATTCTCTTAAGCGGTAGTTGTTCAATTTTTATTCATTTCGCCTTTTTTCAATTCAGTCTCGTTTGTGACATTGTTAGCTTTTCTCTTATTTTTTAAATATTTGTCGCCTTGTTCAATTAAAATAAATTCGTTTAGGTCTGGGAAGGGCTTACGCTCTTTTATTTGGATCAAGAGGTGCCAGTATTGTCGTTAATGATCTAGGAGGTGGACGACATGGAGATGGAAGTAGCAGTAGTGTCGCAGACTCTGTTGTCAAAGAAATCCGACAAAATGGTTCGAATTTATATTCATTTAGTGCTGGTATTGTTGTAAGCATTTGTTAATATTAAAGTGTTGAGCTAGGACAGTCTAAACTCTGCTTCACCATTCGCTTGTTTTTTTTCTGCTAATAAGACGATGGAGTAAAAGTACAATCAATTAATCAAACCGGATTTTCAGGTGGAAAAGCTGTTGCCAATTACGACTCTGTCGTTGAAGGTCATAAAATTGTGGATACAGCAATTAAAACTTTTGGGCGTATTGATATTGTTGTGAACAATGCTGGTATTTTGCGTGATAAATCGTTTGCTAAAATATCCGACCAAGATTGGGGTGTGTATTGAATTAACAATTCAGTACGTGAAGAGGTAAAACTTGATTGAAACTTCATGAAACAATCTTCCAGACCTAATCCACAACGTTCATGTCAAAGGAGCATTCAAAACGACTCAAGCTGCTTGGCCGTATTTTAAAAAACAAAAATATGGCCGTGTTATCGTTACGTCCAGCAATAGTGGACTTTACGGAAATTTTGGTCAAGCTAATTACAGTGCTGCCAAAATGGGGCTGGTAGGATTTGCCAATACTTTGGCTATCGAAGGGAACAGTTCTAACATCTACACCAATGTAATTGTGCCAACAGCCGCTTCTCGGCTCACGGAAGATATTCTTCCACCAGGTTTGAAATTTTTCGAGTTATGTATTTGGTTGATAATCACTGTATTCTTTGTTCATTTATCTAAATTGTACCAGTTATTCCAATTTTCGTTTCTCAATTGACCTTTATTCCAGATTTTTTTAAGGAATTGAAACCTGAGCTGATTGCACCTGTTGTTGCATGGCTTTGTCATGAGAATTGTTCCGAAAATGGATCTATTATCGAAGCAGCTGTTGGCTGGGCTGGAAAGTGTATGTTATAGTTTTTTTGATGGATAAAAATTGGATTGTATGACTTACATTTTATGCGTAATAGACAGTTATAATATCTGAATGAGACAGAAACTTCAGATAATATATTCTGACTATCGTCATTCGTTTACACATTCGATTATATTACTAAAATTGCGACAATCAACTTCTTCAGGTCATTTAATTCGCTCGGCTGGTTGCAATTTGAGAAAAAAGATGTCTGACGCCGTTACTCCAGAAGATGCCAGAGACAATTGGGCAGCTGTTACTGACATGACTAAAGCGAAACGCTGTGAATCTATACAAGTAATTAGTATCAATAAATGAGCATGGTTATATTTGCTCTAGTAATTATTATATTAATGTAATATTTCATTTTCAACAAAGGAAGCCTCAATGGAAGTATTTGAGGTGTTGAAGGAGTTGCAAGAAAATTCGTCCCAACAGAAATCTGCAAGTATTTTCAGTTTGGAAATTTAATATAATCATGCATTTCTGTTTTCAGTGAAAAATTTTAGCTATCGTATTGAAATCAAAATGTTGAGAAAAATTTTTCTCGAAATAGCTAAACCATAAAATTTGTACCAATGTTAAGACTTGTGAAAAATTTTTTCATATAGGATGCAGTTCTGAAACACACCTATGATTTTCGAAACACCATTCTTTATGCTATTGGAGGTACGAAGTAAATTGAGTAATTATTTTTTTTCTGTATGATATAAAATCTCTACGATAAAGAATGCAATTAAAAAGACTCTTGTAACAATCTATTTTAACTTACAGTCGGAGCTACAACCGAATATTCATCAGATATGCTTTATTTGTACGAGAATCACAGTAAATTTGCTGTTCTGCCGACTTACTTCGTTCTCTTTGGACCCAATGCGCTCATTTCTTCATCAATACTTGACGATGTACCATATGGAATACAAGTAGATCCTTCCAGGGTATGTAGTTTGGATCAAACATTCCATTCACAAGCATATCAGAGAAATATGGTGGTAACGTTCATTTATTTTTACCTTATTTTAGACACTGCATGGGGAACAATATCTCGAAATTCTAAAACCCATACCGTCAGAAGCGAGTGTCGAAACGCGCTTCAAGATTATTGATGTTCTCGATAAAGGATCAGGAGCTGTTATAATAATGCAAGGTCTGTATTGATAGAAAAACGATCATGTTTCACAATTTTTGCTTCGCACCTTTTGAGAAAGTTCGTTGGGTGATTTGTGAGATTTCTAAGTCATCGTGCTAGCAATAAATGTTGAATATTAAAAAATTGTCACAGGTGATACCATAGATGCTGCGACTGGTGAAAAATTGGCCACTGCGCAACTCTCTGCATTTGCCATTGGTGCAGGTGGTTTCGGAGGAAAGAGAAGTTGTCCCGGTATCATTCCGACTGAACCTGCCCCCAGCAGGAAACCAGATATTTCAAAAATCCAAAAAACTTCTATCGATCAAGTAATCCAATTTTTCTTTTTCACTTAGTTGCTATAGCCTTCCATGTTAGGTTCTAAGTACTGTTCTGTTGCTAGAATTAGGATTATTGCTAGTTTTGTCGAGTACTGATTATTTTTTTCAACAGGCGGCTGTGTATCGTTTGAGTGGGGACTTTAATCCTCTCCACATAGATTCGTCGTTTTCTTCTCTTGGCGGGTATGAAAAACCAATTCTACACGGTTTGTGCTCTCTTGGATTCTCCACACGTCATGTTCTCGATACCTACGCTCACGAAAGTCCAGATTTCTTCAAAGCAATTAAGGTATTACAAAACTTTTTTCAAAATTGGCTAGCAATTAAAGCCAGTAAAGTTTTGTACAGTATAATTGGAAAGTCTAATGATGTTGAAGACGAAAATAGATGCCTGAGGTCATAGGTACATATTATGTATTCATTTATTTATTAACTGTTTTCACTTGTAGGTTCGATTTTCTAACCCAGTCATTCCTGGGCAAACATTGCGCACTGACATGTGGAGGAATGGTAATCGAATACATTTCGAAACAACGGTTTTGGAAAACAACAAGAAAGTTATTACAGGTAATTCAAATGTTGTTAAAGTTGACGCAGTTTTAATGACTATAAAATTGAGTCCAATTCTCCCAGTTTTACAACAATACGCAATTTTCATTAAACAGGTTTTTTTTGTCCAATTGTTTTCTTTAAACGTGTATAGCAAAATGACGAAGATTTTGATCTTCGTAACTCCAGGGTTATTCCTCGCGTTCTCAATCTTTTACGATACCAAATAATTAGCTAACTCCTCCCATTTATAAAAAGAAAAGTGCTTATGATATTCTACACCAAGGCCACGGCACGACAGTCGGCCGCCATCTTTAGCAAGATTAGAAACTAGTCGGAATCGCCTCGTTGTAGCTATAACATCGATATTTTCGAGCTAAACTTTCTCACGTAAATTCGGAAAGCACAAAAAAACAACACGAGATATCATCGGTTTACGATCGTCTTATTGATATTTCGTCAATTTATATACAATTCCAGTCATTGCTGCAGCGGAGACGTGTTCGTGACTTGGTAGGTAAAGAAACATTCTTCTATCTATTCGTTTAATAAATTTCTTGTCGTTTCTACGCTTTTTCCGCGCTGTTACGCCCTGTGAGCGTAAAAATTGCCTTATCACGAAATATAATATCATATGTCACTTCTTCGTAATCCTATGAACGAAAACGCAAGGATAGTAATTTGCTGCCCTCCCTATTTCGTTGATTTACGTCAGTGCTTCAATGAAGCTTTGCTGGCTCACAATAGGTGTAAAGTTCTCTAGGCTTGTAGTCAATTCATGCTATTGTTAAAAAATGTGCGAAATGCTATGATAACACTGATGTTTGCTGGGGATTGGATTAATATGTAAATACATATTTTTTATTTAAATCATTTGCCATGTTTTACTTTTTAAGTCTATATCATATGTACAAATTTTGTAATTTTGAATAGATATTTATCCGGGCCCTGATGATTACAATAGTAATAATACTTCACAAGTAATACTAACTATAAATCATATAACATACTGAAAGGATTTGCTGACACTTCCAAAATAAACTAGACATGGAATTAATGGAAGCACTGTTGGTTCGATTTGTCATTAATAATTGATTTATTACTTTCTTAGGTGCTTACATTGATCTGAAAGCTGTAAAAATGCAGCCTATTCAACCCGCATTGTGTTCAGCCGAAGAAAATTTAGAATCTGATGCAGTTTTTGCAGCTATTGCTGATCATGTCAAAGCGCATCCAGATCAAGTAAAAAAAATAAATGGTATATTTGTATACAATATTACAAGTTCTGGGCAAAATAAGGCACAATGGAGTGAGTTAATTTCTTCTCTATGTCATGAATAAAAAATAGAACAGGGTTCAGTTTTAAATAAATCGTTCTTTCAGCCCTTGATTTAAAGAAAGCTGAAGTTTATAAAGGAGAACCGAAATCTGGAAAGTCTGATACAACTTTAACCATTGAAGATAAAGATATGGTTGAAATTGTAAGTATATTTGAAGAAGTATTGCAAATCAGTGATTCTTAAACGATTTTTTTCCCACTATTTCCAGGCGCTTGGTAAATTGAATCCACAAGTGGCTTTCATGCGTGGTAAATTGAAGATTAAGGGAAACATCATGTTAACTCAAAAGTTGAAGACACTGCTCGACGCTAACAGAGCTAAGCTATAGTTTTCAATACAATTTCAACATCACAATTGTATTGTTACATCAATTTAGATGATTTTTTTCCTACCAAGTGCTTCAATTTAATCTTCCCAACTAGTTATTTAGTAATAATGAATAGTGTTTAGATATTTTCAATATTTTAGCAAACGCAAAATTGCTCTGGGCATGCTCTGGTAGGCCATGAAACTTCACAATAGTTAAAAAATATAGAAATTGTTTGTATTTTAAAACGATATGCATTTATAATTCCAGGGTTGATTATTCATGGGACAAATATTATTATTCCTTCTTACTAATTCCTGTTGTCAACTGCTAGAATTTATCGATATAGTACAGAATATTCAACAGATGTGATGCGTCACTTTTTGTCCGCTCAAATTTTTTCGTACAAAATGATTTTCGTAATATAAGGAAAAAAAATGATGTGAAACAAATTATTAACATATTATTACCGTTACAATAGATGGTAGTTGACAGATGTATTATAATCATGTAAATAACGTGTTTTGTGGGCTGAATGGTGAGTCAAGTTGAAAATTTGACTGATTAATTTGTATATTTTTCATACCTATACGTTATTACTACTGGCGGGATAATGGGCGTTCAATAAATATTTACATTCTTATATTACCTTGACAATTTTTCCAACTTTCATACGCACTTCGTACTTTCAATATATTTTATTTTGGCATTTAAAAAATTATCGTCGCTTACTCGGATATTTTTTATTTAGAGCAACTGTGATCCTGGAAATCTAGGAGTTTAAAAGTATAAACGGGCGTTCTCCTCAACTCGATCTAGAATTGCGAAAAAGACTTTTAATACCAGGGACTTGACACCAAAAATTATCCTTATGTATCTCATTATTTGCTTATGTAAATTTTATTACAGTTTAAGTATCAAATATTCGCGCTGCTTTTGACAGATTAGCAAAATATGGTGGCGACATCTTTTAGCTAAGAATAAAACTTGATATAAAAAAATCTTAATATGTATCAAGTCCCGATTTTGCAGTTCATCCTCCGTGGCTTCCTTTCTAAGGTATCTTCTTTGTTCGTGATTGTTTTATTTAGATTGCAGCAATTCAGGAACTGCAGATACGTGACGTTAGTGACCTATCCTTTCATTTGCGGTCAACGGTGACGAATATTCGCTGCGACGTTCGGCGAAAAAATAAAAGTTTTTCAAGATATTGAAATTACAACGAAATATTGAAAGCAAGAATTACCTAAATCGAGGCAGTTCGATCCTCCGTCGAATATGGAGCGGTCAAAGATTGTGGGTATAGGAAACTCCGAACTCGTCATTCCTCCCCTACGGGGTCTCGACGATTTCCTACTGGAATCGGCCCGGTTCCAAATACCGAATTTCAAGGATCTGGACAAATGGGGAAACCGAGTTGTCAACAATCTATTTTACTACCAAACCAACTACTTCTTTATGTCCGTCATCATTTTTCTTATTGTCGGGTGAGATCACGTTCTTATTGTTATGCTTCCCATATATCATACATCGATACGAATTTGTTATTCATGATCTATTAATAGCTGTGTCTAAACTTTGAAAACAATGAAAATGTTGATATTCGACGAGTTTCATCTTTTCTAGATTTGGAATGTATAACTGACGATGCGTTTTTCATTATTTGGATCCAGCCTTATCTATTTACTATTTATATACATTTGTATTCCAAGCATATGTAACATACACTTTTTTTGGTAGGCTGATTCATCCTGTGAAAATGTTGGTCGGTGCTGTATCAATGAGCGTTGCTCTCGGACTGTTTGCCTATGCATCGTGCGAGGGCCGAGCCATTCACCAGACAAAAAAAGATTATCCTGCTCTGGGTATCATTTTGATTCTTATTGGAAGTAGTTTTCTTGCGTACACAGTTGGTTCCCTCCTCGTATTTCTGATCGGTATTCTTCTCCCTTTCTCTGGTAAGTAGAATATGTTTTTAAACTCTTTGCCTTGTGCAATATTGTCCCTAGATCAGGAGTGTAATTCTCGCTTCCTTTGTTTTTAGTGACTTTTATTCACGCATCGATGAGACTACGAAACATCAGGAACAAGCTAGTGAACAAGATGGAGGAATTAGGACTAAAACGCACCCCGATGAGCATATTTTTGGAACAGCTCGGTATAGAGCAAGAAATCTTTGCCTGATTGAATACTGATGGCGATATTAACAATCGTCAGACTACGTTCACTAAGTTGTTTCCTTAAATTAGGGTAACGTGCAAGTCCTAATAGGCGTTGGATTTTGGAATGCCCCTATGATAACTTTTCAATGAATTTTTCTTCGTGATTTAAATGAATATATAAATATACGGTCGTATTAAATACTTATACTGCTCGTGATTTCACCCGCGCTTAAATCTTTGATAAAAAAAAAGCTATTTCAGCTGTCAAAGAATCCAACAATGAACTGTGAACTAATTTATTTCAATCTAGAATTATCTACACGGCGTAATTTGTAATGCGAGACATCGTTACCCCGCTTTGCCTAGCTTCTTTACGCGTAATAGAACGCTGTAGTTTATTCGGAAAATAAGCGAGGAGTGAGGATATGTTATGATAGAAACAACAATTTTCCGAATTTAACAAGACGATAGTTGATTCTTACTGAATTTCTTTGTTCTGTTCTCGATGGAAAATATTGTTTATTTTTTTCGTGATCATGAGTGAACGATAATATTTTTATATAATCGTATAACATAGATATGTAGATATATACAAACAGTTATTGAGGCGGTTTTAACATTATTGCCTTAAAAAAAGACAGAATTTATTTCGAGACTTTTCGGTGTCATTGTTTAAGTTTTTTTTTTTTTTTAAATTTGTTTATTGTATGTATAGATATATATGTATATTAGTGTTTAGTAAACTCACATAAAATATTGCGTGTTTAATATTACTAAATCAGCAATATCCAAAACTATTTAATTATTCCGCAGATGAATTGCTATGACAGAAAATCTAACAACGAGCTGAGCTCACAATCCTTTGATTTTTCTGTAAGCTTATGACTGAGGCTACGGTTTGTATATACGTATGTATATATGCAAAATATATATACAATATCTTTGCCTGAAATAAATTTACGATAGTAAAAGATCAAGCCTATCGTATTGTTTTCGATCATTGTTCAGTTGATGAAGTGAAAATCGCCAAAAATGCTGATGCACATTCCGTTTTATTCCTCGATATTCTACGCCATTGTTATCGTTAGAATCATTCGAGATTACTGGTGTCAGGAAGTGAAATAGACAAATTAGAGATTTCCATAAGACTCAAAGTTTTCGAATTTTTTTCTCCGAACGTTTTCTCTGAATGTGTCCTCTTTTGACGAGTAGCACCGGGTTCAAAGAAAATCTTTAACTCGGGATTTCACGTTCCAGGATACCCTATGCAGACCGTCGGAATACCGAAGTCGAGGATCAAGCAAGAGCTACATGAGTTCGTTGCCGATAGTGCGAAGGGTTTCTCATTTAAACGCGGTGGCTACACCCGTCTCTCGGATAGCTGACGCGTCGTTCATAACGAAAAAAATTATCCAACCCAGCGTCAATCATTCCTATTTATTTTATCGGCAAAACTATGAACGTATACGCTTTAAATGCCAAATAAACATTTTTGTCCAATAAGTAGGGACAGGGGTAATTTTCGGCAATTGCGCTTTCCCCTTTATTTCTATTATCCCGCCGAAAAAAATCTTCCGCGAAATCACAATTCGCGAATACGCGCATCGCGAGATTGCTGCACGCAATACTTGGTCATTCGATTCGTTACATACCTAAAAACCATTCAAAAAATAAAACATCTGTATGTTTATTATTAACAATTGCATTCCAAATAGCCTCATTTTGTAATTTAAATACTATAAATAAATATTATTATTTTTACGTAAATTTGTAGCAACTTAATGAAACACTTTCAAACGTTTATCAGTATCAGACGAGTGCACTGTATTCACTCTATCTGTTGGGATTTTTCGAAAGTTCAAATTCTAAATACAAAATAAGTAATACTTCTTCGACGCTCTAGTGATGGAATAATTTTTATCATTTATTCTATGTATAATTTTTAGCTACAGCTTACCGATTGCGATACGTTTCAACACAATTTGATCAATTGCCTCTGAATAACAACTGAAACACTACAGTGTTGATCACGCTTAATTGAACATTCAATATAAAAGTGGTTAATGTGAAATTTATTTTTCACACGGTTGCAAGAAGCTTTCGACATGCTTAAACAAAGAATAAATCGAAGCTAGAGTGTTTTTCGTTTAGTAAATAACTCGTCTAAAAATAAGTCGATAATGTTTTCTCCAACATCGAGTCTCGGATTATGCGGTTTTCTCTAAAAAGTTTCCTATCAATTCGTGGCTACACATCAAATGTGATTAAAAGTGCACTTAATTAAAGCGTCAAAAGTCTCAGAATAGACGCAGCAGCTACAGCGTCGACGAATTCCGACCGAGACGCGCACACGGTGACGTAAAGTCGAGTGATTCGTAGTTGTCACGCACGTCACCTCCACGTGACTTGCGGCGGGTAAATGCAGGGTCTAGACGGCGATATTCAAAGAATCTTTTTGGACCAGGGCCACTTGAAACGGGGCCAATTCCAGACGCGTTAACCATTTCGATAAATGTGGGCGGCATGCCAATGCCGGATCGTCTCCCGTCGCACCCTCGACTTTTTCACGGCTGTACGTCCGTTACCCAGCGTTATTCCCGACCTTCGTTGTTGCTGCGTCGCGCGTTTCAACACAATGCTCGCCGTATCTCTGTCTGTCTCTCTCTCTCTCTCTCTCTCTCTCTCTCTCTCGCTAAATTGTCTAATATTGTTGTAGACACAATCACGTATATCTATCTATCTATCTATCTCTCCATGTCTGGCGATCATCCCTCCTGCCACCCCTGAGCAATTGGAGGCGTAACGCCCGGTATCATTTCGCGCCATGTTCCTGTGTCAAATCGTAAAATGTTTTTAAAGTATTCAGCGTGTCATTTATTACATAATTTATCTTGTAAATTCTATGAAATATATAAGAAATCACATGATAACAAGTTACAAGGTATACGATCGTGTAATAAATTCTATTCGGAATTCTTTCAAAACACTTTATCATTCAACACATGAACGTATTTTCAGTAGGGGTTAGCGATACGTCGCGATACGCCGCAGTACGTCGCAGGGGGCTGCGGACGAGCACGAGGCAGGCGGTAGACAAGCTGCGGGCCGACGGCCAGCCAGCCAATAATATTGGCCCCAATTCATACTAGTAAGGTAGCGTCCCGCGGCCAGTTAAGACTCTCTCTCTACGCTTTGTCAAACGGCTCTGTCAGCGAGTCGCGCGAACAGACAAGATCGGCACCGGCACCGTCATCGCGTTGCGGTTCCGGGTTCGGGGATTCCCTCAAACGTCGGTCCGTGTTCCACTATGATTAACAAGTGCACGAGAAGAATTGTCCAGCCAATCGTGGTTATGACCGGACCGAACGAACCAATGACAAACGCCGAACGTGGTTCGGAACTAGTTTTGAACTAGTGAGCATCGGGTCTCTGCGGCCGGAACGCGCGGAGCAGGAACTGGGAACCCTGCGACCCGTTAATTCGGAGGAACCGAATTACAGAGCCTCAAAATTGGTCCAATATTTTCCCACGTAATAAACACGATTTTCACGATTATATTTTGTGTCGATTTAAGAACCGCGCAGCCGATCACCGTTCGCACGCAGCGATACATCCGTGGCCGTTATATCGCCGTCTCGAGGGTCGTCCTTGAAGCATTCCGTCAGTAGACTATGCCTGACCCCGGTAGAATACTCCCCCTTGGTAATATTGCACCACCTCGGCCTCGGACCTTCCCTTTGACCCACGGTGCTCCTCCACACCCAGTCTACAGCTCCAATATCGGTCAGAAACGCGTCTGACCTTGGCCCGGCCTCTATACGCCGCACTTCCGCAGGGCTAACGTCGACGCTCTGCGCCAAAACTGCCCGCAGCATACAGTCAGCACAAGCAAATACCTACTCCGGATACGTACCTACGTATGTGTGTAACCGGTGTACCGCATGTATAGGTGGTTGTCAGTGCGCACGCACCCGCTCCGCATCCGTGGAACAGGGTGCAGCGGGCGCAGCGCACCCCTCTCCGTCTATCTTTGTCATTGATCTAACTTAACGCTGTTCGCCACCTCTCTCGTCGCCTTCCTCATCGACGCGCTTCCGTTTGCCCGTATCTGCAGCACTCGCGCCAAAGCGTTTGGCCCTCTCGGCCTTCGCGGCGGTTGAGCGCGGTGGTGCGGAGCAGCAAGGTCGCCTTTCCGTCTATACACAGTTATTATTACATCCATCATTGTACTCGTCGGGGCCGACGGTGCGTCGCGTGTACATAACTCTAAAAACATCCTCTCATCGTCATTCGGTTCCAGCGCCCTCGAGACGTCTCTGCTGCCACGTGCTACCCCACGCGCTTATCATACTACTCCTTTTTACCACAATTAACGCTCCCCTGTGTACAGTATATCTCACTCACCCTTCAAGGGGGTAAGCCAGAGTCAAACACTATTTTCGACTATTTTTGTAATGTACTGATATTTAAGTTTTCTTCCTTACTGACTTATTGACAATTTTCTACTGGAAATGTACACATTATATGGTAGTGTAATAGTCTCAGTCAGCTTCGAGAGCGGTTTCAGTGAGTAAAGTGAACGGAACCAAAATTAAAGTATTCTTTGCTTCTATTAATTCGGAAAGCAGATTTTCCTACAGTTATTTGTTCAATATTTCACAAATTAAAACTCGGTTATTATGTATGATAACATTTCATCCGGTTACATTCCGTGTCTTTCGATACAAATAGAAATATACGCCATATTCAGAGGCAACTAAGACTATCAATCGTAGAAAACGTTTCTCATGCAAAAAATATCGTTCTATAGTACGTATATCAATTATTACAATATCTTGCTAGTTCGCTGGGTAGCACAAAATAATAGTAAATCACTCTGGCATTCCTCCTTGAATAAGTATTGTCTATTTACATCCACCGCCTCTCTTGTTCCACTGCAGTGTACCGCCGAATTATGCAAAACGCCTATTCGCCTCGCCTCGTTGCTACTGCTGCTTTTGCTACCGTTGCCGATTCCGACGCTGATGCTACCAGCTACTAACACTAGTACTTGGACTGTTGCGAGACAAAACGACCACACGTAAAACCGCGTTGAATCATCGATCAATACAGGAATGTACAATAATTCATGGAGGACGAACGCTGCCCATTTACCCAGCTACGAACAACCGCCCAACACGAAACTGTTGCCGATTGAACTTGCTTTCGATACTGTTCACCTCACCCTTCAGCGACCCCAGTGCTCAACCGTATCTCAGATCTCATCGAGCGGTTAATCGTGAAGCAATTAGGAACAACCCTCGCAATGTCGACGAAGAGATCAGCGAATTGAAATGCGAAGAGGTTCCTGGTCATCGCCACGAGGAATAGTGCAGAATGCACCATTTGGGATTTGAGCGAAGTGGCTGAAGTAGAACGAAAGGGATGGCGTCGAAACGCGACACGGCACTTGTTGCCGGGCCAACCTCGTCGGTAAGATCAACGACTTTGTAGTGAACCGCAACCCTCGACCCTCTTCGAACGATCCGGAGTAGTTATACCTTATACCTCTCATCTCTGTTGTACACATACATAATATGTGCCATTAAGAATCACTTGAACTCATATAGGCTAGACTTATCAACGAGTGGCATGATTTCCTGCAACAACTAGATGAATAGAAATTAGATATCTTTTCATTTAAGCCTTCTAGATACGACTAGTTATTCCAAATTCTGTACACGGTAAACGGACTAGCCGTATCCTTATTCAAGGTATATCCATCGCGTGATGGATTATAAGAAAAGAACGAAAAAGAAAATCGGAATGCAGTGGATACGGAATCGCGACGTATGTGTGATACTCGCATATTTTTCAGCCCAACCTCCTCGGAGTTTTTTTTTTTTTTTTTTTTAATGCGATTGCTGGGGGGGATGAACCGTGACTTTGTCTTATTATCTTCTGGAGCAGACTGCAGGGAATAAAATACGAGCCAGGGTAAAGTTAATAACTTTCAAACGATTACAGTTTGAGTGGATTTGATCGATACCCCCCATATTTCACTACCTACATTTATATTATTATACGCGACTAGTAAAGTATTATTAGAACTTGGTCTAGCGTCAGCTTGAAATACCCGCGCAGCTTTGTGGGTTTATTTAGTTTTTCTTGCAACATTCGCCCGCGAATGAGTTAACTGTCCTCAGCTTCGTTCCGCGGTTAAATTCGCGATTGCGAACTGAATTCTTCGCATTCACTGCACAGCAAATAGTGGCGTTACACAATCGTAAAGAAGACCTATAAATACACATGTGTGTTTATGTGTGTGTTTTCACATCGTGGGGCCCTGCATATATCCTGTTGCCGTTTAATGGAGAATAAATAACGCGATCGAGGGACACGCAAGGGCAGGTAAGTGAGTGACATTTATGATGTAAGAAACATTGATGGGTCAACATAGAAAGGCCTGCACTAGATCTACAAACGGACTTGTCATCGTCATCATCCTTGTCGATCGAACCTTCACGGGACCCTGGAACCCCCATCAGATACACGATGACAATATACAGCTACACATAGGTATATAATATACCTATCACACGTTGTACAAACGGATTCGCTTTGGCGCGAGCATACTTGCGAGCCTGACATTTTAATCTAACCATTCTCATCGCTTTTATCGGACAACAGATACTTGCGTGTGTAACTATATGTATGTTTATATGTATGTATATATGTATCACACCAAACCCTTTGTTTTTCCCGATCCACTGATCGTTCTATCGTGCTGACGCTGACGCACTAGGTGATGCAAAAAAATAACACTTCTGGCAAGATGTTCCTCAGTATTTTGAATATTGTCAGTGATTTTCAGACGCCTGTCCTGGTTCCATAGGCATTTGAATAATTTTCTCTATAAAATTTGAATATTTCCAGGCATACAATACGCTTCTCGTAATATTATTATACTTCTGTTTACCTTATCTGAAGTTTTGACCAAAAGCAGAATCTCGAAGCCGGTTGGCTTTATGTAACCGTATCGTGCAAGATAGAATTTAAATTAATTCAACTCACTGTTTGTACGTTGAGAAGTACTGCTTGCCAGTAGAATTTCAATTTCTTAACGAGCTGACTGATCGGGTGAACTAAATGATTTCGTCAATTCTCAGAGGATAGCTAATTTCTGGTAGTCCGATCTCCTCCACCTTGGTAGGTCAGTGTCTGTCTCGAGTGATCACCATTGCCCCTTCTGATTCATTAACTGTTGTTTAGCGACCCGGATCCGCCGATAACTTCTGACTTACTAATTCTGTGCATATAGGAGGGTTGTGGCCGTTGTGCACGTGCAGTGGCATCATAGAGCTAGTCAGTAACCAGCTAGCTACAGTACTACGTATATTACACTACATAATTGTCGCGTGTTGTGACTTGTGTCTGACCCACCTGGCCGTGATATATCACTTCTCTCCTGTGGCTGTTTGCCGACGAATGAGGTAGAAAAACACGGCCAACTGCATTCCTCCAGCATCACCTCAGAACTCTCTGCTACACAGTCCGTCCACAGTCCGTCTCCGCCGTGCACGCTGCACTACTCTCTACATTCAATCATGAATCTTATGTTCCGGAAGAACTTTGCGGTGGACAAGGGAGCCGGTGCTGGTGAACGTGGGAACAGTGGTGTCGGCGGGGTGGTTGCCGGATGCGGAGGAACCACCGGTTATCGACCCCCAGGGATCCGAGGTCGGACCGGCGTCGGTCGCGATGCGGTGCGAAGAAGTCGAGAGTTTGGATATTATCCGATGGACGAACACCCCGCGCACTCGTACAGGACCCATTTGTTTCTATCGCCACCAGCCGTCAGCAGCGCTACAGAAGATTCCGGTATTCAGATAGGCTCGTCGAATCGGCGGAATTCCGGACCCATTATTAAATGGGGTGCCGGTGGAGTCGGAGGTGGAGGCGTTGGAGGTGTTGGTGGCGGTGGAGGAGGAGCTGGGAATGCGAAACGAAAACAGAACGGCAACCAGCAGCGAGATCCTTCGGAGCCACATACGCCCGCGGCCTCCAGGCAGGTTAGATGTGCAATCTTTTTTTTTTTGGAATTTTTTTTTTTTTTTTATAGACGAAGACACCACCCTTCACCGCTGAAGCACAAGCCTCGACACGCCTGTGTATACTTAACGAATACACTTGACAATAGAGTGACGATTGAAAGATGTAATAAAATGTTATTCTCAATGAGCACCCAGTTCTTACTCCCCTGTAGATGATGACCCGGGCCTGAAATCCAGCAGGCACCACGAACGCAAGAAACGCAGGGAAATCGCTTGGGAGCACGAGCTATTTTCGGACTTGTGTATAATGCAACCGCGGTCACTGATCGCGTCACAGCAATTATTTGTCGTTTTCGGACGTCGGATACTGCTGATGAGGTACTATATTCTCATTGTCGTTCATTCAGGTATCGTTTAGCGCTGGAAACACTGCAGGTGCTACCGGAACTTACACGCCGCTTGTGGTGTCCGCAAACAGTCAGCTAACCGCAGGGGAACCAAGGACCCTTGCGACCTTGGACAGGGACTGTTTCATCATTCCTTTAGCGTCTCTGGACCATTTTCTTCCTGCTGGTGTACCGGTGAGCCGCCATTACTGTTCACCAAGACATGCTGATCATGCTTCGAAAGACACGAATCCTGTTCCTCTGACTCACGGTTGAATTATAAAAAATATGCCTTTCAAGCTAGCGCCGATTGTCGACCGGAAGAAGACCGGCAGCCCGTTGTCCGTCCTCGAAGTTGAAGATCCGAAACAGTGCATCCTCGCTCACCTCATGACGCCCCTCGAGCCCCTTGATCCTTTAATGGAATCCCCCCTCGCCTGCCCTCTCGTCCTGCAGCGGGACACTGCTGCAGAACTTCTAGCTGAACTCGCGCCAACGGCAGCCCAGAGTATACTTCTTGTTAATATGGAGAGAAACGGTACGTTCAGAGATTGTTAGATATACAAAAACGCTGGCCGTGGTCTTCAGACACCATATTCACAGTTACCAAAACACGGCGTAGAGTATTTCATTCAATGGGACTTGGTTTGCCCTTGACTCGAACGGTGCCAAAAGTAATTCTTTGATGATGTTGGCACTTAATTCTGCAAGATCTCTCACGTTTGAAACGTTGCAGAATTTTAACTATTCATCGTGTCCAGTGGTACTGGAAATGTCCTTGAATATTGCTTGTCCTGCAAAAGTCCTGGAAACTATCAACTAAATTTTTCTTGTGTCCTGGAAATATTGTATTTTTAATGTTCTTGAATAATCTGAAAATATCGTAGAAATGTCCTGGAAACGTGCTTGAATTTGTTACGGATTTTTTACTTGACATCATGTTATTGTACCTACATATTTGACGCGAGGCTGTGCTGAGTCTTTCAATCCTAGCGCTCAGGAATAGACATAACACAGTCAGATCCATCGACTCCGTTTGTATAATTCTACTTTTCTTGGTACCCTGATACCGAAATAACACATTACACATCTTGATATTAAAAATGTTCACAAGGCTCTCGTTGAATCGTGATATTCATAATTCCAGCCGAGTTTCCCTTCATCTCGTACTACTTCATAAACAAACTTACGAGAAATCCGGGTGAATTTCATCACGAGGCTCAGTGCCGTGCTCTCCAGAAATTCGACCCCAGGGAGATCAAATACGCAGCCAGTCACACCTTGGATGTGTTCAACGAAGTCGCCACGATAGCTCGGCCTCCGCTTGAGCCACCTGGAGGCCGACCGCCGCTCGCTACGACTGGCTACATCATTTCTGTCTTCAAGGTTTTCGAAGGCGACGACGGCCTCAAGTTCGAACGCAATTGGCTTTATTGGACGGGTAAGAGTAGTTGACAATAACAAGCAGCACGATCTATTATGTCAAGAATACCGAATTACTTAGTCCTGATGAGATTTCGTTAGAGATTTACAGTCCTTCTGCGTGACTGTGTTAGATGACTTTATGCAATGCATGCATGAGAAGTGCTACTTGTCGTGCTTGCAGAGAGTGGTGTAAGTAGCGCTTTACATGCAGGAATAGAATAAAGATACTGCGCATGCGCAAAATGGCTTAACTGTAATTCTCGCACTAGTGCTTTCTTCTCGTTCACTTCTCGCACCAGCGCTTTCCACTTCTCTAACTCGCTGCAGCAGCCCGAAGAAGCAGTACTTCCCATGCATTTGTTGCATAAACAGTTATGTGACACTTCGGCATGAAAGCCACCATATGTATGCCGTGTGACGTGAAGTGTGCAGGAATACACGAATATCACTGTACCATGTGCAGCAGCTGTATTACTCGTGCGGCCAACTTCACAGCATGCTTATAATGGTCGCTTTCTCGCACTTGTATCACAATATACTATTATACTCTGTGGTCACGGGTCAGGGAACCCTGGAGAACCTGGAAATTTCATGGAATTCTGAAATTCTGGAATAGTCAGTGAAATGTCAGAGCTATTTGCGGAAAGTCAGGCAATCATTTACTGTATTTTTTTCATACAAATGCATCCCACAATTTTTTTAAGCTTCATATAAATTAGATCGAATACAAATCCTTTTTACCACCAGCGGAAGTTTCTCTTTAATCTTTGAATATTCCTAAATATTAACTTCCAAACGATTGCACGCATCGGTTAGGCGGGACAGTGTGAAAAAGACAGGGAATTTTGTGATGAAGATTTAGTGGCCACACTGTTATATTACTACTACGAAATAATCACTACTACAAAATTGATGTTCTACCGAATTTTACCGCAGGAGCACGAATGATATACAGATATCTGCCAAAATCTGTCGGACTACGGCGCATCACGCTCCACAAATCGATGTCACCTGGTGACAAGATGTATCTGTTGATATGTGAATGCGCACAGCTACAAGACAACCTTTCTGCTGCTGCAATTTTGCTGCCTGCACTCCGCGCCCGTCTCTGTGGATATACGGGACTCTACAGGCCATCGGTGTGCTTCTGACTCTGTTTTGAGAAACTTTTTTTACGCCTATTTGAAGACGACGAGTAGTTGCACCTCGCATGTGTAATCGTAGATTTTAACCTGGAAGTTTTTATCGATGTCAACTAATCAATTAACGCGGTATGTAGAAGCACTAAGGCTGTGAGATCAATATCTGTCAATTACCGATTTTATAGAGTTTCTTTTTAGGAAATTAACTAGTCAACGTGATTGATTTGATGGAAAACACGATTAATTAAAAGAGCAGTGGAGCCTAACTCTTTGATCTATTTCAATTTTCGTGGTTTGGCAACTTTGATTCATTGACTAGTAAAGGGTTGGTCTATACAGCTGCACTTGTGAGGACGATTAGACAGGTCATTTCATCAATCTCAAGCGTTTATCGATGTTAGATATCGGTGGCTACGAAAATTGATTGACATCTCAAGAAGTTTATAGTATTCAAACGAAAGTCGTAACATATCGTAAAGAGATGAAGAGGATTATGTAAGGTTTCTGGAATCTTTCGGATTTTCAAGTTGAAAAGATGTGAAGAATTTCAGAGAACGGACAACTCGAGAAATCAAGCGTAACCTTTGTGAAACCTTGCAGCCTCGATAGATTTCGACCAACAGGAAATTTCATCGTAAAAACGTAACTGGTCAATTGTTGAAGTATGATGATAAAGATTTCTGTTACAAACGGTCATTTTTTGTTCTTACTATGTATTAGTTATTAGATGTGTGAACAATGCATACAATCTGGCAAAATTTAGCAAATTTATCGCCGTACGAAATGAGCGACACAGAAATATGATTATATGAATACGTAATATTAAATATGAGCGTTCAGTGTTATTAACGGACGAAAAAAATATTCTAATAGCCCGAAAAAGCTATTAGTGTGGCAGTTTCCGTAATTATAACAACTGACATGAAAAAGCAATAAAACAGCGCCCATCTAGAACGGTAAGGGCACGTCAATACCGAGTGCAGGAATTTTTTCATTATTGACGATCTTTATGACCAATTATTAATCATATCTAATATGCTATACAATATGCTTTTTCTATACGCGACGCGGTCTGTCATATATTGTAGAGGAAGACAATTTTTTAAACATTTTTTCTTAGTGCATAAACGAGTACTTACAATTCGCACGCATGCATAGACTATCTACAAAGTGTGTAATATATTATAAAACACATAAAGAACAAATTTGAGCAAGACACAGACGATATTGCTTAGAGAGAATTGACGTAGGAAAGACTCGTCCATGTGAGTATAGAATTTACGCCCTAATCATTGATTAGACAAAGAATAGACGAATTTATGTAGACTTAAACTTTACAGCAGTTAGTTTTCACTCCTTACGCCAGTCGGAATGCTCATATTTAGATTATTTAGCAATTGCTAACCATCATCAGTAGATAATTAAATTTATACGATGATAATAATGATCTTCAAAACGCAGGGTGTCCTGAAATCTATATCGTTAAATAATGGTAAATACATACAATAATATAAATATGCGCTACTATACGTAGAGTAAAGACATATCTTACGATTAATAAGGCTGTGATATTTAAAGAGCGTATTACGTTTGTTGTTTTTTTCGTTATTGCGAATTTGATTCGTACGATAGCTTTAGAAGTATTTTGGATGCTTTTGCAGTTTGAATAATCTATCTAACGAAAAATTATTATATCAATGCATGACTCGCCTTCTAAAAACCGCAAGCCTCGATACGGGACAATAACTATTATCCCATTATAATAATTATAGTAATATACTTAGATAAAATTACGTTCAACTTTATCCGAGACGGTCTCTCTATCGAAATAATACTTCGTTGCATAGTCGTCGGATGTGTTACTACATACATGTATGTACATACATATCGACGATAGTATACATTGCAGACATATAGGCTTTAATGACAAAATTTTAACGATCACTCGTATTCTTATTACATATTATATCATGATGAAATTACACGATAGAAAATTAATAATGATCAGCAATTATACTGATTAGCTTCAATACTCGCAATTTCATAGGGAAATTAGGAGGACTAGGAAAAAACGTACGTTTCAGTTTCAATCACGATTGTACTAGATTGTGTTTAAATCTGTAAGATACCAGATCCTAGTTGATCAGTAGCCTTGTGATATATTTCCATAAAACTCGATCAAACCTATTCGAATTTAGCAGGTATAAATTTTAAATCAAACTAGAAAGTCTAAGCTTAATAATACGTAGCTAAGCAAATAACCGTTTAATCGAAGTGGTGAAGCGATACCAGAGATTGCTGAATGGTTGTAGGTTGAAAAAATAACAGCAACAAAATATTAATACATATCTGATCGGTGTTCCTGCAAGTTCGTTATTTATTTATATTTTTTTCCCCGTTTGTGCATGCTTGGAAAGGCAAATTCTTCGTCATACGCAACCAAATTCTTGTACTACGCACAATGATAATGACGTCGGTTTTTTATACTCAAATTTAATTTTATTGCCCTGGGAAAAAAAAAACTTACGTTTACGATATACGTAACATGTATAATGCATACAAGTGTATAAAGATAATATCGCGATTAAGGAAGATATAATAAATACATCATAAGCGAACCAACAGACCTTTTTCGACTCGTTTATAAAACGAATATATGCATAGGTATGAATATATAATATCGTATGTGCAATTTTTCATATATTTTTATCGAAGGCTAATTTCAATCGTTGTACAGGTACAACACGTTGTAATAAGAAGCTAATAAGAGAAATCGAAATGTTTTGCGATGCAACATACACATAATACCTGTTCATCTAATCAACGCTCAACAAATCGAAATACAAATAAAATAAAGAATACCGTCGCTCAATTGGCGAATCGGCGAACAGTTTTAATCATGATAATATTAATCTTATACCTACGGATTATGATCGAATAATAACGGTGTTTCCGTTACGCTTACGCCAGGTCTAATGATTACATTTTTTCTGTTATCACATTCTTCTCTACCTGTAATATCTTACTTATTACGTACGAAAATATCGCGCCATGCTCACCAAGAAATCCAAGTAAACGAAGTACTTTTTTTTTAGTCGTTCCCGAATCCTTGACCAACTCATTTTCGAAGCTTTATAAATTCGACAATATTTTTCTGCATTCGTCTTATATGCCCACAACGAAGTGATCAGAGAACGTAACGTAAATCGTTGGGATAAAATTGAAAAACAATAATAATAGTAATACGTTAGCGTTTTTGTCTCACGTTCTACGATAAACATACGAAAAAAGTATTACCTACCTATTTAGAAGTATGTATTATTGATTATACTATATGCTACAATGGAGATGTAGTATACGACATGAAGGATACATAAACTTGAATCGGATTTAAATTTGAAGTAGAACAATATCGGAAAAACCGGAAGCCCAAAATGAAAATTATAACGTCAGTATTTCTCCGCTGAGCGGTAACACAAATCTAATACATATTATATCGATATATTTTCAATTGATGCATGTACTGCGATAGTAATATTAACAATAGTAATACGTAATTGTATAATAACAACAATAATAATAATAATAAAGTTTGGCTACATATTTTCCTCGACTTGATTTCAGTTTTGATTAATCATACCTTTATTGCGTTATGACATTGTTGTGTAGATGATTTCAACTTTATGTACAATTTTCATTGAACATAATCAATACCATCATTGATTATCGTACATTTGGATAATATATAATAATAAATACTTACATAATTTGGTACATGACATTAGTAAATGTGCAGATATATATACTCTATGTATGCGTACTTACATGGTATAATACTTCTATCTATTGTTTGCATAACAGCAATTCGAAGCTGATATAGGACACAGTGAAACTCGTACTTTTTTATGTGTCACAAAAATGAATTAATACACTAGTTTCACAGCAATGATATATTGTAGAAGTTTCTAGAGTTGTCATAAACAGAGGATTAATATTTCAAAGTCGACAGAATACATATTTGGAAAAATACAGGCTCTGCTGTAATCGGAAAAAATTTAAATAATCACAAGAATTGCCTGCTGTTGAAGATGCTAGTATCCCTTTGGTCCGCGGAATCGACGTCTACCGTCTAGCTGCATACAAAGGTATTTCGCGTACATTAATTTTTTAGAGGGAAGAGGATGAAGGTATCTAGCAAAAATAGTATAGACATAGCGACGCTATATGTTTTTCAAAAAGGGATCTCACCACCCTGAATATATCACATGAATTTTTATTTCTTGCAATAATACGTCCAGTTAATGAAAAATGTTAAATTAGAATTTAAAAAAAATAAAAGTGGATTCACAAGCTCTGAAATTATCCCTAGTCACCACCCTCGTAAAAAAAACATGGAATAAACACGAATGGGGGCTTCCCTTTAAGTGAGATTGTATCGTTAAGAATTAAAAACTACTCACAAGCGAGCGTTTACATTCGAAGAAAGTTACTCTCAGTGCTTGACATTTGTCAGGGACAGTCCCATCAGTTGTTCTTAGGCATTCCCTGGGGGTGCGTTTATGCTGAACAAATGAAACTTACGCAATTAATCAAACTACACAGAGGTATCATCTGAAATCCAAAGAGACCTCGGAAGTATAAAAGAATCATTTGTTCGAAAATCAATAAACAAATAAACAAACAAATATATAAGGAAGTAATAAAAAGAAAATTGTAATAGTCCAAAAAATTTCATTATATATCACTGACGAAAGTTACACCGATCTCAGAGAAAATTGGGATGAACACATAACGATAACCTCGAAATCAGGCCAACAACTCACGTACAATTTTACAGCAGTCGCTTTCGAGAAGGCACATTTTCAGGTCTGCTCGGGCTCCGGCGCATCTTGACTTGTCTGCCAACGTTTCATTTTCATTCTCGTATTGCATTGTTTCTATAGTTATCGTTTGGTTCAAATTGAAAATCAAAATAATTGTAGTGTCTGTCGTAAACGCTTCATTGCCGAGTTGAAATGTGCAAAATGCAAACTAGTGCTGATAATTATTGCAGGGTACTACTTAACCGACTACGGGCTAGCGTTGAATATTTCTCTCATTCATAGAGCATATACTACTCGAGGAAGCTACAGTCCCCATCAAACTCGGGAAATATGCGGCCGCAGTGATGAGAGAGAGAAATATATATCCGTGTTACCCCCTCTCTCGCATTCTGCAATTTGATTGGCCAGGAGGAATCACGTGTCGGCCAATCAGGGATAGAGCGAGGAAACCAGAGTAGAACCTACATAACCCTCCTCTCTCCGTCATTTCTCTGCTAGACTTTCCTCACGCGTGAAGTCACCAAGTAGTGTATGCTCTAAGCGCCCAATACATTTACGGCTAGATTTGATTACCTTAAAAATGGCGTCTGCAGTGGAATCCATGATTGTTGACGAAAAACAAATTTCTGATAAGCCAGTTGACAGAGAAAAGGTATCGTAGTAATATTTTGCCTATCATTGGTGTTTCTATATCCCAGATGAATAACTGGAATGTGTAACCAATCTGTAAAATCTCATGCATCCTAACCTCACTTTCTCACACTCATGCCGCTATTTAGACCTGCCCGCTACTTTTGAGAGTATTTTGTAACATCGGACGACATCACAACATCGTCGAATACAGTAGAGGAAATGTGCCGTCAAATGAGCTGCAAATTTACACTTGGTATGTAGTTGAAAGAAAATTATCTTTCCTCACATCGAACCAAGACGTGAACAGTGATTGCATGTGTTCATATCTTGTTTTCAGGATGGATGCCACGCTACGTGAGATAACTGCGCTCGTGAAAGAGGTGAATCCTGACGCGCGTAAAAAAGGAACCTATTTCGATTTTTCTCTGGTTACTCCTGAAGTTCGTAATTCTAGTTATCGAATGCGAGAAATTGGGGTAACTTGTTCTGGTCAAAGAGGAGCAGATGATAATAAAACTCTCGCACAGGCTAGGTACTCGGTCCACATTATTAATATTCACAATATTAATCTTCACTAACACTATTGAAATATACCGAACTTTATTGTTTTCAGGCTCTTTCACTAGAGTTACAAAAAACAATTTGATTTACTTAATTTCGTTTGTTGAGTCACTGAATATCACTACTCGCCAGAACATATTACTATTTGTCACTTATTTGGGCAACTTTTTTCCTCAGGTTCACGATCGGCGATTATTTGGACATATCTATTACCCCTCCGAATAGAATGTCACAGCCGATGATGCGACGTGGAGGCTTACGGCAGTATTGACTTTGTTGTATTTCAATTTTGTACGATTTCAAATTAGTGTTCGAATCATTTTCACTAGGCTTAATTAGATATAATATATATTCGTCAATTATACTTTATACGTACGTTACGACGTGACATACTAATTGAGCCTATGACATAGTATTTGTTCGTGAAACATTTCACTGTTATTTTGTATAATTCGGGAACAAAATGAATTACAAATACGAATTTTTGCAAATTATACAGTTGTTTTCGATTTATATGCTCATTACTGATAAAGTACAAGTGTTCAGTTTTACCAATTTTCGGCTTTGCATTTTCTTAAGTAATATATAAATGGTTCACTTTAGTACTTATGAAAATTTACCAACTGAAATCGCATACGAATAAGGATTGAAAGTAAAAGTTGGAATAACGCCAAATTAAATGTAGATCCAATGGAATAAAATTCGATTGGTTGTTTTTATTTGGATTGGTTTCAGACATGATTAAAACAATTAGTAGATCTGCAATTATTGAGAATCAGTTAACTTTGTTCAGCCTTGATCATGAAATTATTTACACGAGGCGATTCTTCTTTTGGTATATTGAACATTGCTAAAAGTTAATCAAGAACGGTTAAAAGTGTCTAGAACTTTTCAGTTATATGTATAAACTGAATAAAGAGTAACGAAAAATTTAAAAGCGCAAGTATTACAGATACGAGACGAATTTTTTTCCTTTTTCTTTTCAATAAATACAAACGACCGCTGGCAAGGGAGTATCACTTGCGATTTTTTTCCCCTCAAATCTTGAATTACCACATTACGGGATCAAATTATATTTTTGTTATAAAAACGGTATTTGAAGGAAACAGAATAGTTTCTGACAGTCGAGTTTGTTGAGAAAGAGCCCCAATATTTGTCCTAGGAAATGGAACTAGGTACGTGTGCTCCGAGGGCGGATAACCCATAGTTTCCATTCTGCCCAGGAAGCTCTGTGGAAAAAAAAAAGCAGTAGAAATGTCATGATATAAGAACTTCGCGATGGATCGTATTTTGAGTTTTTCCACTGTATTCTAATGATAAAAAATCAAAACGAGGTTATACTCTTTGAAGACTTACTTTTATCGTGTCGCTAGCTCCCATAGAGATAGTTTCTTTGCCCCCATTTGGCAGTCGCAGACATAAACGCAAGGACGGCTCATCATCTGTTGAATGATCATAACAAATAGTCGAAGACTCAATAATTTGTGGATCAAATTATGCAAAAGGCGAAAAATCAAGTTATTTATACTTACTTGAATGTACAACGGTTGAGTTGGGCTCAGAATTACTCGGTTCACCGTTCTGCAATCATATATTTTAAATTTTAGAGGTAAGAAATCAAAGGGACAAGATAGGAAAAAGTAAAAAGAGGTTCAGAGAGAATGTGGGGGTAAGCTGATTTGCAACTAGTGTTAGGCGTACCTTTTTCTGTAATAAAGAATGTAGAATTTCGTGCTTTTTCGTCTTTGATAATTCCTCCGTTCGCGACCGCTTTCCTAAGATACTAACGCCACTACGAGGAGGGATTACGTTACTCGCGCTGGGCCCAGCATCGACACGTTCATTGTTAGCTGGAAGATTGCAATATGGCTTATTATGATGGGACAACAGAGTATTTCATTGATGCCTTGGTGTAGTTAATTTGTTACCTGATTCCACAGCCGTGTCTCGAATTCCTCTGGCTTTTTTGCTTTCTGGGGTCATACCCTAGGAACAAAAATTAAAATTTACGAAAATTATCAATTTCTTTCTTGCCTTTCGCAGCATAAAGAAAACATGATCACCAAAGTATTTCATCATACGAACACTTGCCGAAGATTCCGAAGGCACATCGCACCGCCGGACCATGGAACCTGCAGGGCATGATAGCCAGTCGTCTGTAGCGGTAGAAGGAACCTGAGGTGCAGTTTCCGGGGATAGATGATTGCTCAACATGTCACCTAGCCCTGAAACTAGATGTTCTACCGTAAACCGGTCGTATGTCCGGACACACTCGCCTGTTCTTGGGTCCAGAACAGCTAGATAAGGGTAATCAGTGACATTGTAGAAGTCGATGAAGCGTTGACCGTCAGATGTGTTAGATATGACCTGAGAATATGGCAAACGCTAGTTACACATGAGTAGAAAATTAAAGGCCGTTAGTGGATCTACATATATATAATATTTCTTTTTCTCTGTTACAGACGGAAGGTCAAGTATGAGTTAAATTTCCTAATAACAAGTATGCGATCGATATAATTACCTGCCACAGAACGAAATGGTCCCTGACCATATCCCTGATCTGCTCATTGGGCCACAGGTCTCTGTTAAGTATTTGGCATGAGAATTCAAGTGGATTTTGTACATTAACAAGAAGCCATCGGTTTATGAGCTTCGCATGTTCCCTAGCCTCGATGAATGATCCCAAAAACATGATGTCGTAAGGGGGTCTGAAGAGGTCTTCCAGGCGCTTGGACTTCCTTGGTGACATTTTTTTCACCCCTGTTACCCTCCGCGCCATTTCCTCCTCCTGGCGTTCTGGCATCAGTTAATTCATTCAATTTAAACATCGCATATTAGCTTGAAACTCACTTGAATCCATGTAACTCAAAAGGAAACTCTAAAAATTGATGTTTCACGCCGATTCTCAGCATCAAGATGATATCTGCATCGCGTATTACAAACATATCTTGCATAAACTTTTTGGTAATTAAAAAGTACGATGAAATAAGGTAAGCCGACGCCGATTTATAAGGATAAAAAGCCGTCCCGGTTATCGAGAGCCTCTTGTTCCTTACGTGTTTCTACCGCAAAGTCCCTAAATCTATCAAACACACTGTTCGATGCTCTGGGGAACGCACAGACGGGCTGTGTTGGTACCAACACTTCTCGAGTAGGTAGAATTGGAGGCCTGATCTCTGGTTCTGGGGGTTCAGTTTGACCGTCTACGTCTGCTACTGCCTCTGCTCCGCCACCTTCAAACATCAGGCTAATAGCGGCCTCTACATTGCCGTCAGCCACCACGAGGTACTGTCTGGCGACAGCCTCGCTGGATCCTGGAATTTGGTAAAATGTTCACATGAAAAAGAGGGAAGAAAATAATTTGAGACCAAATTAGGTTAGGTTAACAAAAAAAGGGCAGTATTTGATAAAGTTAGGTTAGATGAATGAATCAAAGTAAGGAAAACTTGGGAAACTCAAGATTAGGTCAGATGAGATCAAGGTCAGCTAGGGTGAATTGAAATAAAACCCATGGTAAATGTGTTATGCTGGTAAGGCTAGTAAAATGGGTAGAATATTACTGTAATACAATTCTTTGGAAATAAACATTTCAATATGAAGTAAAACAGAGAAACGGACTCCTGCATTCTTTGTTTACCGATTCAACTGTTCGTACAGTCACATTGAAGCATTGAATTTGTGTTAACGGCAAAATATAGAACTGAGTATAATGAAATTGATATTTCAATTATTACTGTTCGCTTTTGGGCTAACCTGTGACTTCGATGAATTTTTCAATCAGTTCGCGATCCATCCTGTTACAACATCAAGCTCTAGTTTTGGATTCTATATCTGTTATTCGCCGATTGTTGTATGAGAAAACAAAATCGTCTTCGTGTTTGTTTGAAATTTCGGTGGTACAAGAACGCTTTCCTTGAATAGTAAATCCGGTATCGTTTCACGGTCGCGGATCGATGCGATTTCGAATCCAGATTTTGAATTCTTGAACTTTAACCGAATTTTTTAACAGCCACGGATCACTGCGGCTGTCAACCGGCATTAACTATTTTGTCTTCAGCTTTCCTCTCCTCTCTCTATCTCCCGCTGCGCAACCGTTGCCACAATCGATCATGGACCATGAATATTCTCATAAGAAGGCGTAACTCTATTGGGATTTTTTACACCGTTCATGAAATTAGATGAGACTTTTGACGAGAGCTGGACAATTCATTGAAAACATCTTGAAATAACGTTTTCATTTCAACTACCTTCACGCGAGTTTTTGATTAGATCTAACAGAATAGGCCAATAATAGTAAATTATTTACAACTTTATCAGAAATTAATGAATTCGAAGCATTCGAATCTTTTTCAAGCACAATATTCCGCCACGTTCTTTTTCCATCATCTTGTAATATAATTCTCCAATAAATTCCAGCTTTCGATCCCGAAGTATCAATAGTGCATATATAAGTCTAAAAAAATTTACCATACTTGTGTGTGAAGACACATTTATTCAATGAATAAACCTTCTATATGTACATATGTATAAATACTATTATAATAATTAATATTTATAATTTTATCCGTCAATAATATTCGATATTCTCATTATGAGCCGATTTTATCTGGCGAAGTGGAGAAGTCTTTAAATTCCTCTTCATTTATATCAAAATCAGTCATTTTGTCCTCCAGTAGCAACCACTTATCCATGAAACCAATGTCAACTATTCTGTGATGAAATCCTAAATACTGTGGTTTGAGATACGAACATGTTGCTTTGTAGTGAGCACATTCTTTATCGTAGTTATCCAACCATATAAAAGAAACAATCCCCAAGCTCAACCTGCGTATGATCCCTTCATTGAAGCACTGTTCTATCGATTTCAAATGCCTTACACTTTGACGATTCCGAATTGGTTCTCCAACCATCATCATCTTGTTTGATTCTTCTATCAACATGTTTCTGTATGAATCTGCACTAGGGTTGTGTCGTGAAAAGTAGTATACACTGCCTAGAACTGAAACATAAACCAATTCACACGAAAATTTCATACCGAAACAGAACATTTACTAGCTCCTCTGACTCTAAATAAATATATTTTTCTTTTGTATTTTTGGTTTGATTCACTGCAATAATTAGTGTCATCTGCACTAATGATGAGCAGCTATAGTGGGCTTAAACATGTATTTTTATGAGCTGCGAATCCTTTACAAAGAAGTCTAGTGATACATCTAAGATCATAAAGATAAAGAAAAAAAAAATAATTTGTCTCTCATTCCAGCAGGTTTCACTGCGGGAAATTAAGAAATATGATTTTTCACTTACGAGAGAAATAGATTGAAGCACGAATAGGCCGATCCTTACATCCTTGTGCAACATCCTTAGCCACATCTCTGTAGTCAATGAAGAGATTCTTCCAATATTTTGCTACAATGAAAATAAAACAGGTGACAATTATCGAATGATTATCGAACAAGTTCGCATACTCTAAGCTAACACCCGATCTCCCTATATTCTGTGAATTGCTTCGTCAAATTAATATAAATATAATATAACCTGTAAATACCTAACCTAACTTAACCTCGCACAAAAATTAACATGACCTGTTCTTACCCCAACGATCTAGTAGCCGTTCCTTCACTTGCTCAGTCACTTCAGGATCCTTAGCTTTGCTTATCTCAGCTGAATTTGTACTATAGGTTCTAAAAAATTGTTTAAATCTATTACGGAATAAATGGGATATCCGAACCGCCATAGTTAGTTTACTGATCAACGAAGCGTGCGGCGATTAAATTTCACTCACTGAAAAGTCACTCTCATTTGAATTCCATAATAAGAAATAAGTTCTTAGTTAATGACAAAGCACGTAACGTTGAAAAATTCCTATTAATTATTAAATTGAGCCGAGGCGCGAAAGCATCGCGCTTGAGTAAAGTTGGAAAAATTCGGCTCCTAGCTTTCTTATCGTGAAGTAAATAAGTCGTCTGCTCTGGTTTGGTAAGCGCGGGAACTTCCCATAAAGCATTGCGGAACGCGGATTAACTTTAAACATTTTAAACAAGGACGATAGTCGATCTATTTATTTGTTTCATTTTCTTCATTTATTTTCGAGCCCACGTTCAATTTTAACTTCACTCTTGAATACATGGGATTTTGACACTTACGGTTAAACAATAAATTGTCATCATATCATAATTCATTGCAAATTATTGCTCAACTTTAAATTGTCATATCAATTTCATTCTCGACTTAATTTTACGTGTTAATAACAAAGGATTATTTTCATCAATCATGTTTCTCTGACTAACTGCAATTCAATCAACATAATTTTCAAAATGGAGAGAATTAATGGAAAAGGTAATTTATAACTTTCGATTTTCTAACTAAAGCACCTGCGACACATTATCCTAGTCTTCTATGTCACAGCGTTTATCCCTATTTTATTTCTAAAATCTTCTCAACGATTTTTCTTTTCCTCAATTCCTCAATTAACGAAGCCTAGGAATGTTTCGACCCTTCCAATATTTGAAGAAAATTCAACATGAATAACATGTGCAAGTAATCAACTTTGAATCCTACAGCTCGAACAATTTTATGCATAGTTTAGTAGACCAGACATTGACTCATTTTTTTTATTTTCAGACATGGTGCGCAGCAGATACGCAAAACTTCAGCCTATCACAGATAGAATCAATGGACTTCAAGATCCTTTTTACCATTGTAACGGACATGAAAATGAATTTTCTTGCAGCAATCTCAGCGTTAACTCTTACGCTCTTCAGCTTCGATGTGATTTTCAGAACTTGCTACAGGAAAAAAGCAGGGTAAAAACGGAAGTAGAACTTACCTGCAAAACTAAGTGAAAGTATTGAATTTCCGACCACGAAATTCCTTTGTGCATCTAATTCTGTCTGTTTTTCATACATGGGTGTGTTTATGTTGTTTTGTTGTAGGTATCTAGGATGACTGAAAAATCTATGAGAGAAGAATTTTTTCAAACAAAAATGCCGGCAGCTCTTTTGAAACAGCGCGTTTCCTCTTTGGAAATAAGTCCAACTGGTAATTACACATAAAGACCAATTAATACACCTCTGGTTTTAAGATTAATCTCTGGTAAACATCACGTATAGTAATTCCAAGTGATTATCTTTTCTTGTTTCAGAATTGCTTAAAAAACAGAAGAACCGCAAGCATCGAAATAAGGAAAAGCCGTTTTTCTCATTACTTCTCAGTACGTAGAGAAAACTATCATAACTTGCTAATTTCTTAGGTTCTTTCATTTCAACAAGTAGTGAAAATAAAAAAAAAAATTTAGGAAAATCCTTCAAAAAGTATAACGCTCTACAGCTTTTCGCTTTTCGGAAATATAGTTTGTCTTTTTCAGATCTCAAAGTAGAGCTATTGGACATCCTAAATTGCATTTTCTACGTACTGTGGTGTCCGATATACTACTTTGGAAAATTAATTCTGACAATTATAAGATCGGTTGCTTGCTTGCTGTGGAGTGTGTTGACGTTGTCGATATTCCGAGGTAGAAGTGTGCCATATGATTCAAAAGAGCTGAAATTGGTGGTAAAGGAGCCAGAGCTCTTAGTGTTACCAGATATTACAGGTGATTCAAAACACCTCTCGACAGATGTGAAAAAATTACTGCCTCAACGAAGTAGTGATTTTCATTCCATCAGTAGCTCCGGTCCGCAGGGACTAAGAACCAATGACGAAATCAGTCCGACAGAGGTAGCGGATCATAAAGGCCTTAAGGATCTCTTATCTCCACAAAAGAAAGTCAATCTCTCTTTGGAAATGATTGATAAAATGAGAGTGGGGGACCAAATAAAAGGCAGTGGGTTCCAATTACAAAATGAAAATTATTATCCGTATTCTTCACACCACGAAAATGTAAGCAATGTTGGATTGAGCAGCGATTATTTGCCAGATAAATGTTCAGGCAAATTTTGTAACATTCAGGAATGTAGAAAGACGGGTGTCAAACAATACGAAGAACCATTGACTAGTTCAAAAGATGCCACTTCCAAAGGAGGCGAAAATGTTGTCGAATATAAACGACGGATACATTCCAAAAATTCACATCTCAGAAGTGAGTTTAGATTGTCTAAAAATCCTCAAATCAAGTTATCTCATGTTAAGAAATTCGAAAAAGAAAAACCAAACGCAGTTGAACCCGATAATTCAAAGTTTCGACTTGCTGATTACAATTCTTTGGATACAGTGAACACAGGTAAAGAGAGCTTAACGATATTGCTGACGAACTTGAGAAGCAAAAAAGGTAAAAAGTCGAGGCTGCATTCCGTTCCTGTTCCATCTATTAGTTATATGTTGGAACAAAGACCTACAACTGAAAATAGAGAAGAATGTGAAGAAAGGGTAAAAAACAATCTGCTTGGATCTGAAATTCTACGTAGTAATGTGCAACAAGTCTCAGAGTTCAAGGGACAAGAAAGTAATGGATCAAAATCCTGCCTCGATGACAAAGGAGATCGGTCACAGACAAACGCTGCGGTAGTTCCTCCGCAAGTGTGTCAGGATAGAAAATTGACTACCCAGTCGGAGCATTCATGCATTGTGACGCACACAGATGATTTGGAGAATCGTATATATGCAACGACAGTTTCAGATCATATAACGGAGATAAATGAGTTGGAGAAACAGAAAAGTAAGATACAATCTTTGACTCTGGAAAGTTCAGACAAGAGAATGTTGCAGTCTAAAGACATTATCGAAGGCCTTGAGAGGCTAACAGATCCAGTGGAATCATCAGGTCTCCTTATTGAACGAAAGGACTCGTTGAGAATTGCAAAGTATACCCAGCCAGTTGATGCAAAATCCAAATGGTTAGAAATAAAGAAAAAATTTTATGGAATAGATTACAACAGGACTGCGAAGCGGGAAGAGCCAAAGAAATTAGAATCCAAGAGTCTTGCACAAATAACATCGGTATCAAAACTCCCAGCACACAAGATATTTCAGTACAATATGCAAGTCGGAAGAGCAAGACAAATGGGCGCAGAGTCGTCTTCAACTGAGGGAATACTTTTGGAGAAAAATCTCACTTCGATCGGCATTGATGGGGCAGTAGTTCCTGATCGGCTCAGAAGTAATGCATCACGGTGTCTGCAGCCAGTGGTTCAAACGCCTTGCCGATTATCTCACACTCAGTCGTTATCCCAGTGGCCATTAGGTTTCGATAATTCTTCTCTATTGAGGAAATATTTGCCAGAGCAAAAACCGAAACCAAAACCGAGAACTGAAGCAGGACTTATTCGTGGTCGTGTTACTGGTACGAATTGCAAAATATCGACTGCGACATCGACATGTATCAATTCTTCTGTTTCCACCTCCGATGTCACAGTATTGAGCCAGAAATACATGGGGAACCATAGACATGGCCTGAAAAGGGAAACAGATCGAAAAAAGGATAATCCACAAAATTTGCTACATATAAAGCCAAGCTCTAATGAAATGAGCCACTGTAGCACTCCATTATTTATAGAGTAGGTACTTTTCGATTTTACAACTAACATTTAAGTATTAACAATGACCTAAGTTGATCAATCGTTGACAGCATTCACTGTAGTAACTGTCAAAAGCAAAACGATTGTTAATGTTCGATATTGATTGATTTTTTGGTACAGATTGACGCGGAGACATGAAACGTTGCAGAAAAGTTCAAGACGGGATCATCTTTCACAGGTACAAAGCACTGCAGGTATAGTTTCGACGAATAATATTTATTCTTTGAATAACGTTAAAGACGGTTCTCTATTATCGTTTTCTGATCGCCCGTTTATCATGCCACGAAAATCTAATAACAGGAATTCGTAGACATTTCAAAACTCGGGTCAAAAATTTTTTAAGCTTGTGGATTCTTTTAACCAAACTGCTACCGGCGATTCTAATTAAACGGGTATCAATAGGTTCTTGGAGACAGCCAAAAGTAGTATTGACATGAATTTTATCGTAGTTCAGAAATCCTCTTGGAATTTTAAATTTTACCACAAAATTTCCCATGTATTCCTAGGGTATTTTTTATAGAAAGTCGTTTTGTATTCCGTTTACACAAATTTTTATACTAATTTTTTTTAGCTTTGTGCAATTTTGTACTTTTTATTTACGATACTTTACAATTTTTCGAAAATAAAATTGAAACTATAAATTGTTACAAAGGCTTACAAACACCTACGAGTTCAATCATTCTATATTATAGGTGGCAAGGATATTTGATTGTTCTCTTGTAAAGGAGTCACGATATTTCCCATTTTCAAACTGATTTTGCAACGGAAAATGTTAATAATGTAAAAACAATCACGAAAAAGAAATTGAACTACTTGTATTTCCTGCTTTCACTATTGATACTGAATCAAATTTCACATAAATGCAGCAGTAAAGTACCCAATAATGGAGGCAAATATTACTGCTCACCTAAAGTTGTACATATGTATGATCGTCTATAATCTTGTAACGATCCTCTCGATAATTCAAAAGATCATCTATGAACTTCTGGCTACTTTCGTTATGCAAACTAGTCAGAACTGGTGGCAGTGGATCTAGGTCAGCGGTTTTTGCAAGATCTTCGTAGTAAAGGCCTTGTTTTGATCCCATCATGTGGAATTGTTGTACATGCAAACCTTCACTCAGCTTTTTTTTTAATTCCATACTCTCTTCAGCGAGCATATTTTCCTTTGGCGGAAGCTTCTTAAAACCTTGCCAAAAGCGTAGAACAAATCGAACCTAATCATGCACAAGAAACAGGAGATTGCTTTTCGTCTCTTAAAGGCGATTATACTTAGAAAGAGTTACAACTTGTGTCACGATACAAACCTGTAGATCAAACATGCTGAAAGCACAGACGTAGTATGGTAATCCGACAAAGGCAAGAGTCGGACTTTCAATGGCAAGCAAATGTTTCCACAGAGGTGTCACCATATTACGATCAACCTTGACGCCGCAGTTTTTGTCCAGAAATGGAAAGCTGTACTTGTAACCTGCTCATTTATACCCAAGAGAGTGAACTTTGAATTTCAATTTCTAGATCTTTCATGGTCAAGCATTATGTAGTGCGATACTTTACCAGTGCAGTAGAAAATGGTGTCTACATTTTCCTTTGAACCATCTTTGAACACCGCTTGGTGTTCTCTGAGCTGTACAACGTCTGGTTTCTAGTTTTGATAGTAATTTGAATTACACATACAATTAAGGTTTAAATAATGACAAGTGCAGTACATCTGAAATATTTGTAAGTGATTACTTGTATGACGTTGCTGGGAAACTTGGTGAGTATTGGGACCTTAAGATGGTGACTTAATATCACCTGATGCGCATGCTTTGATATTTCCAAAGCCAAGTCCATTCCTGACAAGACAAGTAATAAATATATCAATTTTATTAACTATTAGTAACATTTGATGACTTAAACAACCAGTGTAGAGCTATTTCCACAAGTACCTGATGGTCCAGCGCCAAAAACCACGACTTTTTTACCAGCAAAGGTTTCCGGTACTCTGTAATCGTGGCTATGCAATACACGTCCTTTGAATGAAGTGTGACCCTCAAGTTCAGGTATATTTGGTTGAAAGTAATGACCGTTACAAATCGTAATAGCGTCGAATACCTCAACTAACACTTTTTTTTTTTCAAGATCCTCAACCTCCACTGACCACTTGCCCATATTATCACCATCCAATGGTTTGACTAGTACCACATGATGATGAAACTGTAATTCGATGTAAAAGGAAAGATTAGCTCTGACAAATATTCATCGGGATTAATTCAATATTTTCAGCGGTCTTTCAATGGGAGAGATAAAGGGTATGTGCCTATTACCTGAATATATTTTCTCAGCTCAAAATGATCGCAATATGTATTTATAAAGTCCAACAATTCCGTGCGTGTTAAATAACTCTTATCATTATCCGGAATTGGAAAATCTGGAAACCCCATCACTTCTTTCGGAAGATTTGTCCTGCAAACATCAGATTAATTATCTTACTTCGATTAAAGCACCAGAAAACCATAATGTAATGTTACTTTTCATAATCTTTCCTAATGCCTCACCTACCGCAAGTTTTTGTACATACTGGAGTGTATCGATAGCCCATAAGCATCTCTCCCAACTTCTGGCGTGTAGACCCATGTACCACCAATGTCCCCACTTTGTTCATAACAAATTACCTCGATACTTTTCTTGTTATTTTGGCTTGTACAGTGTCTCAGGGCAGCAAGCCCCGCCGCTCCGGCGCCTATCACTGCTATTCTCATTTCGTTCAAATGATTTACTCTCAAGTTATAAATTTGTTCAGTTGTATGCAGTCACCGATATTCTGAAAGATGTATTTGACTATAAAACTATTCCTTCAATTGGGCAATCAATTATATACATATGTACATTCAAAAAAGAATGATGAAATATGGAACAAGTTTCTTTACTGATTTCATGAGTCAATTTACATATTTTTTCACGTAATCGGCATTACCGAGCTAAAAGAATGTATTCATTGTTCAATTTTAATGTGAAATTATAATTAGTCACTGCTAGTAGCAATATAATATATCAATTTTTATCAATTCATTGATTCAAATTTAAGATCAGACTCAAGAGGGGGTGAAACTCTTGAAAATCCAGCAGTCTATACAATGGAACATTTTATAACAATAGCAAAGAGATCAGTGCACGAATTTATTCGATTTTACCTGTAAGAATAATTGATCTATTTATGATTTATGAAAGTTACTGTTAATCTGTAGTACTGCTGCAGTCTTGTTGACTTTCTATCAGACTGCAGCTGAATAAAAGTAATATGTGTAATATACAACTGTCATTCATGAGTTGTTACGAAATTAAACCCTGAAGAGTAAAATTCCCCACTTGAAAGAGTCATAAGGTCAAATGTCGTAATGTTTATTTGTAAATAAATGCAATGTTCAGAGTTCAGAGTTACCCTATGCAGCAGTGATGAAATTTTCTGGTCTGTTTTAAGAATTGAGGCCTTATTTTTTCACTTCACTTCGATTTGCATTAAATTATTGCTCGCAAAAAGTATTATTATAATTTTTCTGATGAAAGTAAACAATCTTTTCTCCACCAAGGCGCAATCTGTACTCAGATGCACAAATAATGCTATTGCCCACGTTGCTGGTTGTAGAAACAATGAAGACTGCAGTGTGTTTGATGGGAAGTAGCAAGAAATACATTCCAGAAAAGAGGGAATGTGTCTGATAACAAGGTCGTTCACTCAGGGCAATCACCAATACGGGAATGTAGCAAATGAGCTATGTATTCATTGTTTGAATACAAAGATTTTTCTTTATTCTTCTTATGTATACAACATTGAAAAATTCACGGCTAATCATTTTCACATTTAATGTTTCCTTGAAAAATCCTTTTGTGACTCTACTAACTTCCATTGATCGAACAGATGTTTGTTAGTACTTATTCATTCAAAATTTATCTGTTATATCATTACATTTTCAAACAAATTAAGCTGTCGTATAGCAAAATAAATCTAACAATTATTTTATAAACAAAATACTTTATTTTTCATAATTACAGAAATAATTGATTAGTCGTAGAAAATATGCGTCATCTCAACATGAAATAATTTACTTCTTGTTAATATACATAATCTAATACTCATATATCAAGGCAGTAATCATTTTACTATGGTTTTCTTTCGAAATTCTTCTTTTATCTCAACTCAACTAGTTCTAAACGAATTCACAGAAACAATAGTTGCATAGTTGGTGGTTAAACAAATCAAGGTCCTATTTGTATTTACGGAATTAGTCTGTGATGGACAAGACAGCACCCAGTAGAGAGAAATTCAGAAAAGCTGTTAGCATTTTATTGCAGGTGTGAATATTTTATTGGATATCTAAGGGGGTTACGAATTCTTTTCAACTAATTAGATTAAGCCATCTCATCAAAAAACAGTTATATGATTCACTTTACAGTTGACTTATCGGTAATAGACAAGAACAAAACTGTAGGTAACTGAGTAAGTAAATTACTTAGCACATTTGTAAAATCGATTGCTATTATTGCAAATCGTTATTGACCTTGTTGCAAAAGTAGAATGTAATTCGCCCCCCATACATGGAGCTAATCGTTGAAGATTACCACTTAACTATGGTACTAAAATGTGAGGAAAGTTACTGGTGACTAACCCCGCAATATTAAATTTTATGTATGTTACAACAGTCTTTTCATTCAACATTGAAATTAAATTATTAATTTCGAGCTCGTCAATATTTCATATACAATAACAACAGTTGTACGTTCTTAAAAAAAATGTTTGCCATACCTTAAATGCCCGACATGAATAAAACGTAACCTGCAATTCGCAAGTAAAAGAAAATATACAAAATTTTTCACCGCTTAGTTCTGATATCAGTTTCCCACTGATTTTTATATAACATATATAACTGCATCGCAGTTCTAGCATCTTCTACGGAACTATGCTCGCCGCTTTGTATATCAATACCGAGCAATTCTGCAGCTAGTCTTTTTAGACTCGGTGTATTCCCCATTGAAACTTTTCTAAACTGCTTATATCTTGATGTATCTCTGATCATTCTCTTGGGATGGGATAAAAACAAGACATCGGTATCGTGCTTGAGGGCGTGGCCAATGAGTAACCTTCCTTGCAATATTTCAGCCACTTCTCTTTGGACCGTCTCAAAGTTTTCCCCGTTGTAAAGATCATCAGGACGAATTCCACTCACTGGTGTTCGGTAATCTTGAACCTTTTCTCGCGGCTTGACATATTTGTCGTAAACACATACTCCGTACCTATTAACTAGCGAGACCCGTGCCAACATGTTCTCAGTTCCGTTTCCAATCCCAACCATCTCACAGTCTATTGCTACTTGTTTTGTCAATTGATTCATTGTCTTGTTCTTTGCGATATTTACCTTGGATTTAGCGGTGGGGGAAAAGGTCTGAAATGAAAATTGATATATTCTGTAAGGAATTTAGGTGGTAAAGTGATAATATGGTAGGACAACGTAGTGATGTAAGCATCTTGGAAAATTAAGAAGATATTTTCCTCGCAAAGCGGGTATGTTCCCCAGTAACAAATCACAAAGACTCTGTATTTTAAAGTACGTGGATTTAGAAAAAAATCTGGTAGTAAGTTTATGAGATCGTTCAGACTAGATTAAAAAACAAACTGATTTTCGGATATAGTTACCGAGGCAGGTGTGGATGCAGTACATTCTACATGACTGTAGTTCCTCCTCTGCCTCGGAAAAGTTTTTGTATGAGCATTATTGGTCCTAATCTTTTTTTCATCGGATCCCGAGTCTTTTATGAGATCTTTAAATTTTTCCCAATTTGTTGTTGGGGTACCATGTGCTGGCCCGTTGCTCGGTTTCAGGTTAGGTTTCATTCGTTTTTCGATATTTCTAGACTCGCTGCTGGTCGAAAATGACTTTTTGTTGTTGGCTGCTGATTCTTCGGTGTTTCTTTTAGTTCTGGTTATACTTTGCTGATCTTTCATCATCTTCGATAACATATCACGGCAAAAAATTAATAACGCGACAACAATAATTACCGGTAGAAAGGTAGCCGCCTCTACCATGTCTCCCTTCTCTCAACTTTGCACTCTTGGCAGATCGCTAGTTGTATATCAGTACAAATGCATGGTATTTCAAAATAACGGCACATAACAGCCACTCTTTTCTCAGGAATTCGCCACTGATCGAGGTTATTTCTCAAGGTTTTTTTTCGTGACCACTCGGTCGATCGTCAATGCTCTACGTTACCTACGGACACCGAGGCATAACTGAGTAGTAGTCACCCATCTCATTAATACGTACTCCGCGTTTCAGGGTAATCCTAGAAGCTGCAGGATTGTTGTCTGTGCGGTTGTCGTTTCGATCTATTTACTACGCTCGTTTGTATTTGCAAGCTTGAAGTTATTGCTCATTGTCATCGAGTTCCGACGACGAATTAAGAAATCTACGATACTAAGAAAATCACAGGTGAACAAAGTCTACATGTACAATTTCAATCATTCAGTAGAACAGTAATTGAATTCCTAAATCAAATCAATCGTTTTGTACGCCGGCAACACAAAGAACAGTAGACTAGTTTGGTACTTCATTTTTTCCCGCCAGATGACGAGGATAGCTTCTCATCAACTATTGCGTAATCTGATGCTTGACATGGTTAATCAGAATAGCTTTTTTGCTTTTCTAGACCGTGGCTCACGCATGACGTCTCAACAAAGAACACAATAGAGAATAAATTCTCGAAAATAAATTCAACATGTTCACATGCATCAGTCGGGTCACAGCTCTACCAATTCTGCGTATCTCACATGCTCAATGTTAGGCTTATTCTTTATTTATCTATTATAATAATGCTTTTTCTAATTTGTTCTGTGTTTTTTCCTCCTAAATCATTAATTGCATTGCGTTCTGGCCTTTTTAAAAATACTTGCATTTTATATGAATTTGTGAATCTCTGAAAAATATCCATCCACTCCACAACAATAACAGCAATATGTTTTCAGGTATGAGTGGAAATCAAGATTTCAAAAATGCTACATCCGTTTATGATTTCACTGTCAAATCCATCAAAGGAGAAGATGTGCCGTTATCCAAGTATGTTTAACAAAGTTTTTAAGAGCGTTTCACAAAACTTGATTTGAAGCAACATATGATGAGACGAAAGTATTAATGGTGCTTCAATGGTTATTTTAGGTACAAGGGTCATGTTCTTCTTATTGTAAATGTCGCCTCAAAATGCGGCTTGACGTCATCAAATTACAAGGAACTAAATGAGCTACATGACAAATACGCTGAAACAAAAGGTCAAGATTGTGATTCTATTGACATATTTTACTTAATATCCAATAAGTAATTCATAACATTTTGTTCTTTTACAGGACTGCGCATCCTTGCGTTTCCCTGCAATCAGTTTGGAAAGCAAGAACCAGGCACTAGTGAACAAATTTGCAGTTTCGCTGAACGCCGAAATGTAGGAAAATATTTTTGAATCTTATAACGATTTCATGATACAGTTCAACTGTCCAAATTTCATTTAAATTGATGAAATCGGAAGACATTATGTGCTCTAAAAACTGTCATAATCAATGTTTTTTTCATTCTTATTTTTGTAGGTAAAGTTCGACTTGTTTGAGAAAATCGATGTCAACGGGGAAAATGCCCACCCACTCTGGGAATACTTGAAGCAAGAGCAAGGTGGTATCATGGGCAGCTTTATCAAATGGAATTTCACCAAATTCATCGTTGACAAGGACGGTAAAGTTGTCGAACGACATGGTCCAAAGGATCCGCCCAGCAAATTCGCGTCAAACCTCGAGAAATATTTCTAATTTACTTTCTTTTTTTTTTTTTCTTAATCCTTTTAACAGTGTGTTATAGATTTTAAGTCATCTGCTACGCGTGGTAACAGTACTGAGCTACGGGTAATCTCATTGTTCGTCTAATCCTAAATTTATTTTACGTAATCGACATTTTTCAAATAATTATCCCCCGCCGGTATGATTATTGTCTGATATCTCGTTTAAATACCGAAAGAAATATCCTGCGATAAGTCAAAATGATTATATAAGCTTCATACGCCTTGCATACACTTGTTTCCAGACTCTTTCAAGTCATCGCCATTTTTCATTAATTCAGTTTAATGCCACGTGCTGTAAAAGGTCCATGTCTTTTTCTTATACGATTCTACGAATGGTTGCATGCTTTTGTAACTTCATTTTTTATGTATGATCGAGTATATTTTTGAGAATAAAACTTCGGTAGAATACTAGATCATTATTTAAGTGCATTCGACATAGCTCAAGTGATCGATTGACAGTACCGTGTCTGCTTTTTCGGATAAAACAAACTCGAGCGGTTACGCTCATTTTGAATGGCAAGGTGTCTGGTTGTATGCAACCAGGAATTTAGTCGCGTCATACTAGATTCCATATGAAGTAGGCGGAACTCGCAATTCTATCTGCACACGTAACTAAATTTTTAATGTTCTTAATTTTAATTTTAGAACAATTTCATACTTGTAAAATCGATAACTCAAGTTGTATTGAGAAGTAAAAAATGTTCCCAATTGAAATTTTAATAATAGGACGTAATGAGCGTTGTAGTACATTGCGTATCTCTGCAGCTGCATGAATTTGTTCATGGGTCAAGTGCAGCTGAGATCTTCGCCAAGCTCTCCAAGATACGTAGTTGCGAATCCATCGCTGTCGACGCAGAACGGATACCCATTGCTGTATTGCTCCGACGAATAACTTCCGTCGGTGTCGCACGTAAGACTGAAAGTCAGCCCCGCTTCGTCATATATCACATAATCCCTCGCACAGTCTGGAAAAATATATCCGTAAAATAATGTTAAAAAATTTGCACAGTTTCAATTCTCAATTAATTACACAGTTTCGATGTTATGTGCATGCACTTCTTTGAATTAAATTACTCACTGCAATCAACTGTTAGAATGTTGCTGAGTTCCGTCTGATACGATTCTATCTGCGTGTTGTTTTTCCACGTGCAAAGAATTCTGAAATTAAAATATATTTTCATTTTTTACTTTCTGAAGAAGAAGGAAGAAGTGATTCGAGAAGAAACGGCACTTTTAAATTACTAACTGTGAGCTTGAAATTTTGTAATTTCCGTAGCTGCCGTCTCCTTCACAATTGACGGCGTCAATGTGCGTGTAGTAACGACCGTGTGTTTCTAATTTCTCGAGAACTCTAGCACGTGCAACCATCACACTCTCGCACTTGCGAAGATATTGAGACCCAACCAGGGTCGTATTGTCTACAAATTGAAAAATTATTATTACTTAACATTTTCCATCTGAAGGATGATCTCCGCAATGCATAATAATGTAATACTCTACTAAAGTCTTAGGATTTAACTTACGACTATTGGGTTATTGGCCGTTGAAGCAGTTCTTATTAGTACTCGAGCTCAGACTTACGATAATAAATCAAAGAATTTGTTGTATTCTACGAATTTAGTGAAACATAAATAATACATCCATCAAGCTTACAGCATGGAAGATATGTCATCATCGACTCTGGATAGGCCCTTTCCGTCGGTTTGCCAGTCGTGGCTTCAACGCACCAGCACAACCCGTTATCACATTGCAGTTCCTCGTAGTTACCTTCGCTTGAACAGTGCAAAGAGACGTCTTCTCTACCGGCAATTTCGAGGGCCTCCCTGCGTCGGCTACAAGCTGTAAAGGATGCAGAATCGGAAAATTTTTAAATTAGGCAAATCAAATTGCAGTGGGCACTTGTTGAGGAAATAATTTCGTGTGTGAACGCTTACCGCAAGTCATGTTTTCAGCAGATGCCCACCATGCCCAACCGAACAACCTCGTGCCCGTTGCATTGTAGCAAAAACATCTACAACGTAATATTTTAGATTTTTATTTCTGGTGTCATACCGTCTTCAAGTAACGTGCGTGAATTTCTTCTCGATTAAAATTTGTTATACATCATGCGAGCATGTTCACCCGTCTTTTCACGTGTATTTTACGTACATAAGGTACCCGTTTCTATGATGGCCGAGCGAGTCTGCGAATGCGCATGCGCAGAGTACTGAAAAGACCACTTTTAAATCCTAGGAGTTAAAAGTGGTCATTTTTGTACTGCGCGCATGCGCTGTCGTGAATAAATTTGATATTACGCGACCCTAACCTTAATATCATGAAAAAACGCGTAACTTCCTACACAAAGTATCGTGTGCAACAAGGAGGCAACGATCTTTTCGCCTTCGGACCATATGCGTGCTCACTTACGACTCATATCGTAAACTCACGCCTGGCCCGAAAAGACCGAGTTTGCTTCCTAGTTACACAATATACTATTTTAATCGGTAGGCCTTAGTTCTTCACTTTGTCGTAAAAAGGCGATTGAAAATGATTCACCTGCCGTTAAGTGTTTCCCCCTTGCATTGCACGGGTTGCCAATAATTATCGTCGGTACAGTTTGGTGTCCATAAATTATCTCCAGATTCATACTCAGAGCAGGTTCCTGGGGAAAGAAAATCACTTCGAATAATGACGCCCAAATTTCTTCATACTTGACCATTCGATAGATATGAAAACCCACCGTTTTGTCCGCATACGAAGCTCGTGTGGTATCCAATGAATATCAAAGCGAAGGCAAGGTACAGGAAACCGAATTTATAAAAATTCGACATCCTCGGTGCTTCTCAGAGACGGTAAATGAAGCTTTGGTGGTTTTTTGCAATTAGTAACTGGCATAATAATCACGCTTGGACATTCATGTTTACTTTCACAGCAGGCACTCGCTATAACTGACCATCGAAATAATTGATATAACGCGTGTATCTGAAACGATAAGCAAGTGCTCCTATCTTAACCAGATGACGAATTGATTATCCGTATACGATACCGCCTATTGAACGACTTATCTCTTCATCTGCAAGTTTTGCGACGCAGTGCTGGCTAACAATAGCTTATGATTAACTAGTATTAGGAACTTGACCATTAATTGTGCAGCAAAAAATTGGTGTGATCGAACGGGATAAATTATAGAAATGATGGAATATTCCGGAAAGGGGTTCAAATTTTTTAAGACGATTATTATTTCTACAAATATTGGGCATTTCGGAGTTGTTATGTAAGTGCCTACGAAAAAATTATATACTTCAATACACGGCTTCTTTTTTGAACGTCAAATTGGTATGGCGAGAAAGACAGAAAAACTGCAATTGTCCCGTATTTTCAAGATATGTTTTATTATAATTTACATACCGATTAATCAAGTACAGCTAGGAAGGTTCATATTATTGCATTATACTTTGAGTTAATTATTATAATATATGTATGTATGTATATGTATATATTCTATTGCACTTCGGTATAACATATTATGAATTATTTTTCTTTTTCAATACAAATACCTCGCAGTTTGCAGACTCTAATTGCTGAATCGAATTTCACAAACTGTATTACGTGCCTACATATATTTACAAAGTTTGCACCACATACGGATGGGTACAAAAATGCTATATAAAAATCGTACTTATATCACACGGTTTCTTTCATTTTATTTTGTGCGTAATAGTGTATATCAATTAACGTTTATAACATGATATAATTATTCAATGAGACCACGACGGTCAACATCTAGAAGATACAGCTTCAGTTTGTTAAACACGACAAATCGAAATATTAAGTGATAATGTCGCATCTAAGAAACCCACTTAGAGTCCTCTGACAATTATTGTTTCTGTTTCATTTTGCGGAAAAACAGAATCAACTGACTTCAAACTCCCTTTCAAATTGGCTTACGAAACGTAGAATCTTTTTTCAGTGATATTATATGCGATTTATCGCCGTGTGGTAAAAATTCTGATCCTATCTTCAGCACACCTACCGACCCAGTAATGAGTATCCGATATTGCGCAGATGAACAACGTCAATCCCGCGTGGTTTGAGACAGTTTTCCACTATAATTGAACGGTGGTAGGCAATGTAGTGAAACAAATCTTGCACTCCCCCCATTTTAAGATTTATAGTTTCGAACGAGTCTTACATCCACAAGTGAATCAGAATATAGGTGTTTAAAATTGGAACGATTTTTCTTTACCTTTGGTAAGAAACCCAGATTTGACTATCCACATCGGAATTTCTCAGAACATTACACTCTCTCAACTTGAACCTGATCATTGGAGCCATTCAATTAATGGAACTTCTTGTTACAGCAGCCATAAAGTATTTCTCGAACAAATACTGCCTGGTTCAAGCCTAAATATCTAGACTAATTAGTACTCGTCGTACCCCTGCCAAGGTGCTTGTGGATGTCCAGGTGCAAATACGGCACCCGGTGGTGGACGAGGAAAGGTGGCACGAGCTCTAGCTATTGACGGTGGTACAGGATAGGAGCTGGAGCCTTGAGAAGATGAAGATTTCACTTGAACTACGGGTTCAGCTGGCCTGGTTAGCAGGTAGTTCCTCTGGGAGGATTGCAGGTTCGTATCTCTCTCCAGTTGTCGGTGAAGCGGCAGGACGAATCCGCTGGGAAGGTTTGACTCCTTGTTCAAAGTCGGCGGCAGCGCGTCGTTCAACGCGACGTCGTACTCGCTCTCCGGGATGTCTTGGAGCTGGTTTTCAACGTCGTCCGGATTACGCGACTGCAACGTTACCGAGCTATCTTGCCTTGGAGGTGCGTTGAATTGTTCTCCATCGTTCCTCGACGCGGGAAATCGCTGGTCGAATTGTCGATGTGCAAATTCCTCCTCGTCCTGGGACCGCGGCGAGTCCTTTTCGTCGGTTATCGAGTCATCTTTCTGAAGTCTTCGACTCTGCGGCCTCGTCGCAATCCCAGCTTCGATCGGTAGATCTTCCCCTTGCCGCTGTCTGACGTCGCTCTGAATTGTTCTGTAGGCGTCATAGGGCTGTCTTCTTGGGCTGTAATCCCTATCCCCTGTCGTACCGAAAATCGTTTCATCGCCCGTGTTTAACCTCGATGACCTGGCGCCACTGCTCGAAGAATGTTCTCGAGAAATGGGCTGATTCTGAGCCGAGTCAAAGTCACTCGTTTGCCTCGAGCTAGACTTGATCTCGTCTGATCGTGGCTCCACTCTCAATCCAACTTGCTTTAAACCTCTGGGGTTTGGGTTGCCGCCTCTCGATGGCAGGAAGGGCCTTTTAACAACGCGTAGTGTTGTCCTTGGCGAGGATACTGGAACCTCCTCAGGCTCGTCGTAATATTCGGATAAAGTTCCCGAGGAGTAATCGATCGCCAATGGACTCTCAGAGCTCGCCTCTTCGTACTTATAATTTCCACGTAATTCGATCAACGGTGGACGCGCCGAAGGTTCTTCGGAGGCTAACTTCGGCTCGGGGTCTGGGCTAGGATAGCTCTGGTCGTTGGTCTTATCACGATAATTTTTGTTCCTTGTCGGTGGCTCCAATTCTTCGTCCTCTTCGTCCTGTACGACGCTTTCGCCGTCGTCACGTTCTTGATTTATGAAAGTTTGTTGCGATGTGTCAATCGTTTTTTCCATCCTTTGACTGTAGAAGTTGGGCTTCTTCACGGGTTCACTCTGTACTATCGGTGGCTCTCGTTCGCGAGCTGAGAATTTCGGTCGAATGTAATCATCGTCCCTGTTTGACGGACGATTGCTCAACGGTACAATCGGTCTCTCTGATCTGATCGGGTACTGGGCAGCCGGTCTTTCCGTTGTTGATGGACTAATTGACCCCCGATCACCCACGGTTCTGTCTCTCTCGTATCCATATGGTCTGTCTCCTCTTTCATAATGCCTGTCTCTCTGCCGGTCCGGTCGTTTCCTGATACTCACTTCATCCCCCTCCTCCTCTTCCTCGTCTTGGTATCGAGGCCTGACATGGAAGGTAAAAAACATAGCTTACAAGCTATAGAGCTGGCACTAATCGTAAGTAAATTGCAATCATGAATCCTGTGAGTCGAGTGAGTGAGTGAGTGAGTGAGAAGAAACTGTGAGACGTGAATAACGATAGAAAGTGATAGAGAAATTGAATTCCAAATTTCCGAAGATCTTGGAGGATGGTCAGAACGTCGGAGGGACCCTGTAAGATTTCACAAGAATTGGACAGATTTCGTCTACCTCCGACTGTAATTTATTCAAGAATTTAACCTTCGAGATTTGATGATGCTCCATTAAAACTTTATCAGGTTTTTCGAGGTTGATTATTTCGTGATATATCAAGCTGAATTTCAAGAGCCCTAGGCGCCGATGCATTTTGCTCGGATCGTATTTACGGGCCAACGGTCGAAAGATGTGCGAAGTGTGGTAAAGGAATAATATGCTACAATTACTGTCCTCTGTACGGAATTGTGGTTGTGGCAATTGTTTTGTGTACATTACCTTACCTGTAGGTACGCTCCCTATCACGATCTCGATCTCGGTCTCTTTCTCTCTCTCTGTCTCTAGTTTCTCTTGAGTCATAAGTTTCCTTGTCTCTGTAAGCCGGCCTCCTTCGGCCCGGTCTTCGGGGTCTAGTTTCCTCCAAATCATCGTCTACGTAGTCATCATCCACCGGATCAGGCCTTCTCCGTGTTTCATCTGAAAATAATTGGTAAAAGTAAATACTGACATGGGCATACCAAAAAAATGTGAAAACTCGCTGCTTCAGTATATGTAATCACCATTAGGCACGGGGGCGGCGGCGGGTGCGGCAGAAACGTTGTATGCGTATTTATTTTTTTCGGATACCGGCACAGGCCTTCGTATCTTGGGCGGTGCTCGCGGTCTTGCGTAAACCGAACTACTTGGAGCAGCAGGTTTGACCAGACCATCGGTACCCCCCGTTGCAACGGGAGCTGGATCTGATTTATCGTCGTAGTCGTTTCTATACCTAAAATGTGATAACGATCGGTAGAATTAAATTGCGGTAAGTTGCGTATCTATGTATATTAAGTGTTAAAGTGAGAGTCAATTCTATGTTGTATCAAATGAGTATCAAGGCGTTGTGACGTCAGAGGCGGGGAAACTTTATTCCAATTCCTGGTCATTTTACTCTTAAAAAAAAATTGAACACAAAGATTTTATACTCGTGCCAGGACTATAAAATCAGCCAACGTATATATGCTTACTGATTGAAAGACTGAGTTATAGAAAACGTAGGTTAAAGTTGCGAGATGGGCTGTTTATTGTATCGCTGCGGCCATTTTTTCTCCAACTCCCCCCTCCCCGCCCCTATTCTGTTGGAGTATTTGCGGGAGATTGAAATTAAAATTATGATTGTGATTAATTCGCGAAATTATCTCTATTACGCTCTTACCTTTTATCAGCATTGTATGTTCGTCGATCATCCGAATCTCTGGATGAATCCCTAGTCCTGACATCGGTTGTCTCTTTCCGTCGGTCTTCGGCCGCTGCACCTCTCCCATCGGGATAACTCGTCGTCTCCGGATCGCGTGCCCTGTCCCTAGGCAAAGGTCGGGTATCTTCGTCGTATTGGTCTACGGGTCTAGCCCTGATTGGTGGTTCCCTGCGGTTGGGTCTGGACGCGGGTATCTTTTCGCGATCCCTCTGATCCCGGTCGTCGTAGACCGGTCGACGATCGCTGGCATCTCGGGGTCCGTATCCCGCGGGATTGTCCCTGTCCCTCTCTCTTTCCCTGTGTCTGATGCTGCGGTCTCTCTCCGGGTCTCTGTAGTCCCGATCCCGGTCTCTATCCGACACGTAGTCACGGTCGTCGTATTGGTACCCGTCCCTCCTGTCGTAGCCTCGTCCTCTGGTCCTCTCGTACGCCTCGTCGTAGTAATCATCGTCGTATACGTAATCGTAGGCGGGCCTCCTCCTCCAGGGTCGTCTTCGCCGTGTTGGGTCCCTGAGGAGGGGTCTTCCCACGGGAACTTGCGGGGCTGCGGGAACCGGGGGAGCTATTGTTGTAGTCGTGGTCGTCGAGGTCGTCGTCGTCGTCGCCGCTTGATAGAGAGCGTCGTTGCGGTGCCAGTATTTTTTAGAATTTGCACAATCCACCTCCGACGCGAAGTGGCATATGAAGGTCTTCTGGTCGAAGGCGGTGAAGTTTGCGCATAGAAAATCGTATCGGGTGCCGAAGAGACAGTGATGGTATACCTGCACAGACGGGTCGGGGTGTTGGTTTAAATATGATAACGATTAATGTAGTAGTCTGATACGATACTTTGGCATATAAAATTTTCAAAATTTTGATCAAATCTCTTTAGAATGGCAAATAAAATGAGTTAATTGATATTTAAAACGGATTTCGTCATACCTGACATTTGTGCTGTATGCTCGCGTAAAAGCCATCGTGCAGTCCGTCGCATTTAAAATCAATTTCCTCGGTGGGCACGGTGCTGTAGAATGGATACGAACTGAGATTGTAACCATTCAATTCCCGCGGTAGATTAGGATCCCAGATATAGTCTATTTGAGGGATACCCGTCAATGTGTGACCCGTTGTTGCGTTAACATCAGTCTGCACTGTAGTTGCCTGTATAAAATCGTAAGTGAACCGTGTTACACGCACCTACGTATATGTATACATAACCAAAAGCATTTCACTGTTTCTCATCAAGGTATTTCGGAGCACTCTGAGATCTTATCGAGAAATTCTTCTATCGAAATGCAGTGAAAGAAGAACTTAGAACTGACTAACCACAGGCTCTTCCGGTTCTGGTTCCTCCGTCGTAGTGGTCGTAGAAGATGTGGCAATCTTAAACTTTGGTCGAGTTGGTTTCAGAGCAGTTGTCCATACTGCCGTGAGCAGAAGCCCTAAGAGTGAATAGAAGAAAAACACATTAAAAACCGTCATTGTCTCGATAGAACCGACGCAAAAATGGGGGCAGCGCCTACGAAAACTGATCTGGTGATGAGCTTACCGTAAATCAGAAGCAGGACGCGAATCTTTTCTCTCATGATGGCTCAACTGGAATTGAAAAAAGAACAGAAAGTGTACATCAGAAATGTGTGGATGTAGGTGCAATCAATTTTGGATACAGATCAGACTGTTTCATCTTCCTATCGCGCGACTTATGCAGAGTCAGTATAATACACTTCCACTGACAGCTGGTAGCTGGTAGCAGGGATCATTGACACCGATCCAGTGTCCAAAGTTGAACCTTGTCTGAACCGTTAGCGGTCGACTGTGACGATTCACAATAAGGAATGAATTGTACAGTTGCATGCCTGGCATAGCGGCTGAGTCTCACTCAACTTGAAGATACCTCAACCGAGAGTTTTTGCCCGGTACCCCGCATGCATCGCTTAGCAACAAATCCCGCAAGAAGTGAAAATACATTGTCATTTACATAATCCGGCTCAAAACTTTGTTCGCATTCGTACAGTGCTGACATGTAACTGCGGATGGTAATTACTGGGGGGAAGTGGAACCTCTGATGCAAAAGCAGCAACTATGGTACCTGATCAACATTTTTTAATTGAACGCTATAAGTTCACTTTTATTCATGAAAGCAAATAAAATTCAGTCACGTTTTAATTTTGGGTCCGTGGATTATTATTATTATCTTTATTGATGGTAAGTACGGGGTAATTAATGGATCAATACATTACCACCGACCGTCAAATAAAATCGTTTCCGAGTTATCGTTTGGCTTCTGATTCTAATTGCTTTTCAGTAATTATTTACAACATCGCTGACGCTGCGGTTTCCCCGATAACCTTAAGTAAGCTAATATCGTTCACGTGTATCTCCGACATTCGATGGCATATAGATGTGCAATTTAAACTTCACATATATCGTTGGCAAGTCGTATAATCGGTTGACCTTTTCGGTAGAACTCTCTTGAGGAGAGTTTCATCACCGATGTCTCAGAGTTTGTATTCCGAGCTAAAGATCGGTGCCAGATTCACCGCTCAAGCAGCTCGTTTCGATGTCAAGGGTTCAACCATCAGCGTATGGTTGTTACATTTCGCGGTTTTCTACACACCGCAAATAAAGGCATGGTTATTCCCAAGTGAAATTCAGACGTTTTGCCCAAGGAAAAATCGTCGAGAATATTGTTATCGATTCTCTATTTAAGTCTATAGGTGAGTACAGATGGATAAACCACGCGGGATGGTTCGGTTATATCCTCGGTTATGTCATAAAAACCGCAATACCGATACTTAGACTTAATTGGAATTTCTTTTGACGTATAGAATAATACGTGCAGATCGACAATAACGTGGGTAGCTGATGTATAATCATGTGGCGTGGTCGCAGACAGAGACCTTCTTCAACTTCGACCAAAGTAGATAATAATATATACAGCATAGGTATACCTGTATGCATTGACGTAAATTTAGTATCCATATAGTGAAAGTGTTTCCGCGCTAAGGCTGCTATAACAACTTGTCACGGTATTCGGTCTGAACTACGACGTTTGTGGTCGGCGTTAAACTCGATCGCGAAAAAATTGCCTACCCACACTATCAATCCGTGTTAACGAAATTGTTCTCCGCCATATAACCGATCCCCTCGGTCGTTACACAATTCTTGCGATTAATTACGACCCGGCACAGGTTTTATTCTGCATACGGACAAGTATACTATCAGGAAATTACTTGAAGCAATTGATAAAAATTGATAATTTGCCGTGCAGAAGTTATGCGAACCTCGGTGTGAAATAACAAAGCTAATCACCAACTTGGTCAAACTTACCAAAGGCAAAAAAATTTGATAAGCGAATTTAAACATTGTATAAAATCACTCTCGATCCATCTAGTTATATTAGTGCATAAATAATTTATCATTAGTTACAATTTCACCTGTCCAAAAACTGTGAAATTAGTGCCAAGAGGATTGATTTGTATACTTCGTACGGCGTGTACAACGTACATGGCTTGCTTATATCGTCCGCTATTAAGTTTCGTTTCGGGAATTGACTTTCGCTCCAGTTGCATCACATTATAACGCGTATAACTATATTATGAGAAAAGTTTACCACAGGATATGATCGATGATCGATAACGTTTGAAAAAAAACTCCCGATTCAAAGATCGTACACCATGTGCACGGTGATCATGCTTGGAAACGACGTATATTTCGTTCAGGTTATGCTATACTTATGTTATATTTGTCAAGGTCGAACGTAAGTCGAAAGAAAGGTGGTTCTCGGTATAATATAGCTCAGCTGCCTGTAAATGTCAGGTACGCTGTATAATAATATAACAATATGCTGCAGGTACTTATATAGTTGCAGGTACATAGAAATATCGCAATACCGATTTACGCGTTCACGGTTGAAAGGATTGTTGTTCGATTTTCATTCTGCCTCCAGTTTTGTACAATGAATCACGACTTTCGGGGAGTTGATCTTTGTTCGGAACCTGGTATGTCACTGAGAACCTCAGAAGATGGTATGACCGTTAAGGTGAACCAAGGGGGGAAAAATAAAAGGACAAACTACACGGTTCGAGCACTGCGTTAATTTAATCTTGTTGGTATAGGAATTCCATGGTCACACGTATCCTACCTTTGTCCACGCTGGAGATGTAAAGAAAAAAGAAAGAAAAAAAAGAAGAAAACATTAACGAGCGAAAGGTAAAGGAGACAAAGTTGAGCGAAAAATATGTGAATTAAATTTATGCGGTACGATGCACTCTGAAAAAAGCCGAAACCACAGGTATCCTGAAATGGATTCAAAATGGTGGACAATACTGCTGCAGCAGATACGTGAAACGAATTTTTATCCGTCGAATAATTCTTGCGCAGCAATACACATATTTTTATTATACCCTGCGCGGCATTCCTATACATATTCTATAGTATGGTAAGGAAACTGGATTTTCTGGTATAGTGAACAAAGAGGTAATTATCGTGAATACATTACGGTCTTCATTTCCGATAAATATAATCGGCGACTATGACGTCTAAAGTGTTATCAGATATTACAATGATATTGTAATATTAGAGTGGTGATAATCAATATTTGTTAACTTATGTCGATCGCTATTCACGGCTGTAACTCACCATGGAAATCCGATCGACACGTACATATGGGTTATGTGTTTGTGAAAGTAAAATCGGTTTTAGATATTGCGTAAGGTGGGTGTCCCTGATTGGAGACAGAAGTCTCGACCGCCGCTTCGGGGTTTCGGCATATCGATAGTTGATGTGAAAAATGTCATCGATCCAAAGGCCGTTATAAACGAGAAGACGGAAACGAACGCTACCGTTCCGAATCGTCATTACACGGTAAAGAGTTTTATATAAACGGATAAATTTCACCAGTTCAAATTCGTTGTCGGATTTGCGGGGCGCAATTGCATACGTTCACAAAGTATAATGTATGTAAGTATATCTATAGACATGTGACGCAGAGTAACATACGAGTATAATAAGTATGTTAGTATATTGCAAAAGTAGAGAGGGATTTTCTCTCGCAACCTCTTGTAACACCTCGGAACTCTCGACACTTAGAGACGTTAAATAATTATAACCACATCTCTACGGAGGCTCGAAAAATCCCGCAACAGCTGGGCGACGATGAACGTTAATTAAACTTGTGTTTATTCTGCAAAATTTCACTGAATAATCTCGGCGTTTGACGGATGACGGAGTTCGCGATAAGGGCCAGTCATCCGTTCGTTCATAACTCTATCTTCTAAAGAGAAATTTTTCTCCTCGTAAAAAAACTTAGGTACCTGCCACACGAAACTAATACAATTTTTGATCGTCATCACTACAATCGGCAGCGTTTCACCTGAGCTACCGTGCGGCTCTCAATCGAAAGTGAGCCGTTTCGACTGCGGACCTGTTAAATTTATTCGGTAATTTCTACGTGCCGATTTCGATTATATGCGAAACGCCGTAATCGCTTGGTTCGCGATTGATGTTAAATCTAACATGAATATATTACGGGAAAGAAAAAATGACGGCGTTAAATTTTGATAATGAAATTTCACCGAACCTTGTCCTCGTCCAGCGTTGAAATCCACTATTCCGCCATTAGTTTCCTTGCTTCACATCCAGCGTAAGAATATGTGTTATATGCACTTGAGACTTTTCTTGTATATTGCAGTATGCGCGAGTTTGCGATTGGTCTCTTTAATTCGGCACGAATGAGAAAGGCTGGTGTCTACGGTATTTAACGTATATCGTATAATCGAGCGAGTAACGCGGTGGGTACGTGCAGTGCGTGATTGAAACAACTGTTTACCGATAATAAAAAGAAAAGGAAAGTAATACCGGTGGGAATTTGAATAAATTAACGATTTCCCGAATGGTATTTTTCGGAATCAATCTAGGGTCACGCGAATCTAACGCGGCGATATTTTTTTTCAGAATTTTTCTACAGGTCTGATGTACGATTAGAACGTCGAGGTTCGGTACCAGCCAAAGACTACCAGGCTGAAGTGGAAATTCCTGGAGTCGCGACTACCATCGTACAGAAAGCTTTCTCGTTCAGCTGAGTGGGGAACCGAACGGCATGGGCGCAGAAAGTACCTTCTTGGAATATCATACGTTCGGCATTAAACAAGCGTTTCAAAACGACGAACAAAGGCGTCGAAAAACCTTGACGACAAGATATTTGAGCATTGACACGCGATTGGCCGGTTAATTCCAGGGTTACTTCTAAGCATGCTGGATTAATTACTCTGCCTCTAATGTCCGTCGTCGACTCCGTACGAAACGAGGAAAGCACGATATCACATCTGCATACCTCTTAGGAATAGACGAGCGATAATAAAAAAATCGTTCGGAATAAAAAAAGGGATAAATGAGGTGTATCGATTTCATCGAATCGTTTGGATGTATTTATTATACCAGTCTTTATATACTTAAAAGACAAAAAAAAACCACCCAAAGTTGTCATGGGACCTTGAGCTATTGATATAATGTTCTTTCAAAGAAGACAACTTTTAAAAGAACCTTGAGGTATATTTGCGATTGAAGGAATCAAGAGATGAGAAACAGCAATTAAAATACTCATAGAGATGTGCGGTGAATGTATCGAAGATTCTGTGAGCTGTTGACTTTTCATCATATATGTAGGCAGGTATGCTTGTGAAACTTCGACGAAATCTTAAATCAGTTGGTTTTAACGGTGATATATATATATATATATAAAATCGATAAATCGAGTGATTTGTAATATATAAGCCTCGCATTTAACCACAATCACGCGAAGGCCGTACCTAAGAATAAAATCCGATATAACAAAATTTGGAAAGAAGGCGTGACCGTTTTAAATGCTAATTAATGCATTTATAATTTCTTAAAGTTGAAAAATACGCGTCATTAATTTTTATTACACCCTAGAGTTAAAATATATACAGCACTATATACAAAACACGCAATTCCTAATGAGTGCTACACCGACATTTGAATTTGAATAAATTCAAAATATTGCCACTGTAAAAGTATGGCGCTTCTTTCTATGATGATGAAACTTTGAAACACCTACCTTACCCAGCAGGTGAGTATTACATCCTTTACAGCGAGCCGATCGACGTCGAAGAATGAGAAACCTTCTCGTTATCGCCAGAGAGTGGCCGATACCGTTCAGAATTTGTTTTAAAAAGTCGGTAACGTAGACCAAGTACCTCAAGAACTGTATTCAGGATACTTGTTAGATTCATTTCGGTAGGTATATAAATAAATTTATTCATTTTTATACATGTAATATAAGATACGTAACTTAACACTAGTCATCGTGTTTGAACAGGCGTAAAGGTACAAGAAATAATTTATACGTTACTACATGTGTAATAGTATAACAACAGATGGGTGATGGAATACTAAAAACATAAGATACGGCTAGAAAGGTACATACATACATTGGACAGGCCTTCAGATTTGCTAAATTTTATCCGTGCCTTCTGAGCCTCAGTTTCATACAATAATAATACGAACCGTCATTCGCCAAATCATTGGCCGAACAATTCTTAAGCTTTGATTGGGCAAAAAGACCAACAACCATCGCATTCTCGAAATTAGTCAGATTTCTTCAACGAGGCAAACGCTTAAATCATAAACACCCTGACCAGTGAATTTTGGGTTACATAGAATAAGTCATCTCTGCAGGGTTGGGGGATTTCGCTTCTTTACACTTTCTTGTATTAGGAAAGGTTCTTACTCGGTTAACGAAACTAAAGATTACTACTGCTGTATTAAACGTATATGGTTTATAGTCACTGGCATCAATCGCACTGTGTTTAATCATTAAAATAACCAAACCCAAGATTCCATCTGATTTTGGCTTTGAGGAAAGATCCACGGTGCATGTGAAATTAAAGCTGAATGTCTCTATACGGACGTAGAGTGCGTATCTCATTATACGAGTGAAAAGTTTCGGTTAGATACGTTGCAACGTCGAGCAAAAGAACTAGGTACGTTAAAAGTTGAAGAAGACAAAAAAAAATCTTGAAGCGAGCTTGATTCACGCTTCGGAGTCTATCGTGAGTGCAGCTTCGATTTCTTCGGGGCTTCTGAGGTCGATTGCGAACCTCTTCTTTATGTTACCAGCAGTCTCCTCAGCCTTGCCCTGCGCCTTAACGTTTATACTGTAAATTTGAAACGCAGTTGCGAGCGCATAGGTGAGCTGTCTCGCGTGGTGTCGTGACTCGCAAACAAATCCGTGACATTCGAACGGTGAAATTCCCTGATTCTGCCCGACGTCCCTGACGACTATCATCGAAAATACCCTCGTGTAAACGAGGTCTTGAACACCGTACGAAATCGTGTCGATTGAAAATTTCTTCGATATACCAGCGTCGTGGCGTTTCTTACCGAGCGGTAAAAGCGCGACTCCGTCCTTGCTCACGATCAGTTTGATGAACGGGAGTATAGTTCCGGCCGGTAAGGCTCTCGCTGCTGTAACCATGTTGTCGACTGGTCTCCGGGTGTGCTTTATGCCCCAGAGGCCTCTCGCGTCGTGGGACCCAAGATATTTGACTTGAAATGTTTGGGGCAGTTCGCCGGACGCCTCGAGTCCTCGATTTTCCAGCGCCATCTTCGTCAGCTCTTGACTTAACTTGCTCTCAGCCTTGCTCGAAGAGTTCGAGTCCCTCCTCTCGGCGTTCGTGTCCTGATCGCCCTTCTTTCCGGCAAAATGAACCCGATTCGGACTCGACGATGTTTTCACTTTCAGATGATACTCGACCACGTTCGGGATGCTCGGAGGTTCACGACCGACTGACAACTCGCTCATTACACCTTTAGCCCTGGGCTCACTTCCTGTTTCCGGCGTTGCACCACCGCTTCCTTCCCTCGACACCAACGCGCTATCGCCCTCATTTACCTTCGCCGAATCGTCACGGTCATCTGCACCTGTGCCCCGGTCATCCGAGCCTTGTTCAGTCCCCGCAGACGTGACCAAAACGTTCTGCAGAACCTTTAGGTCCCTTTTCGTGTACCCAAAATCTTCCTCCTCCATGACTGATTGGACAGATTTCCTCACCTGTTGGCGAAGTAATTCGTCAAGAATGTCACGGAGACAATGATACGTGCAGATTAATGTTGATAATATGATAATGCTCTGAATAATCAGTGAAAATGCGATGTGTACAGAGCGATATTTGTAAGACTAAAGAGTCCCACTGACGCTACTATATTTAATCGATCATCTTCGGTATACCGCGAGAAAGTGAGACTTGGCGTTAATTGCATTTGTATATATACACTGTGTAGACACACGTACCTTGGAGGAGGAATAAAACGAGGTTGTTACAAGTACCGTATCATAGAACAGAACTACACGGGATGAGAATTGAACAGTGTTTCGTGTCAGTGCGACAATATTACTAAGGCGAGATATCAGTTATCGCCAAATCGTTAACTGATAGATAACAATTGCCAGATTATCGGTTTGCTCACACAAGGCGGGGATATCTTACCGCTTTGTAAACTTTGCCATTCTCTATTGGGGAGGGGGACTTGGAAACATTTTTTCGTAATGCCGAAACACGCGGCTCACAGATTTCAGATCCAGAAAATACCGGTCCTTACGTTTCTGGTATTACAGTGGTCTAAAGAACACGGAAAGATGATTGAACTATAATTGTTAAATGCATTCGAATGCGTTTGTGGCCTTGACAACGTCACGTGGATTATTAACAATTATCAAAGATGAGCACGTCAGTAACGATATGATTATAGTGTCATACTCTTTATAAAACAAATATGTACACACAACAATTGCTGAACGGGAGTAGGTACCTACAATCAGACAAGTCTAGCTCCTCTCCGCGTATTTACAGCTCCGATTGTGTCCATACTCCTCGCAGCGATAAGTATTACAGCGGGCAACAAAAACGTCAAAGATTAATGAGCACAGCAAACACATCTTCATATTTCGTTGTTTGTTCAAGAAATTAACAGGAAAGAAAGTTTGTTACAAGTCACATACGCAAAGAACCTTAGAGATGGGAATACGAGCTGCACGTGGCCACGCGTGTATGAACCGTTATTATCTCTTTCCTCAGCTGGAAGCTGCGAATATCTGACATTGAACCGTAAAGATATCATCCCCCTTTTCTGGTTCCTCCAACTTTCCTTATTCTCTGAGCTAAATCTGCATGACGATCCCCGTTCCTTCCATTCCAAGAAGCCAAGAGGCACGCGAAACCGATTCGGTCCCCACCGCGGTGACCTAACGGTCCTTTATTCTTTCTTGTTCCTACAACTAAACAGCTGTTGCGTCAACCACAGACCGCACGGATCATCTTCTATACCTGTTCGTGACTCGGCACCTGTTACACTGCGAGTCCCAAGTCACCTGCGAACGCGTAGCCAGACTGGTTAGGTAGCTATATACCAAGTCGACTTGTGCGCGCTCATGTGGAAGGATTACGTATGCCATTGCCTGCGTGTAAATACAAACAGTAGGTAGATATATGGATGCTTAGTCACCGGAAGTTTGGGCTGGATATCACTTGTAAAGTATGGTGTGACCAAGGCAATCGAATAAAAAGACCAGAGAATGTACTGCCAGAATCGGTTCATTTGGACGCATTGCATCTTGTAGGGCAGGTAATCATGGTTACTCTGAATATTTTCGAAGCGCTGCGTTGATCTGTGTGATCTGATTTTATCGTCAACTTGTTATTGGTACCGCAAAGAATCGAAAAAAGAACGACGAATAGAACTATGAAAAGTTTGAAATAGTACTGATGATCGTTGGTGTGTAAAAAGGTGCAAGTAACTGTTCACTTACCGCTATATTCAATTTCAGACAGGGAGTGACTGGAGATTTGACTGGATGAGTTCTTCCACTGTACAGGAGAATGCACGCGATTGCAAGCGATCTTCATTCGAGCAGCTCGCTCAAGTATAATTTTTCAAAGCCAGCCACCGCTGATCGCCACTCGCCGCTAGGCACCGGTCAATTGTTACCGGTTCTGCTAGACCGCGTTGTGTCGTCCGGTTTGTAACCTTCCTCTCCGATATATTGTGAAGGGTGTACTGTACATCGCCTGCTCGTTCGCCACATGCAATGCGCATCAACAATACAAAATAATACATACCTATAGGTATATAACATTCCGACTAACAATATAACATCGGCGGTAATATTGCCGGCCGGAAACGGAAGTTTACGACAAAACATTCTCGCTGATGAGCAGAGGAGCGTGATGCGTGGATATCCATCTTGCATACTCGATATCCGTATGTAGTCGAACCTCGTACCGATATTCACCGTCCTATCCATTCTTCAGGATATTTCTAGAGGTTTTTCTTAGGCGCACCTGACAATTGATGGTATGGGAATGATTGCTGATTGGTTGCAAAATTTTTTTGTTTTTGTTTTTTATCTACACTACCTACTGGAAGAATGCACGCACTGTGATTGCCGATAGCGCTCTTATGCCTCTTGCATAATTCTGTACTAGTATTTGGATGCGATTCAAACCTAATGGTACAACATAATGCCGCAGGGTTAATAAAGCAGAGTTGTGAAGTGACGGTGATCGATATGTGTTATAATCCCCGAATGACACTGTAATCCACTAGAACAAAACGTGAATGCACTTGTTACGGACTCCCTCTCCACGTAGTCGTGAGCCTCAAGTCGTAAATCACTTTTGGTTTCCAGAGAGGTACCGTTTGCTTAACGATATAGCATCATGTACACGTACATGAACGGCAAGAAGCAGCGTATAATATTGTTATAGATGAACGTATGTAGGCACATCGGTACTGCGGTACTTCGTTGGATATTTACTTTTTTTAAAGTTACAAACATCGTCATCGTCACCAGGGGATTTACCGAAGTTTACATATCGGGATAGGTCCATGCGAACACCTTTTCTCGAAACTAAAAATCAGTACACTTTCAATGTTTGTCAGACGAAAAGTTGGTTACAAAGAACCTGCTGTTTTTCTTGTAAATTTGGAGAAACCCGTTCGCCAAAATGCTCGAAGGTCCACTACTTTGGGCTGACGAACGCTAATCAGACAAATTTCAAAGAAACCGAAGGTTCTGCTGTTTTTAATTTTATCGTACCAGAACTTCCGTATAAATTCTTGAAGCTTTTGAATAGTGCTCAACGCCTTTTTGCGAATATGGGACGCAGTTCGAATTGTCTGGCCCTTTTATAACAACCGGGTTACAGAGAGTACGTGACACATTGGCGTTGAAATTATTACTGATACATTACACACGTACGGCGCGGTCTACAATTTTAAATACTCTTATGTACCCAGGCTGACCAAATAAGGTGATACCATTGTGGGGTTTGATTATTCGAGCACGATAATGAAGGTCAGTGGATAGAGTGAAAGAGAATAAATCAAACTCAAAAACACGGTTAAATTGCAACCATCCATCCGTGAAGTATTACGCGTGACAAATTTCAAATCGAGTATGATTCTTTTGGCACCCACAATCCGTTACACAATTTGTGCGCATTCCAGACCATTTATTCAAATGTGATTCTTAAGTCAGAGAAATTTTTCAAACGAATTATTATCAGAAATTTATCTCTCGAAGTGGGCAACCAGCGCATAATATCAAGATGATATTCTTTTGAAAATTTTAATAAAACTGAAGGTACCGTATCAAGGTCGGCTTAATGAACACAACCTTTGCACATCACCATCTCATCGGTACAAGATCTCAGAACATGAGAAAAGATATGTATGCAAAGGGGAAAATATGTTAGAAAGTCTTTCATACGATTCAAAAGCTCAAATTGTGCAATACGTTATGCATATACATTTCATGAAAGATTTGAATGTTAAATGCTGAAGAAAACATTTGCTTAAAAATGATTTATTCAAAAATTCATTCACTCGTCGATGGCACAGAGATTATGCAATTACTTATATGAATATTTATCATTCGGTTATGTCAGCCATCAATTGCGCCGGCCTTGCTACCTTTTTTCGTAATTTATTGGAATCGGAATTCCTGCGGCAATTTCCGTATGCCTTGTATAAAGTGCAAAACCTATTGCACGACTTGCTTATTCAGGGCGCACCAAACGATCCCGGCACACAAACGATGACCTGCGCATTGCGGCTGCGCAGTGAGCCACATAGCGTCTGCTCAACTGAGTACAACTTTCAAAATTCGAACATTCGTTCGTCAGTTCCACCGGTCGTATCGTCATGTCGTGCCGCGATGTGACGATGTATAAAAACGCAGTTTTTTGTTCACTGCTTCGCTAGCATCGTGATACATCAGACAGTACCGTCCGACCAGCGTCATTAACTTTTATTCAATGCAATTGCTTTAGTTTATGTTCATTCAAAAACGCTGCTTCAGTGCCGTGAGGCCAACGAAAGAACAATAATTCAAAAAACAAGTCAAACTAAAAAGTATAAACATTCAAAATGAGCCGGACGTTGAGTTTGATCATTTTATTTTTTGGCATTCTTTACGCTACTGCCCACAATCTCGATGGAAACGGTACTGAATGTGATGAAATCAACTCGAGAAACGGTCAGAACTTAATACTGACCCAGCTAACGGTAGAACCAGAGAAGGATACGAGAAAAACAATGACAGATGCACGTAGTCAAGGTGAGTAGAATGACCACTGACAGTCATAAGAGAAAAAAATTTTGCTGGGTCACAGTGACTGGAAAAATAATAATGGAAATACTAACAAATTATAAATAGAACAATAATCGAAATGGGAACAAGTTTATTGAAGATGATAAAAACACAGAATGAAGTCTATTTAGGACCTAGGTATAGCGTTTTTCGAACAATAAATATAATTAAAGCTGATTTCCGAAAAGTTATTTATACATAAAGTACCAATGCTTACTTTAAAAATAGTCTTGGCACAATTGAAATTCTTGGTCGTGCGCGAACGATAAGAATGATCGCTGTGATCTAGTTGGACCAATTTTCCCTTTCTAACGAAGTCGGCTCGAGGGCTTTCCGATTACAATTCACTTTTAGTTTTATCTGACTTTTAACTAATAATAAATTCTATCTTAAAACTTTCAAACTCGTATTTGAATTAATGACAATATATGTGAGGTTTTGTAGGCCAACTTCACCAGTTTTTTGGAGGGAAAATATATTCAATGCATTGATATTTAATCCTTTATTTAGTTCTGAATTTACACAGAATCTTACATAGTTGATGATGATTGCTTAAAACTATTTGTAACGAAAAAAATGTAAAAAAAACTTTAAAAAAGTTTTTCAACAAGATATCAGTTTTGCGACCGAATAAATTGTGCGATTCATTATACAATAGCAAGGAAAGGGGGACGAATAGTAATACATTTAACACGACAAAAATTATTTTACAGGCGAGGAAGTAAGCCAGGGGAGAACTTTTGCTATCAAAAGATTGCAATTCATGTTGCTCCCTGTTATGTATAAGATGGGAGTGATGACGACTCTTCTAACGGTACTCCTAATCGTATCTTTGAAAAGCTTGCTAATCGGTAAGTATACGTAATATACAATCACTTTCGTTCAATATCGATTCGAAAATAGATCTGATGAAAGACCAGATATCGTTGATGTTGTAATAATAAACACATGAAGAACATTTTCCATCTCTACGCAGGGCGATTATGCTATTGTGATTTGTTTCATGAAAGGGGTTATCCTGCTGGTCCTTAAGGTGAGCAGTTTCTTGGCAAAATTCCATCAGCCACATGCGGAACCGCATCATCAAATGCCTTGGTACATGCCTCCACAACCGTGGATGCAACCACAACCGATCCACGTACACGTATCGCCTAGCGGCGACGGCGGTCATCACAGTCATCCTACACACGATCAAGTTTACTCTGGTTGGGATCGATCGCCGCCCACGGGCCCATACGGGCCCTCAATACCGGTAGATTACGGTCAATATTACTTCAAGGGCTAATCAGTCGCGACCCCATGAGAAAAAACGTCTGCAGCTTCATGTCGTACACCTTTGATTGACGGAACAGGTTTTTTTTCTCCCGTAAGATGAGTGAAAAATTCTATGGAATTCATTTGAAATACCGTTAAACCATTCCTTTCTCATGCTTGCTTAGTATTTAAGTATGGTATTCCCGACTTTACATTGCTCTAGTTTTTTCGAATGGTCAAACGATTTGGAATTGTTATTTTATGCGTATGTACCTTAGGATAAACCCGATTTTGATTCGATCACTCAAGTCATCCGGTGAGCATCCCAAGGAATATTGTGTACATAGTTAGATATATCCGAAAAACGAAAAAAAAAACAAATTGCTACCAAACCAAAACAATAGTGATGATATCTAAAGCTTTTAAGTACGTGAAAAGTAACTTCAATAATCGCGCAGAGGTTCTGCACTACCTTTCACGAGCAAAGGCTTTAATTTACTTGTACATTATTGTGTATTATTTGTTAATTTATTTATTAATGTATATTTATGTATGTTGTATAGAATAGTGCCGAGTGAAGATTAACTTAAAATTCACGAAAGCTGTTCAGGTTGATACTTGCAGTAGCTTGCTTCCTTGTCCATATGTACTATTTTTAACCAGGACGAATTAATTATCAGCCAGTTCGTCAAACGTTGTTATACAGTGTCTCACACGCCTTTCCGAGTAACAATATTGATTATAGGCATTATAGGCTACGGACATCAAATACATGCATTCAATTGTAAGCACTGTAGCACCGAGAATTACCACCCTTGACATTATACTTAATACCTTCTTCAGTATTCTAAAATAGTTCTAACAAAATTTTTTAAATCCAGCCGAAACAGCTGACAGTGACAGTGACATGAATGCAATCTGTAAGAATAAGGGAAAGAAAAAATCTACAAACAACCTTAATTCTTTCACATTTCAGGAATAGATTTCTTCGAAAAATTCAGAAAGTAACGCCTCGGAGGTATCCAACTGATACTAGGACCTGATTTGGATTATTTTTCCACTCGTGAAAACGGTGATGAACGCCATTTAGACCAATCAGAAGGCAGCATTAAACGGAAAATCTATTCACCGGTGAATAGAAAATCAGAATCAGGCCCCTAAAGATAAAAAATAGTATCTCAGTGATCTGATAAGTATTGTATGTTATATGCATGATCCTATTTTACTGTCTAACTATTTGGACTGACAGTGACTGACTATCCAGTAGCAACTCTACGTTCATCGGCACACATTCTCGAGCTTATGCCCGAAGTTTGCAACGTTCGTATTAAATTTCGGTTCAGACAATAAGTGGCGCTAGTAGTGGTAATAAAAATGAGGCTGACTATGGCAGTCTGTGAAAATGCCGTATTCGACGGTCTGCCGAGTGAGTCACACGGTGGATATAATCGTAGTTTCGTATGTACTATGTGCGATACGTAGTTCTTGGTACGGTTTATTTTCGATTGATGCGCAACGTATGTCGCCTAGTGATAAAAGGCTGAGAAATACAAGATCCTTCGCTTGTTCGGTCGGTAATTGCAATCAAGGAAGTTCAGAGGCGGTACTCCATACCGAATTAAAACATCTACGCGAAGAAAGGTTGGCAAAGATTCAATACGGACGAGCGGGTCGCCGCAGGGCTGTCCCGCCGCTAAACCCGGTGTGGAAATTAACCTAAATAAAAAAAACAAGTATCAAACAGCACACGGCAAGCGAAGATGTCTACGGCGCTGCTTGCGGTGTTTGCAGTTATTCTCTGCATTCTGTTCCGAATTTTAAACGTGAACAGTGCTCCCCAGAAGCCAGTTATCGTTTGCAAAGATGAGTCGTTCCTCGCCACCATCCTCAAGATTGCACCCGTATTACGAGACCCGTAAGTCATGTCGAAACTCCCATAAGTTTCACCTTCAATTTCTGCAGCTATGCTGTTATCTCTGTCTCAGATTTAGAATCGTCAGCAATTTAACAACGGAGTCGCTGTCGTTCTATTTTCACCAATATAAAAACATTTCCTACTGTCACTCAAAATGTCGTACGTTTTACTGTTATTTATTTCCTTTTTAATTTCGAAAGAAGTCATTGAATATGAAGAGCGTATTGGGATTCCTGAACTTGGAGGTTTTTTCTCTGCAATGTGCAAATTTGACTTATCAAAAAAAGTTTTGGGTCACATATTTTTTAACGCCAAATTTGTAACGCCATTATTTGTATTCTGATTAATTGCATGCTTATGACGTCATTCTAAATCGGTTACGAATTTTAACGATGAGGTAATACAATCGAAATTAGTAAAAATATATGGGTAACGTTTTTTTTTTTTTTTCTATAGTAGGATGGGTCTTTCAATACGTTCTTGAAGTCCATAAATCATTTGTGACAAAGTTGTTTTTAGAAGAAGGTTTTGTCCTAATTCTAAATATAAGTGGTATTTATTTTCAAAGCTTCACATATTTCCAAAAATATTTTCCTAGGCTTCAGATGTTACGATTTATTTAAATACATGAGTAAAGACTTTGATAATCTAGACGCAGAATCTTCAAGGTACATTGAAAGAAGAGGGTTGCATCTAAATTCAAGACAAAAGTACTATTTTAAATTAAGAAGTATGTTTTTCATTTCAGGTATAAACCAACACGGCTATGGGGCTACAGCGGACATGTGCAAACTATAATCCACAGCATTATTGGAAGGGTTCGATGTCCATGGCCGATCGGAGAAAGAGTTAATATCATTTTGTCCGATAATGCAACGTTAACCTACGATCTCTACCAGCCATTAACATCGGATCATCAAGGTACATTCACTAATTGCTAATCTTTCATCGGTGAATTATGGATATTCGAAAGGGAACAGAAAAAGCTATAGGATCACTATTCCTTACCACTATTGTAAATATTACGCTGCTCCTGTAATATATTTTTTGGATTCGTCATGGTCATTAGTGGTTTGTACGAGTGTAGTTACAAGATCATATAATTGGCTTCAAATAGTTTTTCCGAATCGTTCTTGTATCTACGTTTGCATTACGATTTTTGGAGATTGGGGGCCTATCAGTCTCTATTCGTCGCACTTCTTCCATTCGATAAATTAAGAGGAAACACAAGAGATGTGGTGAACCATGTTAAATGACACTGGCTAAAGTTTTCACCAACTTTGGACAACTCCCGTTGATCATTGAATACCATCCTCACAGCGTGTGGCTGTGTTGAATATTCAATGTAATCGACACTTGATTTGAATGTATTTTAAAAATGTTTTGTAATACTTTGGCCCATATTTTTTATTGCGGATAAATGTAGAGGAACGGCTTTGAAGGTTGTTAGAGCATGTGATAAAAGCAATTATGGGTTAGTACCGATCACCTTGGGAGGCAGAGTCGTCAACCGTGAAACCTGCTTCATTATCACTATTATTTCATTTTTATCGAGTACATAGCCTTGAAATATTTCAAAGCATGGACATGTCGTCTACGTGAAGGAAAGAAATGAGCTAATCTTCCAACAAAAATGTAACCAAGAATGTCGTTTCCAGCAGAATGATACTTCTCCTCTTCGTGTTTTGGAATACTCTATGACAATCATCATCCTTTGCAGTCCGGATATCGAGAACAGATTTCTAAGGACTCCTCTTTCTGGGGGTACGTCAATTGGATCACAAATACCACAGAAATTGTGGAAATATATCTAGGTACTTTACTCCTCTGCAGCGTGCTTGCAGCTCGCTTTTCAACCTGCCAGTTTTGGGCAAAAATTATTGAACTGCTGTTGTCTTACCTTAGCTCAAGACGTAGCTTGGCTAGCACTGGAGAGAGCCTGCTTTCATGCGCGAAGTAAAGACATAGTTTAAGTTCCTCGAAAGTACACAGACTTGACACAAACTGATTGAAATTACTTCTATCATCTTTTGCGTAGTGTTTCCTGATGATCAAATAGTATGCATATACTTTTGGAGTAAACACCTGTGGTGTAAGAATCACAAATATTCATGACTCATTGAAGATGGACATTTTGACTGGTATTCAAAGGTTCGATTAGAGTTAGTTATCTTTATTCAACGTTGATATTCTTGGAAGTATGTGGGCTGGTAAAAGGTTTTCTGCTTGGTCATGGTACTTTTGTTTACGCGTTGTTTATCAGTTGTATCCGGTGCGCGGTCTCTGCCATCCCTGTTTAGCATGTTTCAGGAAGATGTTAACGATGTTTTCTCATTCTTTATCTTGGCCGTGGTTGAAATAGGTTTTTCAAACAGATTAACGTAATAAGCATGTCATTCCATACATTTTTACTAACCGAAGTTTCATCATGTCAAACTGTAACCAACACTTTGCATGAGTTTTTCAGTCCTCCCCTACCAAAGTATTTCTCATTTGAATTGTTTGGAAATTTATGCTCTTTTATACCATCGGCCATTAACATCCTTGCTGTATTTTCCGAACAAGGAGTTTTACAGTTCGGAAAAAATGTTGGTTTTTTTCCCTAGTAAACTAAACAACTAACAAAATTTCAGCAGTGCTTGCAATTTCCTCGTATCTGTGTGTATCTCTGTATTGGTAGCAGTGCTCATGTTTCAAGTTTTAAACTTAGTCAAATATGTTTGGCCCAGCAAGGGTGAACCGCAGTTGATTCACCAGTATCTGCTGTATCTAATTCGTTTGCTTGGTTTTATGTGTAATGATTTAGATGACATCACAATTGCAATATGCCCTGGAATTGGAAACAGCTCCGAGAGTGTCTACATTCGCACTTTCGTACACTTTAGCCAATGTCATGGCTATCGATGTGCAGTATTGAACCATGTTGGTGCTCTGTCCAGCGTCAAAGTTACTACTCCCAGGATATTCACTTATGGTAAGTTGACGCAGGGGTGTAAAGATTGTCTAATGTAATAATTCGAAAGCAGGTTTCGTGGAATGAAATGAGAACGTTTGTGTTCTTTTAAACAGGTCATACCGACGATTACCATGTGATGTTGCAAAGTTTGATTGAAAAGCATCCCAATACTCAGATAGTATGTATAGGCTTTAGTCTAGGTGGAAATTTGGTTACTAAATATGTTGGTGAACGAGGCACCAATAAATTGTCAAATATTATTGGGGCGATATCAATTTGCCAGGGTTACAACGCCATTGAGTGAGTACAGAGATCTTTTGGTCAATTATCCATAGCTCGGTCAAAGAGTAATCCAATTTCTTAAAACGGTGCTTATTCTCCCATCTCATTATCATTGAGTGGATTTTTCATTTTCAGAGGGACTAAGTTCTTGCTTAATTGGCAAAACTTCCGACGATTTTATCTCTATGTTATGACTGAATCTGTAAAGAATATTATTCTAAGGCATAAATATGTTCTACTCGCTGACTCAGTCAAACAAAGACACGGTCTCAATGAACGAGACATCATTTCTGCTGCCACGCTTCCCGAGCTTGATGAAGCATATACCAGAAAGGTAAAGCCACTCGGTAAAATTAGCGAAACGATAAATAGAAGTTAATTAACGAACCAAAAGAATGGCCAGAAACCCGTAACTATTGAAATTACGCAAGTTCCGTTTTAACACTGTGTTTATTATTGAACAGATACACAACTTCAGATCTGTAAAAGAATTGTACAATTGGAGTAGCTGCATTAATTATGTAACTAAAATAGCTACTCCGATGTTATTCATCAACGCCTTGGATGACCCTCTAGTTCCGGAGCAGTTATTGAGTCCTATAAAGGATTTCGCATGTAAGTTTTGAAAGGCATTCTATCAGAATGTGGGATTGGAAATTTTTATCTCTGCTAAAATTGGTCTATGAAATCTGGCATACCCCAAGATATTTGTTGTATCCCGTTTTCTGGATAATAAACTGCCGTCTTTGGTAGCTGAATGTAATATTAAAAAGACTCTGGGCTTGATTAAACTTTGTGCTTATCAGGTAACCATGAAATTTCTTTATTGCAGCTCAACATTCCAACACACTGTATATAGAACTAGCTCACGGTGGTCACCTTGGTTTCTATGAGGGTGGTTTACTCTACCCAAACCCAATAACGTGGCTGGATCGCACACTGGTATCTTTAGTCGGGTCATTGGCATTGGCTCACGCGGATAGAGCGTTGAAAATGTCTTAACCATGTAACGCTCCCAGATCTGGTACTAAGATCAATCTTACAATCTGAAAGAATCATCCAGCCTTTCCTTCAACAAGAACTGGTGGATGTCATTAACGGTAGTTGATCTAGAAACTGTTTGAGAATGAAAGAAAAGTAACGAGTTGTCGCCTTCATTATTACCTATTGTTGCATTTACCGTTGCATATATTTATTTGCCTGTTATTTAGATGGGTACATTACCAATTTTTGAAATAAGATTGTGCTATATCTTGAAGTGTTTTTCTATAGTACATATATATATATATATATATATAATTATATATATATATATATATATATATATATATATATATATATATATATAATATGTATTCAGATTCAATGTGATTCATTTTTAGTTTATCGCAAAACGATGTTAGGATACGCCTTGCAATGCCGGTAGTTTCTCGCGATAATAGTTTGTTATTGATTTATTTTCAGGTTTATTTTCATTCAGAGCACACATCAATTTTCTGACGACATACATTAGTATGTACATATTTTGGTGCAAAAGACGAGACAAATTTCTTCATTTTGCATTTATTTATTCTATCTTTTTCGATCAAAGGACGTAGAGATCTGTTCAAAAGGATTCGGATTTTGTAAACAAAATTATGAACAAATTCCAGACACAATGTACAAAAACAGTGAAAAATTACGGTTTTGTAAAGGACATCCATTCATCCAAATCTCTGCAACACCGCGTTATCCATCAATTATTTCAGAAACCTTAAACACATTCTTATCGAGAAAATATTTCGAAGTATATAATTCGTCCGATTACATTAGCACACGATTCGTCTTTTGCGCTGTATTTGATTAATTGACCTATTCGAAAGATTCGTACAAATTAGCTAAGTATCAATACCTTTAGGGAGGGATAAGTTGTAATAATTGAAATACGACCACCGTTTAGCCTTCAATTCTAATCATCCTCTGTCATTGCTCGTTTCAGGTTGTAAAGATCAGCTAGGAAGGATTACTGTTTTAATATTTTTAATCATCTACATCACAACTTGACTATACTTATATTTTTTGGCAAGAAAACGAAAAAAAACAGACAATAAATTAACTTTTCTCAAAATATATGATCTGCCTCTTTAGTGCAGGAGCAATTAGAATTTGTTGCTTTCCAATATAGTTATTATTTATTGCTCAATTAATCATCAATTCGATAAAGTCAGATGATAACTGTTTCCAAGAAGATCTGTTGACCAGTTTGGTACAACGAATTTGTGATATGTGTATAGTACCTATTAAATACACATCTCTGATGAATTTTTATTCTAGCAGAAATAAAATCCTGCTCTCTTCACAATCGATCTTTTAAGACAAACTTATACTGTTCTCTGTTATGATATTTATTATTTTCAATTTTTTCTTTATGCATTTAAGTTGATTCTTTTTTCACATAATTAGGTGTCAAACGGTTGTTGGTTCCTTTGGAAGTAAATGCCTTTAGTTAGGGACATTGATAGAGCTTAAAAAAAGAGAAACACTGTGTTATATGCACTGTGTACGATACATCAATGATGTATACATATGTTTGCAATTTATGTTAAGCACAAATCTATATTGTTGTATACAGGTGAAAAAATTGACATAACTGTTGAAAGAAAAAAGAAAGCTATGTTAACAATAAGAATAATATGATAACGGCAATTACTGCTAAACTCGTACCGCATCCTTGGGGGTTTCTCTACTATTTGCTACATTATACTTGTAAAAGTGCATGTGTACATAATGCTTTAAACATACAGCTTTTACCGACGACGTGATTGCTGTATATGATTACACACTAAAAGAAAAAACAGACACACACACAAACGCGGATACACAATTTTAAATGTTAGATTTATCAACTGGTATTTGAAATATTGAAAAAAAAATTAAATCGTGCAAAGTTATACATGTATATATAATATAAAATATATATATAGATATATATCATTATATATATATATACAGGGGAAAATGTATATAAATATATAAATATATACACATACATATTAAAAAAAAAAATATTATCGAATTTAAAACGTGTTTATAGAAACCGGTTTCCTTCCTATCTTTTCTTCGATTATATTCATGTATTTATTTATTCTTCGTAGAAAAGTGGTACTGTTGAAATGTTTTCAAATATGTATAGAGGTAGTCTCCACGGGTAGGTCGAAATTAGTGTAATGAATATAAAAATTAAATCGATCTATTAAATTCAACAGAGAAAATAAGTAACCGAATAAGAAGTATAAATCATATTACCCAGAAGACATCGACAAACGGGAAATAAATTATTTATGATTGATTTTTTCGGATTTCCTGATAGATATCATCGGCGGGGATTAGTTGCATCGATTGGATAGCGTATTATCCAGACTACCATTTGATATCGCCACGTATTACTATTTGATTGCGGTCGTCCGAGCGGAGCGATCTGTATAATTTTTTTCGCCCCCGGAAATACACGCTGCGTTAGCGGAAATCAAGTGCTAAAGCTCAACCCAACAATCTTAGCCGTTCTCTTTTAATATACATGTAATATGTATAAGCGAAGATCGTCACTTCGCAGGCGTCGATATATATTTGAGAAATTCTCGCCGTTGAATTATTAGTGACGGTATGAAGGCGTTTTTGTTTTATTCCGTTTATGTACAAATTATAAATTTCTATAACGAACAGATTCATCATATTATTAATTACGATTCGAGTATCATATCGTTTAAATTTTGCACGGTCATTGCGTCTGTAAATGCGAAATCAAAATAATTCATATCTAGAATTTACGCAGAAGTGTATATTTTCGTGTTTACATAAATTTCTTATTTGCGCATCTCGGTCTGCACGCCGATTGTCGATTTATAATTATTATACCTAGTTTGATACGTATGTCGATAGGAGCGCTGCCTAATTTTACATCGTTATAAGTATGTACGTTTGGAGTAATTGTGTGACGTGCAAGAATGCCTTCAATCAAATGGCAGTGTGTCGGCTGCACGGTATATAAGTATATTCGTATATCTAGGTTCAACCTCCATTAGTTTTAATGACCAGGAAGAGGGTTAAACTAGAAGTTTAGTACGCTTTTGCGAATCCCTGCAGTCTCGGGGTTCTTTTTATACATATTACAGAGCCGTTACTTAGGTATGTATGATATACATGTGGGGGTAGGCAATGCAGTTTCGTAAAGAGCCAATCTATAATGCCAACGATAAGTCATAAAGATATACCTCTACCACTCGAAATATAACTCCAAGCGTCGATAAAACAAACCGAGATAACTTATTGCATACACGCATCGGAGAAAGAATTTCCCTCGAAATAGCGTAGCGCACCTTGTACATGATGAATCGAGGTGCTCGGTGAGAAAAAAATTTTATTTAAGAAGTTTTAACGTCGTCGAGTCGCAACTGTCCCATGGCCGTGACGTAATTTAAGGTTTTCTGGCAATTCACCGCCTTGATGTAATTTCAGTACAAAATTTATTACTTTGTTTCTTTTTGCCAGCGTTTTAGAAACGCCGGTAAGTAGTTGCGATTCGAGGAACCTCGCAGGTAAAGATATTCAGCAGGTTGAAATCTCGAGATGATTGTTTCAACCCGCCATTTTGATTTTACAAAAAAAATTTTAATCAGCTGCTTGTAGTATAATCTAATCCAGACGCGAAAGAATACATTCAAATGTATGACGGAAAATGAGGGGATGCGTGGAGCAAGCGCGGATATTAAGATAAATGTAAACCTTGGAAAATTATTTTATCCAATAGGTTGCAAGCCCAACTGTAATTGGCAATTTACTAGATGATAAATAAAAGGTTAGGTCAAGTTAAAAAAATACTGGATATGTTCGTTTTTCGAATTGAATCGTCGAACTTCATGGCCATATTGACACGCCTTGATCGGCTGGTAGCCGTCCTTGGATTGACGCGGTTACGGTGACCGTGGTTAAATTATTTTTTTAATTAATTTTTATTCTGAATGTCGATTCAAATGCAATATCTTTATCCCTGGTCGTGTTACTCGAACAGCTGTCCATTATACATTGCGCTGTACGTTATCGAACATATTTCAACGAATAATTAAAAGAATGAATAAATTTTATATTTTATCTGTCGGTACTTGCGCCAGAGCAATTAAAACACAAACCGACAAACGAAAATAAAGCAGAAGTAAACAGATAGACGGAATAACGGATGCATGTACCAAGTGCAAGTACACAGATATATCTACGTTCATAATTAATAATATTCGAATCGCCGGGCCACGAGCGTAAAGGTGTACGACATACGCTTGTTATTCGATCCTAAAATGACGCATGGAGATATACATATGTCTACATGCACCCGTGCATGCGGCATGCATGTACCACGAATAGAAGTATTTTGACGGCTAGTTGGACTGACCTTTGGTTTATATAGAGTCTGTAGGACAAACTGCTAGCGCAGAGAACATCCGCAAGGAATTACAATCGCGCTAGGTATAATGACCGGCGAGAAACGTTAAAGACCTTTGCAGTCGTCGGTACGGAGTGAACAAAAATCATAGAAAAATTATTACAACTTCTACTACTACTATTACTACTACCGTAAAATTGCCGTTTAAGAATTTATTCTTCATAACATATTCCGATTTGCGATTATACGATTCGATCGGAAGTGAAGGAGCTAAAAATAGGTAAAACACGAACGGAAAAACCTGCAGCATTTTTTCGAAATGACTAATCGTCGCGATTGTCTCGAGGTGCTCATGACTTACACCTGGTATTTAGGTATGGTTAATGTAATCAGTGAGTTATCTTGCGGTGTCTCAGCCCTCTTATCTTGCGCAGAGCAAGGGAAACGCGATGCATCACGATGGCGTCAGAAAAACCGGCACCCAAAAATGACGCTTTAAGTTACGCGTACATTTTATCGTGGAGGAGCAACTGAAGTTTAACTTTTTGCTAGCAGCTGCTGGCCTTTTGAATTGTCCGCATATGTGTATGTATGCCGCATAGAGTACGACACCACTTTTAGAATGGTTATAATATTTAGGCATGTTACAATATATGCGTGTATAACGTATATATACTGTACGGGCGTGCAATTAGAGTCCCGTATGTTCATATGTTCGTATATAAATACATGCATCACATCCTTCGAGAGCTCGACGCACATTATACGCTTTAACGCTACATGCGCCTCTATGCCGAGTCGATTCCATCATACACGCATTCAAACGAGTGGATTCTGACGTCGGAGGTGAACAAAAATTTCCTTAGCAATTCTCACCACGATCTTATCTTCGTAACGTCTCTCGAAAATCAAATTTCTAAGAGGCTTTTCGATCGTGCACAGACTCAGAATACAACCCGCACAAGAATCGTCGCCAATACAATCGGCTGTCGATAGAACCGTTTGGCTAAAGTTGCGAGGTGGAACGTGAATCTGATTACGGCCGCCATTTTGTTTTTTTGCTCTATCTTTGATCGGACACTTGTTTCATATTTGTATATAATAGTGTGTGAACACATCCTCAAAAAATGTTCCTGGCTTGTTATAGGAGGCCGTGAGTGGGTGTTGGTATTCATTTCGATTCGCCCACATGACCGGGAGAGCATAAACGGCCACCTGCCTCGCGATGACTGACGGGTTTGCCGTGTGGACGATGCGGGGGGTGCTGCAGCAGTTAACAAATCCCAAAAAAATTCTTTCACCATATAGAACTCGTTATAACAGCCCTTCGGTGTGGTTTTTTCTAAGAATTATTATCACCGTTTCGGAGGCACACGGAGCAGCTTATGCGGTCGTTTAAGAGTGTATGTATAATTTATGTTCCAAACAAGAAAAGAAAAAGAAGAGAAGGCAATATGAAAAAAAAAAGAAAAAAAACACCGAAGGAGAGAAATGAATAGATAAAAAGAGAAAGAAAACTACGTATAACGACATCGTTGGTTTGCGCGAACGGTAACATCCACGTTGCACGCGTATACATTATTTTATTGTAAAATTATTTTCCCCGCAATTTACGCGTGATTCGGTTTAACAAGCACATGAGCGGATAGAAAATTGTTACTTATTGTTGTTCCTCAGGAGGAAGAAAACTTTTACTTATTTTTAATCAGAAAAAGAATCAATAATAAGAAATAACTTGACTCGAAGTTTTTATTGCGCGGTATAGAGGCGTCGATTCTTCGCGTAGTCCGGGTCATCGATACGTGATATATTCTCTCATTGTCAGATAAAAGTATCTGTATTTATCCGTGCCGGGGTGGCGACTTCGTTCAAAGTTGCATGAATATTTGTTATTATCACAATTGGAGGTTGAATATCAATCAACACGCTGAATTATTGCTAGTTGAGCGAATAAAAAATACCCGTGTTTAAATACCGCCGGTTGATTACCGCTATACAAGGGCAGGTGGGTAGATTGTTTGTCTGGTTGGTTGTACGGTGTATGTAATTAAATATAATATGTAAATTTTGTATCAAATCTAGGCTTCTGTTGATCAAAGGCATAATATTATTATATTGTCTGAAAGATATTTCTCTCTTCAACGGGACGAGGTAATTTAAACATACCTACTGTAATTATTCGGTCTAATTAATACTCTCATCAAAGGAACATCACCGTCTCCCATGATCCTGAAGAAAACCATGGATATTGGAATCAAATAAAACCTTTGAAGAGGTTTGTAGTTTGATGCTATACCTTATACGGCATAATACGTATAATAGAGTTATGCGTTATATGTAAATCTGACGAGTCGAGTAGAGCGTCCGCCGATACATCTATGCAGTGTTATTATATCACGTATACACGTTTTAATTGAATGATATCAAATCATTATTAACCGGTTGTCGAATATATATCAAATGTATATGTAAACGGCAAAACTACACACATCTTATCTTATCGCCTGGAATGATTTATACACATGATTTAACGACGTTCCTGATTTATACACGTGTTATACCTACCACGCATATTGTACAGTGATGAAATCAAACACTGCCATCTATTGAGTACTAGTTCTAAATATTTTATTCAACTAATTAGTATTTCGGATCAACTGATACAAAAATTTATGAAACTAATTATGCACGGGTTTATTATAACTGCAGATCGTTACATATTTTGTAAAAACTGTTATTTTCATTGATTCTTTTTCAAATTTTCAAATGCTGTGGAATCTGCCGCCGATTCGTCTGTTTCATTTGTTGATGCTGCAAGAGCGAGTCACATGACGTCACAGGGGATACTTTTTACTCTGATTTACGGAAGGAAATATAATGCCGCGGTATATTGACTAGACGTTTTGCGGCTGTGCAGGATTACGAATATCAGCGGTATCTCATTTTTTCGGTAACATTACTTCGATAAATAGGGAGAAATAGGGAGGTTCTCGTCTGTCTCCATGATTTTCCGGCGCGTTTTCTTTCCTCATTCAAACTCAAGAATGACTACGCTGAAGTTTGCATTACTTGTCTCTGTGTCAGTTGGACTCGAGTATTTTTTTCAATACTACCAAACTGGACAATATTTGCGAAATGAACAAATAAAGAATTGTACAAGATAATTTCGCGTGCTGTGAAGGAGGTTAAGCATGTGTTTTTCAATCTACGAAAGAACATATCGTCAACCAATCGCGGTTGATTGTACCGAATAATATTTGATCTGTACACAAAAAAATATCATTCGGAGAGATTTTTTTCTGGTGGGGGTTTCCTCTTCTTTGTCATTTTATACTACTTGTAATTTTATATCGTTATACGGCATGCAATAATAAGTGAGGTTAACCCTGACCATAATTTTTTTATCTGACCTATTTTCGGTTTTGTTGAAAAAGAAAACAGAAGGCAGGTTGTGGTCGTTTCAAGTTTTGACGCAACTGTGGGATTTCTTCTCGCCACTTCACATGCTAACTCGCAGCACTATATGTGAAATTTCCAAATTCTCAGATCCTAAAAGCAGTTCACAATCAGATTCTCGGGATGGATACGCAAATATGATTTGTTAAAATGAAAATTGAATAAGGAGCTGCAAAATTTGCTCTCGAACCTTCATTATTCGCTTTTCTTTCTTCATATCGTCGACTGAGAGTAAATGCATCCTATCTCAGAATTTGGTTCAAGAACGTCGTATGTCTTCGGAGATCACTTTGGACATACGATGTCGTTTAACGAGTTTCAGAGATAGGATTTTGTTGAACCAAAAACTGCTTTCAGGATCTGAGAATTTGGAAATTTCATTTACAGTGCTGCGAGTTAGCATGTGAAATGGCGAGAAGAGTTCCTACAGTTGCGTTAAAGCTTGAAACGACCGCAACCTGCCCTCTGTTTTTTTTTTTCAAAAAAACCGAAAATATGTCAGATAAAAAAATTACGGCCATGGTTAACCTCACGTATTATTGCGTGCCGTACAACGGTATAAAATTACAAATAATATAAAATGACAAAAAGAAGAAATCCCTACCAAAAAAATTCTCTCCGAATGATATTTTTTTGTGTACAGATCAAATATTATTCGGTATAATCAACCGCGATCGGTGAAATGAGCGAGAAGTTGACGGCTACAACTTCTTTTTAGAAATAAAATGTGAAACAGGCTTAAAGACAGTCTAGAAATTCTGTAATTCATTTGTACTCGAATCTCATAAATCCGAGATAACAAATACCGTCGGTCTGTCGAATAGAAATGGTTCATAAATGAATTAATCGAACGGCTTTATCGGGGTTGACCTCACCTCTCTCGATCACACAAGTAGCGATTGAACCCATCTGGTCCCCGACGTGTACCGCGTAGCCTATCGACTTTGTTTAAGCGAGTGGACGGGGTTGGGCCGCGGGCTTTCTAATTTCTCTATAATCGCAAATCCGAAGGGTAAAGCGGGGGATCCCCGCCGCCGTAGCGAGAAGCACGTATATATATATAATAAATATAACGATACAGGTGTGGCGGTAATAAATAGATGACGAGAACGTGCGCATATGATGCAAAAGCATTCACGATCGCGTTCCCGCCTCGTTCGTCGCTCGCCTCTCGACGCTCTCCGTCGCCGTCGTCGCCGCCGCCGCCACCGTTGTGTCGTGGTCACAAATATATCGTCGTCACAAGCGGCAGCAGCACAACAGCAGCAGCAGCAGCAGCAGCAGCAGCAACAGTAGTATCCACCGCATCAGAGTAAAACAGGAGTAAAGATTAACAACTCCTTCGGAGCCGGGTTACTCCGTCAGTCCGTGCAGAGTAGTTGGCAGTCCACACACGGCATATATGCAGAGAGGACCAGCGTCTCCTGACTCAGTGCTTGACAGGCCAGCAAGCTTCTAGCATCCCACTTGCCCACTTGCCGCCGTAAACTTTTGAACACCTAAAACGATCGTATTCGTCACTTGACAGATCAGCCCCGCTCTCTCTCTCTCTTTCCCTGTTCTTTTCTCTTTCCATCTCTCTCTCTCTCTCTCTCTCTCTCTTCCGTCACCCCCTCTCTCTAGCTCTCTCCCTCTCCCTCTCTCTGGACCCCCTGTTAGCCCCCTTTGCTCCCGCACACTGTCTCTGTCTTTTTCCCTCCCCCTCTCCTTCCCCCCTCCCCCCCCTCTCTCACTCTCTCTGTATCTCCCTCCCTCTCTCTGTCTCTTTTCTCTCTGTATCTGTCCAACCGTCCGTCTGTCCGTTTGTCTTGCGTTCGCCGGTTCGTCGTCGTCGTCGTCATCGTCGTCGTCGTCGTTATGATATCGCGAATTAAGACGTAAAACGGTTTAAAGGAGTCTTAAAAAGTTACAAGCATCAAGTTCAAGTTTACCGCACTTCGCACGCTTCGGGAAGTTGGAGGTTTATTTATTTTTTTTTTTATTTCTTATTTCATTTTACTTGGTTTCATTTTTTTTTTTTTTTTTTTCAATTCTCATATGTTTGGTTACGTTTTTGTTTTCTCTCTCTCCGACGCGCATGTGAATTAGAACCTTGTGTGCAACAATTTGTTACAACGGTCGTAGAACAAGATAGAAAAAAAAAAATCCAAACAATAACAATAACCGTGCAATAATTCTCGCATTGAGAACGACATCGTCGCACCAAGCTCGTCGTCGTACGTATAATATACAAATATAATCAAACTGAGGTGCATCAAATGCGCGAATAATTATATATATATATATATATATATACACAATATCTGCACAGTGTGTTTTTGTTTTTACATACACGTGTCTCTGTGTGGTGCTGCGAGATAAAATAATCATTTAATTGAACAGTTTCGGGAAAAGAAATGAAATATTAACCGCGCTCCAAATTGTATTATTCATACATACTGCGTTGGAAAGTTATCGTGTGCATTTAGCACGTCGTCGGTTTAAAAGTTACTGCAGCAGTTAGCTGGTACCATACCCGAATCGCGGATGTTCCTCGATTGACGTATCCCCTGGTAGGGATCAGTGTATGTATAATAAACTGCTGTTTACTTGGCATTGTTCGTCACCGTTTCGACCATCTGACGACCGAATTACCACGGTTTTGCATACCGACAATTATCAACCGTTACCCGTCAATCTTCTGGTGTACTGTTGAATAATTGGAAGAAAAGCTGCGGAAGAGAGAAAAAAAAATAAAAAATTCTTCGATACACGAAATAACCAAGGAATATTACAACAAGAGGGAAGGATAATCGAATTGTGTTGTGAATCAAAGAAACGCGGCAACACCTGTTAAAATCAATTTTAAAAACGTGTACAAATACGAACTTCGTTTATTATAACCAATCTCCTAAGACGTATTGACGATTGTTAGAAAAAAAAAATAAATAAATAAAATCAAAAAACAATAAGAATGTTCTGCAGCATCGTTCATCCTTGGATTGGAAAACCAGTTTCGGTGGGTTTAACTAATCGTACGTACGTGTCAGTTTGAGAAAAACGAATCCGAAAAGGAACTAAAACTAAACGTAACCGCAAATTTAACGAAACAAGCGGAGCGGAGTTTGAAAGGAGGAACATTGTGAGAATTGAAGAAACGCGATAAGGAAGAAGCAAGAAAGAAAAAGTAAGGTAAAAATTGTTGGACACTCGAAATCGGGCCAAAGTCCATACTCCACGCACCCGCGTGCCGTCCCGTAGTCGTAAACGATGCAGTAACCCGTCCGATTATGCGATGGTCTAACGTGAATGCATGTTGTACTCTGCACGGTCGTTTCGTAGGTGTGATAAAAGACTATACGATATCGTTGCTGATCGAAAGAATATATTATCAAGGTAACCAAGTACAGGAGTAAAGGGAGAAACGATAAACGATAAAAAATTTTTTTTAATTTTAATAAAAATTGTGCATCATCGAGGTGAAGGAGGAACTGTGGGAACATTTAAAATGACGAGGTTACTGGTCCTGTGTTTGGTGCTGCTTGGGGCATTGGACGGCATAAGTCTAAGCCGAAACGCGGTCAGGAAGACGACACTGGTTGCGCAGGCGGCAGGGGGTAGCTGCAACGCGTGTCGGATGCACGAGGATCTGCGTGCGCTGAGTCTGCAGGCGATAAAGGAGCAGATACTCTCGAAGCTGGGGTTGAAGCAGGCGCCGAACATGACCGGGCGCCCCTTGCCGAAGATACCGCCAATATCGAGGCTGATGGACCTTTACGGCATACAGTCGGACCAGCCGGTGGACCAGGTTGAGCCCGGGCTTACGAGGCACGAGGAGGTCGACGAGTACGCGGCGAAGACCGAGAACGTCATCGCCCTGGCTCAACCCCGTAAGTAGCGAGCTTGAACTCTCGACTCGTACCTATACCGGCAGCTTCCCGGTCCCGAGGTATTTCCTTTTTCCTCAACGCGAACGCAGCTCGCTTTTTCCCTTCCTTGGGAGTCAACGGGTGATCGCTTAACGGCGATTCCTCATCGTCACGGTTTTCTCTTCGTCCTCGTCGTCGTTTCTCCGAGAAAGATCCAACGCGGTACGCGGTTAATGCAGCTCGTCGATACCGGGGAGCCCAGGACGAGTTTCACGACCTGAAATCCCCCTCTGCAGAGAGTTCGATTCCGTACCTCAGTCCCAGGCCCCTCGATCCCTCTCCCCCTAACCTCCCATCGCCAACTCTCTCACAAGCCACTGTTATATCTCATCGGTTATTCTCTCTTTCTCCCGGGTTTCTGGACCGTTCTCTCTGCAACCGACAACTCGGTTGATCATGCCGCCCCGCATGCGTTCGCTCAAACAGTGGTGCGCTATCGACGCTGATTCGATCCGTTCGCAAAACGGACACGCGTTACACGACACGCATGACGCATCTTCGCTTCGCACGCACGTTGCACGACACCGATTTCGAGTATCGGTGGGAAATTTGAAATTCGGTTAATCGGCCGGTAACGGAAGAGAAAGGGGCGTGGAAAAGCTGCGAATAGTTATTTTCATATGGGAATTTTTCTTTCTCGCAAAAAGTCCCCGTATGCGCATATGGTACAATTTCTACTTTCCGCGCTACCTTTTGTCAAAAACCGCGATGTAGTCGATTTATTTATGGAAATAGCAAAGAAAGTATTGTTTGGTACGTTAGTTAGTGCAACGATGCATGTTTAAAAAAAATTTTTACTTCCCACGATTAGAATTGTCTGAAATTTAGTACCTAAATCATACCGAACCAAACGTATCTACATTTTGCAAAAGCCAACTCCTTGAAAGTCATTATGAAGATGTTTCATGACGTTAACGTTACTCACTTCAACCTCGCGTTTTTCGATATCGTTTCACCTGCGGAGCAGAAAAACGCGGGACATCATCGACGACGTTGCACCCATTATTTTCGAGTTCTGCTTCACTGCAGCATCTGCAGTGTGGCAGTCGAAAGGGGGTTACAATAAAGCTGTTTCACGTTGAAAACATGTACGGTGCACAGTGTGCACAGTCATATACTACATTATACGTAAACGGATTTGTCGAAGATGCTGCAAAGAAGCTGGACCTGTCAAGGGGTTATCGCGATCTCTACACGTGGCAGTAACTCCGGTCGGCTTAATCTTTCCCTCCTCCTCCTTACTCTCATTCCTCCTCTTCTTCTTCTTCTTCTTCTTCTTCTTCTTCTTCTTCTTCTTCTTCTTCTTCTTCTTCTTCTTCTTGCCTACATTTTGCTACTATCTGGAAAGTATTTCTATTTCTTTTATCGTTCAGGTATGTACTTTTTCCTTTTGCCAACGCCCCCACTGCCTGCACCCGGCGTTCGTTACATACTTAGACACATAGATTGTCTAACTATACTCGCGTAACCAGATCGAACGCTGCACACACGTAATTCAACCATACTCTGCATCCACGGTTGCGTACACGTACACCCAAGTCGAGATGTATCAAGATTTCTTCGCCGGTTAAATCCGAACTTTTTCAGTACACATGTTCGATGTTGCTTTATATACCGTACTTGCGTACGGTATGACTATACATGACGCATTTAACGTTCTTTGGGTATTCGGATAATGGAGAACGATACCTTCCACTGTCCGATAGAGCTGTGCTTACGCTCTATCGGTACACGCAGCTTCGTGTGCCTGAAACCATAAATCACACGAAACCGAATCCGCCTTGTGTATTCGAGAAGATTCCAAACACTTCGCGGCTCGTACAGCGAATGAAATCATACCGTCCTTCGAATCGTTCTAATCTCAAAATGCAGTCAATTCGTTCGTACATCTTTAGTGGCTCGTGGTGATCACTCGGAGGCAATATACATATATATATATATGCAAATACAGATTACACCGAAGTCAGATAAGGACCGGGATCGTAAACCTGAAAGAGTTGTTAGAAAAACTATGATGGAAACTACCCCCCGTGCAGTATTTGAAGTCTTGTTACTTGCGTTCCCGTTTCGTTATTAATAGAGCAACCTGACAAGAAGCTACAATGTAGAAACATCGAGGTATTTAGCGATGGAAGAAAGAAGAGAAAAAATCATGCAGATCCTCACCTATCTAAATCCATCCACACACGTCGTATGTTCACATTGACGACTAGACGCGTGTGTGGGGGACTATTTGGTCAAGGTCACGGCCAGTGTGCAGCCTAGGTCAGGCCCATCACTTCATTATCGTATTAAGCCAACATCACAAGGTTCCCCGGGGGGGCCGGGGGCCGAGGTACGGGGGTGGTGGCGGGGGGTCAACCAGCGGGAGGGCAAGAGAGGTACGCTCTAGTCGCTAGCATCTAGCATCCTGCACTGTGCAGTTCAGCCCGCTAAAAGTCTGACTCTGACTGATGGAATTAGGACACCAAGAATTTTCATTGCGATTTCAATGAATGACGAACGAATGAATGAATGAATGAATTACATTTATTCGGAACAACCAGCGATTATCAACGGGCTAATGAATATCGTAGACGAATATGAAATCGTTGTTGAGCTTCCACCTTTTTTTTCTTTCTCTTCTTACCATAATAATAACCCATTAATTTATAATGATACAGTTTTCTTCATACACGCATATTATACTTTATAGTTAAACAGCTGCTGTGTCCATGTGTTGTTCTGAGGGGGGCGATACTTTATAGGACTATCATATTTCGGAGAGATGCTGTTCTCCAGCTGTGTGTACAGAGATGGCTGACGTGATTTATAAGGATTTCTCAGCTGAAAATTTTAGGCGTTGCTTTTTTCACCGTGACAAAATTTTTTCATTCTCACAGATCGAAAGTCAGTCCCGGTATTTATCTTTACTTTTTTTATTTTACCAGCGTCGCAGACTCGGAAGAACAAACGTGTTTTTCATCCTTCAACCGTGCTGCGATTAAGCTTCGTAAATTCAAAGTATGAACTTTGCAATGCTTTAAGTAACACGAATTCGAATCGATTAAAAAAAAAGAAAAAAAGAAATTACTCTTCGTAGACGAACTTACGATATCTTCAAAGATTTTCTAATCACTCGGTATGTAGTTCAACGAGTACTTTTTCAACGCAGATAGTATAATCGGAATGAGAAACGGCAAAGCTGTTAAAACTGGGAAGATAATCGCCAGATAAGTGAATCGAGGTGTACACGTCATGACCGCTGCATCGTTCGCAACTAAGTCTCGACGTTGCAGCCACGTATGTGACGATGAAAAAAGCGTGTAACGAGCATTCGAACGTCCGAGTAAACAGCATAATATAAATAGATATCTGCTGCTCGAGTTATGTAGACTCGTCCTCTTTTTCGCAAATGTAACAGAAATCACGCGCGCCACGCGATGCGAATCAGCGACCCAGTTGTTGGTTCGAAATTGAGAAAAATTTCAATATTCAAGACAAATTAGTGATCAATTCGGAAGAGATTTTCGATAGGCAGGTTTTTTTCTCATCCGAAAAAGAAATGACAGCTTAGGAAGCTGAACACAAGTTTATGATTTTCCCCTCCTACGGCTTTGCGCCACGCGACGTTGCTACACGACATACGAACAACGAGTTTGATTTAACGCGATCTTAAGAGCGTACTGAAACAAGAAAGGTCAAGGTTTTCGATCCAGGTCATAACGTCTAGTCCCTCTCTCTTTCCTCTCTTCTCTCTTCTCTCCCGCGTACATTAGTCTCGCATTCGGTTAAATGGCCATGTGCGAATGCGCATCGTGCACTAATTGTAATATATTATGCTCTCCGAAAAATTTTCAACAAACTTAAACCTGCGTGAAGTCAAGTTTAAGACAACTGGTTAGACAGAAGAGTAGAAACTCAAAGTATCCTCGGAATGCGTATCCAATATTGAGATTTATTAACGCTTTTTTGGAATTAGAAACGTTTGACGATCATAAAAGGAGCTAGTTTAAGGGGTAACGCCGTACTAGCGGCCGAAAAAAAGGCCCAACTTTGACGATTTATTTTGGGAGTATTAAAAATAGAATATGATTTCTTTTCAGAGGGTTTATTCAACACATATTGAGGTATAAAAAAAAATTTGCTTATTATCATTTTGATGCAAAATGGCGGCGACAGAGACAATCTTTTAAATCGCCGTTTTTTTAAACTACTTCACTGGAGGACGGATTTCTCGCAAAGTATAAGACCTGGAACAAGAAACAAAAAAAAAATGTTATAATCTATGTACTATTGCCTATAGAAGTACATAGGGTTATTTTTAAATCAAATTTCGTAGAAATAGTGCACTTTTGAAGAAACGAATCTATTTTTGGCCAAAAGAAAGCAGTGTATTGCTTATAGAAAAATATTTAAATTAAATAAAAATACGGCTACGTACTTCTATAGAGAATTTTCCAAAATCCTAGAGCAGTGGTTACCCCTTAATCTTCAACAGCAGGATTTTATGCCACTATAATTGTACAGGCTTTAACAATATAGTTATAGGTATGTACTTGCAGGCCATGCGTGCACGATTATTAATACATCGACATGGTAACGGAGCCGAATTAACCAGGCCAGATAATCGTCATAAATTTGGGCAATCAGTGTTTCACCAAATTGCATAAACGGTAATCAATCTCTGGTCCCTGCATGTACATAGTCATCATGCGACAATACGTGTAATGTATAATACATAAACACATGGTCGCGATTGAATTAATCTGTAACGATAATTTGGATCCACTAAAAGTGTTTTCAAAATTTCAATACGAAACTCAAAGTCCCAACGGGCTCAGAATTCCAGTGAAACAATACCGAATATAGAATAAAAGAAAAAAAAACTCTCAAATACAACCACAAATATCCACGGTGTAACGTACAATAATCGATATGTGGACATCAGATATGTACGTGCTACGGTGGATCGTACACGCATGTCGCCACACGCGCATACATATAGAGAGATATAGATATACTTACCGTATGCATGCTTGTATTAGCCGTGTGTAGCGAACAATGACGTGCAGGGTACCATGGTGTATTATACAGCTGTGGTCAAGTGCGTATTCGCAGACAGGCGCCGCGACGCGCCGGATCGTCAGTGGTTCGCATTTGCAATTTACTGCACATATCGTCTCACACACAACCCACTTATCATGCAATTCACGCAAACGGTATAATTTTACCTCACAGCGATTACTGTCATCACGGATAAAACCTCTCGCACGCACCTTTTCTCACACGCCAATCTTCGGGATCGAATGTTCGCCGAGTCAGTTCGGATTCACGAATATTTCATCCGGCTCGTGCGACCGTTTTTGATCCGAAATTGAACTGAAAAAAAGCGTGATATTACAGGCAATGCGCAATGTTCAGTTTGACGAATCGGGAGAAATTTTTAACCGCGTTCACTGTACAGTCCAGTTTTTACTATAATTTTTTTTGTTTTTTTTTTTTTTTTCTTTTCACCATAACCAAAAAATATTACAGTTCTGGGTACAAAATGGAAATGAATATTTAACGGCTGTGATCATAATATTTAATCTCACAGTTTTCAGAACCATAATAACACTGAATATGGTTACTTTTACCACATTTTCTTAAAAATTCGTCAATAACTAAACCGTTCTTATAACGATACCGATTTTACCAGACTATTCTAGTAACTTGCTAGTAAGGATGTAACAAATTACATTTTTCACAGTGATTCACGTAACGAAGGGTTGACGGAAAGATCGCAGATGGAATTTTCAGATCAATCAATCTTATGTTACTATATACAAAAATTGAACTCTCTCCTAGTGATTCATACAACGGAGGATTGGTGACAAGATTCAGAGATAGAATTTTCGAATCAATCAATCTCGCGTTACTAGAATTTTCTAGTAACTATAGAACAATTGAACTTGTTCCTAGTGATTCATACAACGAAGGGTTGGTGTAAAGATTCAGGAATAGAATTTTCAGATCGGTCAATCTGATGTTACTAGAATTGTTTAGCAACTATATATAACAATTGAACTCTTTCCTAGTGATTCCGTACAACGACGGATTGGTGAGAAGATTCAGAGATAGAAATTTTAGACCGATCATTCTGATGTTACTAGAATTTTTTAGCAACTATATATAACAATTGAACTCTTTCCTAGTGATTCCATACAACGACGGGTTGGTGAAAAGATTCAGAGATAGAATTATTCAATCGATCGATCGATCCCAACTCTGTTTTTTTTTTTTTTTGTTACTACCTAAAATTGCAGGTATCGATCCGCCGACAGTTCGGGGCTGAAACTATACGAAACGTGTATAATAACGCGATGTGCACGGAATTGAGAACTTTGCTCTCGACTGTGCAGGTTGACTACGTTAATTTTGGGGTTCAACGCACTAGGCGGGCTGTTTGAGGTCGGGTAGTTTCGCTAGTCTCATGCAACCGGCTTCTCTCTCTCCCTCTCTCGTTCCATCTCGTTTTCCCTCTCCTTCCCCCGTTCGCGTCCCTCTCTGGCCCTCTCTTTCTCCCTCCGTCTCTCTATCCGCCTGTCTGGCTCCCCCCGGCTGCAGGCGATTCGGCCGTACATCCGCGCCTCCGCACCTCAACCTCATCCAGAAATTCGCGCTCCCGACCCACCCCTTCGCTATTCCCCTGACCGCCGATCATTCCCCGAACTTCCAAGAAATCCACCGATAGACCTCCCATCAAACTGTGTTCGTTATTTTTCCGTACTCGTCGACTTCTTTTTCACCATATAAATATATGTGGTGTGTGTACATATATATATATATACAATATTTGGTTTCGCTACTTTTTGCTCCTCTTTTTTCGACCGCGTCGAGCTTCATTCTGCTTGCTCTCTTTCTTGTTCACTCATTCGTCCCTTTATCATCATTACCATAGGCTACGTGCGGGACATCCTAAAAAAACATTTTAACCATATCCGAGGGCGCGCTTCGTAAATTACATTTCATGTATTATTGATATATTGTTCAGGTTTTTTTCTTTTACCCTTTACCTAACCTTACAATATCGGTTAACATTGACGCACGGGCATACCTAATATAGGTATATCGAGAATGAGAAAGCCGAAGATTTTATCTCGACAACAAAATAGACCATCTATCCACCCTTTCTCTCTGTTAGGTGTTAGGCTTTTCCTATCTTCGTCGCTGCCGCGAGTTGTCTTTGCATTGTAACGCTGAATGTTTCGAGAAGGGTTGAGTGATGTTTTTTAAATAGTTGAGGATGAAGTAGTGAAACAGGAGGGTGGGCGGGGTGGGGGGAGAGAGTTTGCGAAGGAGCAACGAATCGAACCGACTGTATGTGCAAAGATACTCCACCGAGGAATCGGAATAAGAGATAGCAGCTGTGAAAGAGGGAGAGAGTGAGAGTGAAAATTGCACCGATGCACCGCGACGAGGTCAAGTCGTATCAATTATTCTTCGCTTATTTATAGACATAAGTAAAGATACGATACACCCGTATCACCATTGTTTTCCAAGGCAAATTAAATGGCTTAATTAAATGTTCTTCTGCCACCCTTGCTGTAACACACCAAGGACCGAATCGCAATCGCGCAGCCCATTTACTCGCGCTTGTACATACGTGTGTACATTTATTATAAATCTTTGATCGAATATGTGTACATCTTAACGCAGAGCTTATAAGAAAAATGATAGAGGGTGGAATGGAGAACGATTACCGGGTATTTGAACTTCCTTGAAGGGGAAAAAAACTATCATATTAAAGTTAGTAACGTCTTCGTAACGATTCATGCTGAGAAAAAACCGTTATTTCGCGACTTTGGAATTGTTTGAAATTCAGTAAACCATTGTTAAGCAATATACACTAACAATACTCGTATTTCGAAATCTTAATTCCTTCAAAATAATTGTAAAATTAAGAGAATAGTGATCTTTTCTCCTCAATGTTTCGCAACGATAACGTTCCTAATTTCAACTTGGTAGAAAACTTGGGAAGAAGGCAAAAAAAATTTTTTAAATAGAAAAGATATCAAGAAATTAACAAATCTTCACCCTTGGCTGACTTTGTAGGATCTTGATCAGCTGCAAAAGATTCGTTTGTTACGAAAAACTTTTGAAAATCTTGTCACGAATTTCCGGATAGAAACATTATATGAAGAAATAGATATTATATACGTAAGATTTGAGGGTACACCGAGCAAAGAAAAAAAAAGAGACACGTACGTCACATCACATTCCATCACATCAAAGTTGCAGATGATGATCATCTTCGCTGATTAATCAGCGCTGGGTTTTAATTATATGCAGATAGCTTACGCGTACAGCGTACATACATGTATGTGCATCTGTGTATACTAAAACTGGTCGGGTAATAAAAATTTGATGTGAATTTTTATCGTCGTCATGCGGTTAGAATAACGCGACCTCAGGGTAGGAAGTGAAAGATAACAATTCGTGACCTGGAAATTACAGGGCCGACACGTGGCCATTATATCTTACAAAACGCACTATTCGATCATCTTGAAAATACGAAAATTCGCGAAGCCCAGCATCTCGCGTACAATGTATAATACATGTGCGTAAGATCGTTGGGGAAAATGTTAATAATCTATTGTACGATCGGGCTGCCAATGAACCTTGGCAACTGTCTAGAAAATGGATGTGTGGCACATAATTTGGACCATAGATTCGCGATACGCCTGCAGTGAGAAGAGACTGTATACCTTATGCAAGCTCACGAAGGAAATGTCATCAAATGATTCGAATTGTTATTGCCAACGCGTGAAAGCATCATTCGACATTTTGCATCCCCCTGTTGCATCGTCACTTGTCATAGAAATCTCTGCGTACAAAGGGCGGAATGGAAAGCAGGCAAAACGCAATCGTTTCCTCTACTGCACCAGTTTAAATACCGAGGCCTCATACTCGAGCGACTGACCGACCCGTCGTTGTTCAGAGTAATGCTTTTATAGGTATACTATATTTAAACCTGAGCCGGTGTCTCGGCGTCTTCTGCCTACCGAGATTTCTCGCCGAACGCAACTAGCATCCCCTACACATAATAATTCTGGCCGTGCGAATTTATTCTGAATCGTCACGCAGTTTTTTCCAGTTCCGCTTTCCACCTTCTGCACATACGTATACCTATTTCGTATTTTGCGATTTTTCGCCGTTTCGATTCGGCCTCCGGGTAACTATTTTTACATGTATAACGTTATACTTGATAGGATAATAAAACCGCGTCTAAATGTGAAATAAGGAGATAACGTGGGAATTAATGACGTTATGATTAGCCGAAATTTCAACGCCTCCAAGTCTGACAAAGTTCAATCGAGTCACGGAATTCATAACGCGTGTATGAGTTTATCTAATCGAAAAGTTTAGTACGTTTAGATAATTATTATATATAGTACGCGGTGGAGAAAAAATTCTCGCAAATCACTGCAGATCGTTGTTTGGAGGTAAAAAGCGATAAGAGTGAGGGGGACAGAAGAGGGGAGAAGAAAAAAGAAGCAAGAATCTTGCCAGCATTAATCAAACGACGTAAAATTCATTCTCGTTTTTTTTCATCTCACGCGTTCGCAAAGTTGAGAAATTTCGCGTGCTAAAATAGAACGACAGCCGCGTAAATCCGCCGTCTCTGAAAGTTACGTACCTAAGTGTATAACAATCGGTGACCGGAGAAATCTACGTGTTACAATTCGTGTCGCGACGGACGTAAGTAGGTCTTGTCGGGTAAAAACGCTGATAGTAAAGGTTTGCGAATATGAAACAACCGTCCGCGAAACGTGCCTCCCGATTTCCCGGTCGTCACGTATTATCGCTTTGGAAGTTTTAAAGTTTAGCACAGTAAGTTACCGTCGCAAGAGATTGTTTCGCGGCTGTACGTTTAACAATGGGTATAAAAAAAGAAAGCAAGAAAGAAAAAAAAAACTATCAGCTTTCCGCACGACAGGTAAAGGTATACGGGAATAAAAATCTATGCTAATTTTTTTTGCAGATCCGCGGCTGCGACACGCCAAGGGGAACCTGGACGTCCTGTACTTCAAATTCTCGGACAAGATAGTCCAGCACCGAGTTCGGGAAGCCAAGCTCTCGCTTTGGGTCTGGGGCAGCGACCACGAGAGTCCCGATCGCGAGGTAATCAGGTCCGGGTTCCAGCAGGAGAACGCGAGGGGTCCGGTCACCGTCACGCTCCAGAGGATCCTGAAGGGGAGCTCGGAAAACGGGGGGCCGCTTCTGGGCCCGCAGTTGACGACAAAGCACCCGCGACCCGAGAGGAACGGCGACTGGATAGTCATAGACGTTAAGAGGATGGTGGCCCTGTGGTTCAAACACCCCCGCGACAACCTCGGGGTGGCGATAAAGCTCCAGGCCGGTTCGACCGGGCACAGAAGGGCCGCCAACTCCAAGCTGATCGAGCTCGATCCGGACGCCGAACACACGCCTTACCTCGATGTAGAGATCGAGGACCTCGACTCGAGGCGGAGCGGCAGGATCAAGAGGACCGTTGGACTAAACTGCGACGAGGCGAGTCAGGAGTCGCGTTGCTGCCGCTACAAGCTTACCGTCGATTTCGAGAAGTTTGGGTGGGACTGGATCATCGCGCCTAAAAGGTGAGTGTCTTTCTCTCTACAGTCGTTCGTTAACAACGCGTGGCAAATAATAGAGTCGAGGATCCCCCGAACTCCGAGAGGAAACGGTAAAACTTTGCTGGCCTAGTGCGCATGCGCGGAATAATCAAATTTCATTGGTCGGCGAGATCTTACCACGACAGTGGCGCCAACTTGACTCGAAAGGAAACATCTGACCCGACACCTTAGAGCATTACTGTATATGCTCTAAGCCCGAAAGTATCGCGCGTCAAGTGAGCGAAGTTAGGCAGTGATCGGTAATCGGTAAGTTGGCAATAAAAGTTTTCCGAGACATTGATTGTTCGAGATAAGCTTAACCTGAAAAAATTCTCATCATGTCTGACCCAGTTTATAACCGTTTTCTCTCGGTAGGCGAAAATCTTTTTATCCAATGTCAATCTAACACTGTTCGGAAATTGTTAACCGTCTACTCTTATCGCTGTTTTTCATTTCGCTAAATATCCAAATATCGACAATATAAATAGTGTCAAGGAGTTGGAGATTGCGCGAATCGTTTGAAGTTACAAAAACGGGTCTGTTTTTATTTCGGTGTTGCAGATACGATGCCAACTATTGTTCCGGCGATTGTCCGTTGGCATTTTTGACGGAATACCCAAACACGCACATAGTGAGCTTGGCCGAGCCACCGCACAACTCCGGACCATGTTGCACAGCGCGTAGAATGTCGCAAATCTCGATGCTATACTTCGACAGCGAGTACCAAATAGTGTTCACTAAAATACCGGGGATGGTCGTCGAACGTTGTGGATGTTCCTAGTCAATTTCTACCGAATCGATGCATCCGAATTGTGCGAATAATAATATATGTAGGTAAAAAGAAGAAGAAGAAGAAGATGCAAAACATGAAAAACAGTAGAAACGGAGAATTAATCATTGAGGGGACCGGCAGTCCGAAGGGAAAGGATTCCACTGCAGGGGTAAAGGTCACGTTTTACCGAATCCCATGGATTGGTATACCTGGTAGATGATCTTTCTCGAGGCCTGAACGTCGCGACCTTATGCAGTGCAACTCTACGAAAATATTAACGTGGCTGATGCCTTTATATTACGGTTTACAATCTGTAAACGACTCACGTTGGAATACTCGAACTACGGGTGTTTCCGCTGAATTGAAGTGTCTGTCTAACAACGCTATACGTGTGTACTTTTTGCGAGTAAAACATTAATATTAAAAATCATTGGACATCATAATTTACGAAGGTGAATGACGCGAATGAAACGCTTAATTTAAGACTCTTTATAATGCAATAAGTAGGTATAGCATGTATAGATGTTATGACGAGATATCAATTCAACTCAACTAAAACTGAAATAAACAAATATATACATACGTACATACATACATACGTACAGTATATATATATATATATATATATATATATATACATGTGCATATGTACGTGTGTATATAGGTTATACAAATAAATTTTTTGTACAAGCAGATCTATCGATAGTTTTAACATATTACTATACATACCATAATGGCATAATATGTATACAATAATGATATTATTACACATGTATGTACCTATATAGACGATGCACTCGTACCTACTCGCCCATATAAATACGTATACTATACTATATATATACACCTATACATATAGAAAGTATATATAAAGTTCGGGCAACTAATGGTGAATATTAAGTTCCTATTATAGCGTCCCGATGTTATTAAAAAAAAAAAAAAAATAATAATTACACCAGAGTTTCGTTCAACTCTGAAGAGGAATATTTTTCTCTTTTCCTCTTTCCTTTTTTTTTCACGACACTGACAGACGATTCACGCGCAAAAATTATGTACACTCGATTTTACAATCATATACACATACCTATATATATATACACTAAAACCCTCGACAATTTTGTTATTCGTTGATTTCAATCAATTATTTTCATTGAAGCCCATTTTCATTATATATCGCCATGTAGATTCGTTGTCAACGTTTTTAGGGACAAATCATTACACAGACTTATCACACACGCCACACAAATTCATTAATTTTCTAATGAAAATTCTAAAGCTTTCGGTAAAAAAATTTTGAAAGAGAAAGCCGGAATGAAGATCAAATCGCAAGCCTAATCGTAAAATTTTATATTATTTATTCATGAAGGAAATCGATTTCATTGGGATGAATTTTTTTTCCCGAGATTCATCGTTCTTAGATTGGGAAGCATCACCCAAGAAATTTATTACATACCTATGTACAGATTTGGAGAAATATGGAAAAGAGTAAGGCAAAAAAAAAAAAAAGAAATCAAACCCGGCAATAATAATAGTAATAATAACGATAATTAACGATAACGTAGAGATTTTTGTTTCGTTTCTCTTTCGTTTTCGAGTGTACCCCGCAATATACAACATAATGACATATGATATACCTATATAGGAATATAGTGAATAGTTACAAGAATAAATAATTAAACAATTGTACACATAAAGTTCCGTGTGCCTGTCCAAGTTTGAATGATCGATTTGCCGTGTGGATCTATGCGTTTTACACATATATATAACAAGTGTCCTGTTTTAAAGATTTTTTATGTCCTTCTAGGTACGTGAAATAGCGATGGGCTGTGTGCGGTATGGAATTTATTAGCATTACTCCATCTATCATTGTTATTTTTTTATTAATATTATTACTATTATTATACAGCCTAAACAATGCAGTAATAGAAAAAAAAGAAAAAAAATAGGAGGGATAAGTTTGCAGAGGTAAAAAAAAAATATATATATATATATATATTATATATATAAATATATAATGTAAACGGATTTTGATTTCTCGGATGAATAAACAATTTTTGTACATATTATACAACGTAATATTGTAAATGCTTAAAACACGAGAAGAAAAACGGTAGGCAAGTTAAATTTGGTATGAAAAATTAAATTTTAATCAATCGATACCGTGAATAACGAAAAATTGATTCTTAAATCAGAGTCACGGCGTGATTAAACGTGCATGCGTTAATGAAAATATAATTAGTTATAATATTACGATCAATTTTCATGAAGTACATTTCTTTGCTACGATTATTATTATTATTATTATTATTTAAAGACGTAAAAATTCTATAAAAATTATAGATATGGAATTATTAGCCCGTACTACTATTATTATTATTATTATTAGTATATATAGAAATTAATTTATACACGTAACCTTATTAAAAATACAAATAAAAGTCAACCGATCAATCAGGAATGATGTATAATTTATTTAATATACATATATACATACATATATATATATACGTACATATAGATGAAAAATTTTACCGAACAAAAAGAATTTCGTAGAAAACATTTGTGCGAATCTCTGTAAATACAACTGTTAAATCGCTGCAGCAGAGATTGAATTTATGAGAAGTTGAAAACTATTGATCCGTTATGTATTAACATTTGATATTACAAGAAAATAGCATAAATAATCAGAAATGATTTCATGAGATATGTATGCGTATATATATATATATATATATATATATATATATATATATATATGAATATAACATATATACAAACATATACGATTATTAATACACGTATGTATAACAATTACATATTGTTTGTCACAATCTTCTGTGGTCGTTTGACCAAGAACTATTAGCCCCGTTCGATAGAAGGTACATGATTATACATGAATACACAAACTGATATACATACGACAGTTGTACATACGTAGATGCATATATTAATACAATGTATGTATAGCGAGAAAAAACGATGCGGAATGGGATGTGTTGAATAAATATACAACATCATGTGTAATATGTCTCGTCGTTAATTGAGCCAGTGCTCTCAATTTTATGCCAATCGTGCAGACGATAACAATATTGTCTATAACGGCGGAATCAGTAGGCCGGGGTGGGGGGATAAAAAATAGACAGGGATAATTTGAATTACAGTTTCACGATACGTGTCTAACTGCAACTCCGTCTAAACGATTCCGCCGTTGGTTTGTTGGTGTATATATATATATATATATATATATATATATATATATATGTATGTTTGAGAATTTATTTATATTTTTCTTTTTAAACCGCCAGTTTTTCAAATTCCTCGTCGGGATTCTATATCCCCTCCCTCTTATTCTCTGTAGGTTATCCGTTATCGTGTACAAAATAATATAAAGGTGAAAATACACGCGGTTCCCGTGCGAGATTGCAAACAATTCTGAAAACTGACGGTTCGAAAGGGGTAAAAAAAAAAATGAATAAATGAATAAATTAAAAAATTAAGGAACTCGGGGAAAAAATTTCATCGGTACAACGAATTATTATACACAAGGACAATTGCTTAATATACGTGGGTTGAAAGGAAAAAATTAATTTACCTATCATTATATACCTAATTTGAATTTCCAAAAAGAAGACGATGAAAATACAAAAGAAAAAAAGAAAAAAAATCTAGCGGATATTGTAAACGGGAGAAATTGCTCGAACTTCTCACCGATGAAATAGTACGGAAAGAGAAAGAGAGGAAAAGTGCTGCAACGACTACGTCACATGCATAACCCTTCAACGTTGCAGTATATAGTCACTGCGAAATCTGAGTCACCCTGTAATTTGATATCTCCTACGCGTGCGGGTCACGCATTTACGGATTAAGGTTCGTTCTACATAGGTGTGTGTATATATATATATATATATATATATATATATATATATATATATATATATGTATACACATGCATACATACATGTATATTTATGTATGCGTATGTATAGACCGAGCGCATGCACAGGTGTATTATCAATAACGAATCGCGGAGAGCTTCTCCCCGTCGTGTTATTAAAGCTCACAGTTATTGCACTGGGCTGAAAGAACGTCTATGCGTGCCTGAGCGTAATTTGCATCGAAAAGTAAGACGACGCGGGCGAGATTCTCAGAAATTGACATAGAACTGCACGATTAGAATCGTGTACCTGTACGGGTATACCAAGTTGTTTCGCCCTGATCACGGGGGTTGAAATTACCCCGGGGAATTCCCTCTTGGTTAGTTATCACCGTATATACATAGACGTTAAAATCAGATTTTAAATACTATTTTCTACGAATCTTCGCGGGGTGCGTGTAGTTTTTTATATGATTTCACTTCCGCTCGGATTATGGATGGAAAAGAAATTGTCAAAACACCAATCTTTGATCAAACTAACTTTTCGTAAAGTATTTTTACAATTTTTCAAACCACTAAAGAGTACATGTCTATACACTATGCAAATGTGGGGTTAATTGTTGTTCCATGTTACATTAAGCTGGCTGTATTAATGTATGCGGTATATTATTATTGTTAAATTTGCGAACGAAAATAATAACGCAATGCGTTTATGATATGGATAGAATGTGTTGTTATTAAGATCGTCAGAGGGTCGGGCATTCCTCACGCAAATGTCCCACACAATCTGGTATTACCCGCAGGCTACACGTACGATAAATTTATGTAGAAACACGAAGGCAAAAACTTGAATTTTGCTTTCTTCGCCCCCTCGAAATATAAGTTATAGGTACGTATAGACGCATGTATTGAGCGCATTATTTTCCGACGCAGCTCATGTTTGTTGTACGTAATACGCGTATGTGTAGGATGTGTATAATATAATTAGCCATTCAGATTTATTGTGCATTTATCGAAAAGTGTTATTAATCTTAGTCCGCCACTGCGGTGCTCCCTCTCTCAATACACGTGATTGATAAGCGCACCAAGGCGATGCACAACTTTAATAATCCAGTTAAGTGTATTTCAGTATCATGTGTATATATTACAGCTTTGAGAATCTTTCGCCTGAAATTTACGACACTTTTTCATTATCTTTTCGATTCAGGTTTAACTAAAACCCAAGAAATCGTTCAAGGGATTGAAAAATCATCGAGGCGAGGATTCGCAGGATGATGAAGGGTAACGAAATATCGAAACTTTCAGCTTCAGTTTCGGCGGAAAACTAGGATGCGAACGCCTCGGCGGTCGGGATTCGACTGACCCTGCGCGCAGCCACTCCGCGCATCGATTTCAACCAACCAATGAGACGGAGACACTACAGCGGGTGACGAATCATCGCCCGTTGCAAAAATGTAGTAAAAGTGTATAATTAACGTCTTCCCTTTCCATTTGCATATCGCGACTGCACGCGTCTTTGGATTTATACCTACTGCGGTGGACAATTTCACGGCGAAATTATTGTCTCATAGGTGTAAAAAGTAAAACAGACGACTCTGATAATTTACGGAGAAAACAACTTGTAAAACCACGTTTGCAAAAGAATACAAGAACGAGAATGTACATACAACAGTGAGAAAAGGAAAAGAAGATCGTTCCGACGGCGAACGCGCGTCTGAGAATAAAAAAAGTCGAATAAGATTTCGCTGTAATGAGTTTCGCGCAGGACACACGTTGACTTCTCGCGGATGCCTCTACGCAGTATGCTTGTTGCGTGTGTGTAGTATCGCATACTTAAACATCGAGCTCGCATACGTATAATCGTGTATAAGATACGTAAAAGGAATAAACGATTGATTTAGCGTAAGCAAACGTGTATCAGGTCACGTTCAACGGTTATTTGCTCCAATTGAAGCATCTATCTCTTCTCCGTTCCTGCACGATTTTCTGCCAAGCGTATAAAGTATGTATCAACGTTATACATGCGCGCGAAAGACGTAAATTACAATCTCCTAGCTGAGCAAAAGTCCCCGGACGCAAACCCCCGGTTGGTGAAAAATTTTCCTCACAGAAGCCCCGACTGGATGCAACGCCGAGTGTAAGGGTAAAAGAAGAAGGCACCTTCTTCGCGAAGGTAACGAAGAAGAAACACGCCCTGCAGCAACCCCATGTAGTACGAATGGGAACGAATTGGGTGTGATGGGGGAGGGGGGGGGGGAGGAGGGGGGGAGGGTAGGGAATTTGCAGGTCTAGCGTAAACGGAGACTCGCCGGGTTATTTGACGCCGTTCAACTCTTCTCTGCAGCCGTTACACTACACCTGCATCATGCGAGTAGGGTTGCACCTGACACGCATCGCGCAGCCCCCCCTTTGGGGGTGAATAAGGAAACGGGATAAAAATAAAAAGGGGAGGAAACGAGTGCGATGCGCGGGCGAAGAAGGATAGAGGGGAAAAAAATACAAGAACAAAAAACGACGCGAGAGAGGGAGAGAGAGAGAGAGAGAGCGAGAGTGAAAAGGGGGGAGAGGAGAGTAAAACGAACTGCGTACGCACGATAAGGGGGTAAGGCAGGAGGCAAAGGGCGCGGGACTCCGGAGGCCGTACAATACGTTAATAGCCGCTCTAATACCCTAACTTACGGTGTTTCTCAAAGTCAGAACACCCGGAGGGTCTTGTCTCCGTGTACAATGTACATGCATACGTGCATGCGGCATACACGGGCGCAATTCGATCCAATATGCACAACAAGGGTTATCGAAATTCCGATTTTACTGACGGCACTCCTTGCACTGCAGTTCGAAATTATTAAACTATTTTAACGATACTGATTCATCCAACTATTTTAATTTTAGTTATTCTTCTGAATCGGTTTCTTTTTTTATAATTTTCAAATCAGGGAGCGATGGGGGGCAATAAATTGGCGAATCGACGCCATTTTTGATTTTTGAATTTATTGAGATAGGGACAAATTATTATTATTATTTATTGCTTTGAATTATCCGAATCAAACGAATATCGATTACGGATGTTGTATGTAACGATTGGGATTCGTACATTTTTTTTCGATCATGTGTTTATCAGATTATTATATTCGTCAGCCACGCCGATTATCCTAGAAATGGAAGGAAAATGGACTAACAGTAAAATTGCGAATCGCTTTAAAACGGTGAGAAATTCGGCAGCCTCGTTTATATCTGATATACGATGGCTTATTTTAATTAGAACACTGTATCATAAATTCTCTGAAACAGATGGATTTTTTTTCCTTGATAGTTAATTTAATGTTGATATTTGTCGATTAGAATCAATATCGGCGCAATCTTGAAGACTTAATAGTAGATTTAACAATACCAGAGTGATAATCGGTGATATAAAAAATTGTCCTAAAAATTACTCGTCTCAGGGCGAAATCGAATAAACTCTCCAGATTTCTTAACGTTTTAACGTGATTTGATGTGAAAAATGGTTCCACGAACTCTTGTTTTTGATTTCTGTTTTTTTTTTCCTTCAATTTTCCTATAATTTTAGGATAACCACCGTATCTTGTGAAAAAGTGTTGATGTTGAATTGACGAACCTTTTGAAATGATTGGAGTTGTATGAATGAATTGAAAAAAAATTGACCGACGAGGTGAACGTAACGAGAAAAAGCTTATACGTATAAAGTGGATGAAAAAAGGTGATATAAAAAGAGAGAGGGATTAGAGGTTAGTAACCGCAATTTATTATGGCAAACAACATGTGGGTATAAGTATGCACTTTGGAGAGATATGAGAACGATTACAGTACCGATGCGGGGTCAGGTTATTCTTTACATAGGTAGACAATATTTACTTGTTGCCAATCGCCGGGCGAGACGGCGGCTAGACAAGGCAATGATCGATCTAATTCGTGTAATCAGACGCAATCATACGTCGGCTTAGAAATATCGTTGTCGTACTATAACGTGCATCTTATTTGGGCCCACGGCGCATAAATGTGTGTACAAATCCTTGGCACGATAATAATTGCCATAAAGACTACACGAACGGAGACGAAGATCAGTGGCCGTCTTTGGAGCGAGTTTCGGGCTGTCTGGAAGCTTCGATTTAGTTCAAAAAATCAAAAAAAAATTAGCATTTTGGGCAGATCGAATTTTTTATCCTCCTTTTTTTTCGACTGGTAAAATTTTTCTTCGATAAAACACATCACTGCAGGGAATTCTAAAATTGCAGATCAGTTTAGATGTATTTCTACGAAATGTTCTAGCTCATTTTGTGAAGACGTGATGAAATCGGTGACTGCATAAATTGAAAAAAAATATATATATATAATCGTTGTTCTCTGAAACGTTCCGACTTCTTGATTGATTCAGTTTTCAATTTTTTAGTTTTTTCGATGAGGTTTGAATTTCGTTGGAACATCTTTATATTTCTGTTGGAACGCTTTTTATACGACTCGGGATTCCACCATTTTTTTTTTCTCTACACCTCCGGAGAGTTCCGATTCATAGAATTTTCCAGGCTTTCGGAGGAACTTTTAAGTACAGTGTCTTTATTATACGAATGATTTTCACCTGGGTTTTGTGGTAAAATTTGAAATTCCTAGTGTATTATTGGAATCACGTGAATAAATGGAAGACGTAAGTAGAGAAATCCAGATCGTAGATGATCAGGGAGGACATGGACAAACGGTCTCGTTGCGTTTCGCAATTAAATAAAAATTTTCACTTGTTTCTCTCGAGTATTATAAGCGAAAAAACATGATTTGGAACTAAAAATGTTATCAATTAATTCTCTCGTAATTGTAATAAGTAATCATTTGTTTTCTATGATCAATCCGAATGTCACCTCATTAACAGTCAGGCAAAAGTTTTGTTCATTGGCTGCTTTGATGTGAAATTAGCACTCATGTCATTTGCAATCATGATAGCATTGTAATCAGATACGGAAAATATATAATATATATTTCCACGCTTTAACTTTTTGTTTATTAACTGGAATTCATCTTCACTGTGCACTTCAACCTACGGTTCAATATGGCAGCGACACCTGGCGTTCGACAACGAATAGACAACGTGTTCTTCTTTTTACCGATATACACCAATCGCATACAATCTCAAACAATTAACACCTCAAACTTATACTAAAAAAAAATTTCAATGTTAAATATGTTCAACCACAGCAATGGAAGGAAAACGTTTGCGAAATGCCGAGTCGATAAGTTTATACCATGCGCCGGTAACAACGTTGCAATTACCTACAAAACGCCGATAACAAAGCAACTTTTTAATTACGGTAAGGTAATTCTGCAAACGACCGAAAAAACTAACAACCTATACTCCGTTGATAATACGCGTGGGATGAGAGATCGATAACTCAATTATTCCACTAAGCTATGCTTAGTTTGATTGCGGCGATGGAGTACGAAAAGGGGTGAAACGGAGTGAAAACAAAAAAAAAAAAAACTACGAATAAATAATAAGGTTGAACCGAAGCCCTGCAATATCGACGAATCAAAGAACATACGTATAATATGGGATAAAACAACAGACGGCAATAACCTACGATGTAGAAAAAATGTTTATAATTTATTGACTACTGTAGAAACGTTTAAAATCGTAAAAAATATCTCTAGAATAAAACAACCCTGTAATCTTCTCACTTAAATTTACTCGGGCAGATTCATGCATGCCTGCCTGCCTGACTCCCTCCCTCCCTTGTGTTCCATTTATTGGTGTTATTCGTGGTACAGTCTTTACACGCGTCGCGAAATAGTGGTGGTGGTGGTGGTGGTGACGGTGGAGGCGGCGACGTCGTCGGCGACGGTAGTGGCGGCGGTGGCGGCGGCGGCGGCGGCGGCGGCGGCGGCTGGATAGAAGAAGGAGACGTCGGGATCATATTAAGGAAAGAACCTCGGAGCAGAATCTCTCGTACAGAATCCCCACGTGGCATGTAGCCAACAACCATTCGCTGATCAATATGCTTCGCCAGCTAGAGAGAAGCTCGCAGAGTCTCTCTCCTCCTTTCCACGCGCTTTCCAAACTTCATATACCTATCCGCGTCCTTATACCTTATACTTCTATCCTGGCTCCTACTACTTTACGTCGGCACGTTTCTCTGCCTACTCCCTATTTTACTACTATCATATATACCCGCGCGTATTATTATTCGGATTTAATCTGAAGAAGATCGTTCCTATTCTTTACGTTCTATACCGTGTGTATGATTGTTCTTTGATATTCGTCGTTATAGATTCAGAATCCAGAAAAAAAAAATCGCTTCGTTTTTTTTCTTGTTTTTTTTTTTTATTTTGTTATAAAAATTTATCTCAAACATCCTCGAGGGTATAAAATGCAAGAATATAATCAAAGTTGAATGTCACGCATCGCTTACACGCGAATCGAAGGGCATGCTAGCCAACCGCACGAATTACTCTTGTAACATGTAACTTCAAATGCCTGTTATAGGACCCTTAGCCGCTCCCCGAATTAAGTTTTCTCGCAAAACAAAAACTTCCTGTATCCAACATCATCGAGATATTTATTCTTTCTCTTTTAATGCGAATTACGATAATTGACTTTTGAAAAGTGGCGACGAGATTTTGGAAAAAGATGTAAAGCAATGTAAAATTAAAACAACCACTGGATAAAGTAACTGTAAAATGCCAAGAAACTCGCCGAACTCGAAACGTCTGCCAGTTTATAATCCAACCGTTAGAACATAATCCAATCACACTGCAGAGGACGATTATACCTTTTTCTTTTTCTTTACACATCACATGATTCGAGTCTTGAATCTAATTCATTCGATTATGGTTTCAAGAGGTTTATCCTTTTCGTTATCAATAATGTCAAAAACAAAAAATAAAATCAATCCGAATGAAAGTAATACCGTCGATCTATAGTTTCGATGAGAAGATTTGTCCTGAAATTTTTTCAAATTATGACACAACTTTTATAAAATTTCCATAACGTATACTAAAAAAGATATTATCGGCAGTTTTCGCTAATCGTTTATCCATCGTCAACTCGCGTTAGCAGGATTGATACCATTGGCTAAAAAATGTTTCTTCCAGTTCACAACGGTTGGTCTGTACAAGAATCTTCCTCGTATTACAACGTGAGAAAATTTATTCCACCAAGGCTAAGTCATCTCCTCCTCTCATTATTTCCCCTCCCTATATACATTTCAACGAATCCACATAATTTTCCTCCCGAAGGACCTAAAAGCAAACATTGCTCTATAGCGGCCGTTGGCAGTATGAACTGAACATTAGTCGGAGACCAAGAGAAAGAGAAAAGAAAATACGCGCTAAGAGTATCTAGCAAAAAGTGATTACGAAGAAGAAGAAGAAGAAGAAGAAGAAGAAGAAGAAGAAGACGAAGAACGTACGTATAAGATAAGCCGCGTCATGCACAGACACACGTTATACCCAGCGAGACACGAGTATCGAAATTGTCTGGAAAGAATGATAACGCTACGAGTTAAGATTTGCCTGTTCACAGGATGTGTGCGGCACGTGGATGCAAGGCAGTTAAGGGTGCCGATACGCAGGGTACCGTGTATCTTCGCGGGTTGGGGAGGGTTGGGGGTTGGAGTGCAGGGTGTACAGTTTGTCATAGCGGCGAACGGCCGGCAGCGCATCCATCCCCTGCAGGGTGAAAATTCCTCTAGGATTCTTTGGCGATATCTAGCGGGGGGGTGTCAGGGGCCGGGTGGATGGATGGACGGACGGTTCTACAGGGGGATGGTGAGCGGCAGGGGAGGGGGGGGGGGAGACAAGGTACAAAGCGCTTGCGCAAACTATTGTCAGACTATCCCACTACCCCCTCGCGTGGCGATACGCCGTCCGAGTGTCTCCACGACTCGACACATAGCTATCGTTTTACAGGTCTCGACACAGACGCGGAACACGGACATCTACATCGCACCAACTACCCCGTCTAACGGAGGAAAGACACGGACGTTGATATTCTGCACCACCACCACCACAAGCCGGGGAATCCGCGCCAGTAGCGTCAGACAGGCGAACGAAATGCTTCGAAGTGTGTCTGTGTGTGAGAGCGATTGAGTGTGCATGGGTATGTATGTGCCGAGATGTAGTTGTGGCGTAGTTTTAGTTGTGGAGTGGATGGTTGGTTGGTCGGTTGGTTGGGTTGGTCGGTTGGTTGGTCGGTTGGTTCGTTGGTTGGTTCGGTGATACATGTACGTTAATTCAGTGCCCGGTGCGTCTCCGGCAAGCATGCCTCGTCGCAGTCATTCATGTTGCATACGCGGAATCGTTGATTAAAAGTGATATATCGTTACATAGGTGTGATAGTTACGTATTGTTTTTGACAAAGAAATTAATTAACTAATTTGAAGAAGAAGAAGAAGAAGAAGACGACGAAGTAGAATAAAAAAATAAAAACCAAAAAAAAAAACAGAAAGAAACGGTATATGACACACGATACTATATGTATATAATGAATGTGTACGTATTACTGCGCGCGCGACAATTATAAATATTATATACACGTTTTACTGCGTACGCGTGTACGATATATTTTACATGACTATGAATATTACTGTACGAGATACCGTGCTGTAACGATTATTCGTTGATATAATAACGCTTTAAAATAGAAAGTAAAGAGACCTTACACGGCCGGATAAATTAATTAATTCATAAGATAATCAATTATACAAAAGAAGGACGCCCTCAGGCCTGAACGAGTTTCATACGTAATGTATTGTTTCACGTGATTGCGGGTGAAAGTAAAGAAGTTTAACAAAATTTGTACAAGTCAGGATCTCGAGACCGACAAGAAGACGAAGGAGATTCCAGCCTTTTTTCCCTGATTAACATACTCATTGATAAGAAGAACCGCGAGTAAAGAAGAGGGAAATTAAGTGTTATCGGAAACAATTGCGATACTATTTGAATATTGCGGATTAGAGGAGTAGTAAATGAAAATACAACCGTACAAGTAAAAAGAGGAAAAATCGTTGAGCCAAATTCATCAAACTTCAACCACCCCCTCGATCATCCTTCTATATCTCTCCCCATTTCTGTCTATACATATATCCGATCGTGAAACTGGCCCTATCTCTTTATTTTCCCTCATCTCGGCGATTTCTCTGTTGCGTACTATACCCAGTCCTATAATCTAAGAAAATCGCGTGTATGTATGTGTAACGATAAGCGGGGAGATTCCGCATCGAGCACCGCACCCCTAAGAAATTGAATCGTTGACACGAATCTGCACACAGCAAGAGAGGCTCTCGGTCTCGGAGGGAGGGAGCGCTGACGGAAAAGAAGGGGGTGATGGTGGTTGGTGCCGGTGTTGGTGCTGTGCAAAAGTAAAGCACAAATTTCGACCAGGCGTATATATATATATGTATATATATTTCTATACATGTGCGTAAATATCTATGCGTATGTACTGCAGATATATCGTTAAGAATACCAAGACAGAAGAGCAAATTCGAATGGAAGGAGTGAGGGGTGATTTTTATACGAAAGTTGTAAAAAGTGGCACTCGCAGAAGCAGCTGGTGGAAAGGCGCGGGTTGTTGGTGATGGGAGATTTTATTAAGGATGCATACCTGTCACCGTCATCGTTTACCATTGCTATCAACGGTGCAAACGTCAATCGACCGTCAGCCGACACTCTGGCACGTTTACGCGAACGAAATAATAGTGATTCTGAACCGGGTAAACCCGCAGCTAATCGTACAGCACCATCAGCAGCCTCAGTCACAGCAGCAGGGCAACGAGCTTCAAGAACCTGCGAATCAGTGTCGGGCGAGAGGTCAGAAAAAGTTGGGAAATTCGGTGTCAGGGGTGAATTTCTACGGACATTCGTTACCGTCTGGAAGAAAGTACATCAGTGCCTTTTCGGTAGAGGAGTATCCACTCGGCGATCACAGAGAGGATATAGTAAATCGACCGAGGAAGCAAGGTGACTTTTCGTTGTCGCGATGCAGCGCGATATCACGACCTTAGACTTTTCCAAATTGCCAGCAGGATCAACGGGTCAGAAATCGACGCCGTTGGCATCGCCGGCCGATCGCGGCTTGATAGACAGCCGTGAAAGGACACCGAGACAGGCTGCACGTTTGAACGAGGGTACCAAGATTGCAAAGACCGGTGAAGAATCGTTCGGTGTCACAATCAAGAACGGCGCTGGGAGTCTACTCTCGTGGATGTTGAGGGCGGTATATCGAACCTCGACGAAGTCTCCGATGCCCTGTTGTCTCCGGATGGTCGTACTGTTCCTGTGGATCCTGATACTGCCAACGATATTCGCCCACCACCAGGACCATCAAGGCTGTCCGGGTTGCCCGAGGTACAGAGACCACCACTCTTTCCACCAGCACAATCATCACAGTCAGAACCATCACCATCGGCAGCAGTCGAAGGCCTCCGAGGGTCTAAAAATCGGTGGAACCGAACCCAAGCCCGCGAGGAACGATCCGAGTCCGGATGACCTAAGACTCGAGGCGATAAAGCATCAGATCCTGACTAAACTGGGCCTTCGCGGTCGTCCCGACGTCAACAAGACCCTGGCCAGTGTGTCCAGGAATTTGGCCCTGGAGACGCTAGTCAGAGCCGAGGCTCAGCCACAGCAGTTTCCGCCGTCGTTTTCGCAATCGGGCGGGGGCTCATGGAGGCAGCAGAAGCAGCCCCATTCGAATACGGTGCACCGTCACCGAGCGGGCATTTACAACGAGGAGCGTGCCTACAACGAGTTCTTCGACGAGAACGAGGAGTTCTCGTACAAAAACATGGACCAGGCCACCGAGAGGACGACGATTGTTACCGAGGCCACCTCGTCGACGACGACGACGATTCCGGCCTTCCGGAGCGACACTTCCTACGGGCAAAAGGAGACGGGTGCGAACGGGGGCGGGAGCGACTCGGAGGACAGACCCAGCGACAACGAGCAGCCCCACGAGGAGGAATTCGACGACTTTTACGCAAGGACATCCGAGATCATTACTTTTGCTGAACCGGGTAGGTATAACAGGTCGGCGGGATTAATTGGGACGGGTATGTTCTATCTAGATATAGGCGCCGGCGCCGCAGTGTGCATAATTGTCTACGTCCGGTTGCTGGTGCAGCAGCATCGCTTCGACGTCGAACCTTTTGTTCGAGTTGATGGTGCAGTGCAGCGGTGCAGTGGGAACGAAGGCGCGTCGTAAGGAAGGCTAATCCTCTCTCGCTCTCTTTCCGTTCTTCCTTCCCGCCCCTCCTCCAGTATCGACTGTCTATATCCCTCCGGGAATCGACGATCCGCAGCGAGATCGAGAGCCTTCCGTAAATATTTACCGATCGCGCCCGCTCCCCGGGATCGGCAGTGTTTAAGAAAGGCCATTTTCGCAAGAGAGCGAATGAGTCGGTGAGTCGGTGGGGTGAGTGAGAGTGAAGGGGTGAGGGAGTAACGCGATAAATTACATACACAGCACGGTGCAAGCCACACGTTGAATGCCACGTGGCTCGGACACACGATGCAGAACTTACCGAGGACTGACTTCAATACCCTTGGAGGGTGTCGTGTTTTTCCTGAACCCTCGCCTCCCCCCTTCTCGCCAGCTGCTCGTTTCTCGTTTTCGAGTACATGTAAGTTCATTCGCTTTATTGCAGTTTATACCGGTTGCCCGAGTCGCCGCACCACAATTAGGCGGTGCCCCAACCGTTAAGCTTGGGGGGGGGGGCTAATCGCGTACTGTTCTGTCTTGAATTTAAAAGCGATCAATCTATTTGTACGTGATTCTCCCCTACCAGTCTAGACGCCAAGTCCGCGGATCGAACCATTCTTCAATACAACCACTGCACGCATATTCCGCGGCCTTTCGAGTAATAATTCGAAACCGAGCACCGGCCTGAAGTTAGAAGTTTGACGCCGCAGCAAGGGCGGTTATCTAACCCCGCGTCGTTCTTTTTCCCCAATCGGTGAGTCTAGCATAACGTCGACTTGGCACACAGCTCCGCTTTAAGTAACGCAGAATCTATCGAGCTAATGTAACGTGAGACAGAATCTTATACGCAGTAGAATCTCGCTCTTTCTTGGTATTCGTTGTGTACATACACCATGGTTCTCAAAAGTGTAAAAGGAATACGGTTCGTCTCCGATCCTCCTGCATAGCGAAATCAATATCAACTCGAAAATATCTCGTCCCTGTCTCTTTTTCGTTTTCTTCTTTTTTTTTATACTTCTCCTTCTTTTTTCAACATATTATACATGCTAATACATAACCGATTGTGCGAAACGCGTCTTTCAAATACACACGCACCTCGCATTTGGTAACGACGCGTTTTCACCGCAGACATGGGGGCGGTAACGTGGACCGTGTATTGCACCCACACAACCGCGTAAATGTGGCCGTAAGGCTATGACTGGACGCAGTGTCTTGTCGGTTGTTCGGGTGGAGTTGGCATCACGTGGAATGAAATTATGGGTCTGTCTTCATGTCTGTGAGCAATTCTCTCATACATACGTATCTATGCGTGTGCGTAGCAGCAGGGGTTGACTCACCCTGAGATTATCCCCTCCAATCCCACCCTGCCCGACTAGCTAAGGGGTGGTCCATCAGATCGGAGCAAGTACTCCGCCACTCGATGAGCGAAAAAACCTCTCCCATCCAAAAGATTCGAGTTTAGTTGTTGAACCGTAATTAAACCTTTTTCCTGTCTTGCGAACCCCAAAGTAACCTTCCACCGGTGTCGATCTGACGTTTATTAATCTGTCATTACCTCGTTTAGGTCACACCCTCAATGGACAACCGTTGTTGGAGTTCCCAATGTCGACTGGAGAACCGGTACTCGGACCTCTGAGAATCAAGAAAGCAACTCTGTGGGCGCTAGTCGAGGTGAGGCGGACGGTTCATCACTATCAACATCATCGCCAGGGTCAGAATCACCAGAGAAATATCACCCTGTGGGTGTTCAGGGTTCGTTGCGGTAATGCAACCCATCTTCGCGGTAAAGTACGTGCATCACTATAGAGGAACACTGGAATCGGTATCATCGAACAAGCATGGTCGTCATTGCTCCTATTTCTGGTCCCTTTAGGAACTTGGACAACATCTCGACATGGTTACTTCACTCGGGGTTAACATAGGCCAATTAGGGTGGCAGAAATTCGACGTCACCAGCGTTGTCATGGACTGGTACGCCCGCGACGCAAAAGCCCAGAAGGACAAATTGACTCTGCTGGTCGACTGCACCGGATGTGGTTTACACGTGCATGTATCAACCTTCGGACACCCACCGAATGAGATAGAGCCAAGCCTGAATACACAAGGTAAATAATAAACCAAAAAAATACAATAAGATTCACATAGTGGTCGTAAAAAATCTCCCGCAAGTTACACCGCGATTTTTTTTTATATACGTATATCTTCGTCCTAATCAACTTGAGTGGACGGTATTCATTACCGTAAATGCTGTCAGAATGATGAAGGACGTGACGGAATTGTAAATACACTCGGGAAATAAATAGGCCGTTTAATGGCGGCGGCCGCGATTTGGTCCACCTCGTGACTTGAGAGTTTCTTTACAGCGTGGCTACGCTTCAGATCGGTAAAATGCAAATTTTGTTGAATTCTGCGGGAATGAGGCGAAAAATTTTTACCTTTGATATGACGGTATAGCTATTTCCAAGCTTCAGCTAACCGGAGAGGGTAGGAAACCGTACTACGTTGCAAACGATGTACGCGTAAGTATTGAACTACTTACATTCAATCCGAAATTAATCTGCACAGGTAAAGATGACAACAGGCCATTTTTGGTTGTCCACACCGACCCGACTGGAGTAAAACGCATCCGAAGACGAGCCGTCGAATGTAATGGACCACTGATGGGCCAATGCTGTAAACAAAGGTTCTACGTTAATTTTTCCCAGCTAGGATGGGACGACTGGATAATCGCACCGCAAGGGTGAGTTCATTCTTCCTAATTTTCCCTAAACAGAGAATATTGACCGGCGGTGGTTTAATTGTTTTCCTCGTGTTTCTCGATTCTTCCGCAGGTACTATGCGAATTATTGCCGAGGTGATTGCGGGGCGGGTCACAGAACACCGGATACTTTTTTAAATTATTATACCCACGTGATAGAAGAGTATAGAAAAATGGATAGACTCGCGGGAATGCAGCCATGTTGTGCACCCTTAAAGTTCTCATCCGTATCTCTAATTTATTATGGCCCTGATTCGAATATAATTAAAAGGGATTTACCAAAAATGGTCGTCGACGAGTGCGGCTGTCCTTAGTGATAGTGTCGGGACAAAATTTTGACAAATTTTCAAATAAACAACAAATTAATAAATAAATTAATAAATAAATTATATACAAAATAATTCAATTATTAAATAAATGAGTAAATAAATAAACAATATTATAATAATAGTAATCATACTCAACAACAATAATAACGTTTATGATAATAATTTATCAAATTTAAGGTGACTACAACAACAAAAAAAATATATTAATTAAATAATGAAATTTCTAATGAGGTAGATTAAAAATAAAAAGAAAAAACAACTGATTAAATCACGGAAGCCTTATGTAGATATTTCTCTCCGTCATTTTTATAATTCTGCTGGATTGTGTAAGTATACCGATACCTACAGGGTGTCTCATTAATTTTAATCCAAGTAATGGCATTAGAGAAGGGTAACAATATTTTTGTCATTTCAAATTCGACAGTTGGGGAAAGAAAAAAATTGTAAACCGATTCTTTGAAACGGTACCAATTATATGAGATATTGAAAAAAAAAGAAGCAAAAAAAAAAAAAGGTATCTCTCGACAAGATTGAAATTTGACGAGGCAGCGTGAGTAGAGGAAAAAATTAGGTACTTATTCGTACAAATTGGAAAAGTAAATTGAATATAAATAATTATAAAAGCAAACTGTTGCGTTTGAGCAAGATTTACGAGCTTGAGACACTCTGTACAAATCTGTATAAAATAATACAATATTATTATTATTATTATTATTGTTGTTACTATTGTTATTATACGTGCAAGTACTATACGAACGGTACTATATTTAATATGTAGGAACGAAAGTGCGCCATTTGCTTAACATACGCCAGGGAAAAGACATTATATAAATATAATGCAGGTCAAGCTTACAAGAGCTGAACAATGACGATGGCTCCGAAGCTTATACACATATGCATATAAATATACACACTGTATAAAACTTGCTACTTACCGTCAAACGCAGGGTGATTTTCATCTTTTATTCTCGTGCCGCTTTATCGTCATCATCATCATCATCATCATCATCATCATCATCAGTGTTTCTGTAGCTGCCAATTAATTTTTTTATCTTTATCTCGAACAGTCTAGACGCGGGCGATTCTGAGTTGTGTGAAAAAAAAAAAGAAGATGTACATTATATATATAAAATGAAATTGGTAAGCAGTCAAGAAGATATATAATAATAATCGCGAGGTATCGATCTTGTAACGCTTTTTGTCCGCAATAAATTTATCCATTCATTCTTTAATATTGGAAATCGTTGTAAATATTTGACTTGAAAATGTTTCTATTTTTTTTCCACAGTCGTCTATTTTTACACAGAACTGCGTCTGACTATGTTGTGTATAATATATCTCACTTCGGAGCTCGTGTTTTTATTCGGTTGTATGAATAGCTAGAAAAGCCAATCAATCTCAAGCCTATCAGGCGTTGTGTGGAGAAAATCGGTGAAAGCGATTTTCTTTCTTCACAATATTCGGCATAAGAATGAAATCTCTCATTTTCTCATCTCGCTAATCTAATCAAATCGCAAATGTTTTCTTAAATATTTTGTTTTTTTTTCTCAGTAATTCCACTTAAATTATTGATCAATCATTGGTGAAATTTAGGTAATTCGCACACCGATCTTCTCTACAAGCGTTTTTCACCTCTCGTGTATAATAAATCTATAATATATTTATACGATTATATAGGTATACAGTAATCGAGGGTATGGATGTAATACTGATTTGTCGATGATGATATAGCAGAACAATACGAGACGATAGATAATGATTGACGGTTAATAATTATTAGCAGTGATGATCTCGTCGGACGGCGACACTTAGCTAGAATAATGAATTATCTTGAATTTAGGAAAGATTAAAGATTACATAAATACCTATTATTATTATACCTTATAGATATTAAGCTTGCCATAAATTAGTACACTCAATTAAATCATTATTTAATGAATTATAAAAACTAAAATTATATGATATTAAGCGAGAAATTCACTAGCTGCGAGCTACTATTGTTACATACTTTTACATCACAATAACGCGCATAATAAGGTACATAATGTGTAACGCAACGCGAGCACGTAACAAGGTATTATTACACAATATAATTATTACATATTATTGTACAATTGTTACGTGCCTTTGATATAAAAGAAAATGAAGAAGAAATTACTCAAATTTTATTCTGGCCAAAATTATATGAACAATAAATAAATTAATTACTTCATTGATAACTGTGTAAATCTGTAATGTAACTTATAATCGGGATTCTGATTTTCTACGATTTTATTACTATTATTATTATTATTATTATTATTATTATTATTATTATTATATTATCATTATTATTGCTATTGTTAGCATTGTTTTCTATTGTTTTTAGTACATACGTATTTACACGACTTAATTAATGATACCGCAAAACGTAAACCAGCATTATTATTGTTATTATTATCATTACTGTGAAACAATGTTTGTCATTTAATTTATTATTGATGATGAAAAAATTGAATAGATAAATAATTCGAAAGTAAAAATATTATTAAATCGGAATGAGCGAGTACAGTTGAGGTATATGAAATTAAAAAAACTTAAACTATAATAATTTATAGGTAATATATTTCTGGAAAGGCCAAAGAATAAATGATTAAAAGGAAACAACGATAATAAAATTGGACAATATTGGGAATATTGAAATTTAGGGAAAGTTTTAAATTCGTCTTACGAAGAATATAACGAGATAGGAATAAGAAAGATAAAGACGAACAAGAAAACAACAACCAAAGAAACGAAACCGAAACCATAAAGCAGCCATAGAACATAAAAGGAACAATAAAGACAACGAAAGTTAAATCCTTTAAACTAAGTTGTAACAATTATTAAGTATTTAAATAATAAATTAATAATAGTGTAGCTAATACATTGACAATTGAATTTAAATCAATTAACACGAAACGTATGAAAGTATTGTACGACATGTGCACGTGTACATAAGTATATGCATATTATAAGTATAACAACATAGATAACAACGTAACATAATATGCACACGTGTATATTTAGTCACACGAATAGATAGTGCATTATATACTACTAAAAACTACTTTTAAAACAACGAAAAAAATATACATATATAATTGCCCTACGTTTACATACCTGTAATAATTAAAATTTATTATAACGACGTATGCTTGACAGATATAATTATTATGCGTAAAAATATAAATAATAATAACGATGTTAATAATGATAATAATAGTAATATTAATAATATTAAAAAATAAATAATAATGCTAATAACACGCAGACGTGTAATGATAAAACAATAATAACAGTAATAACTGGTTAACATTCGTTAACATTAGATAATTTCATTATTTCAATGAAAATTATTAGTATTGTATAATTGTTATTTCCGTCATCATCTTTGCGATTGTTCCGATTTCCGTGATAAAAATAATCTTGAAGCCTTACACAATAAGACAATATTATGTAATTTTCCTTACAGCAGTAGGTATATACAATATTGAAAGACACATCTTCGCCGTCGCAGAGTCTGTATTATATGATTATCACGTACTCATGTACAGAGTGAATTCCTATCTACTGCATGGCCCGTCGTCTGCTAAAATTCAATGCGCACGCGCTACAATCCGAGAACGGCTGTTTGCCAGTGCTACGAACCGTCCTAAATTAACAGTTCGCTGCGATGTGTGTAACCTAAAAAATTTTGACAGTTGTCGGTAGCAGTTTTGGCCAATTTATAATTGTGAAAAATGTCGAGGTTAGCGACAGGTGTTTTTTGAAATGGGGTTTTCTCTCTAACTCGTAGAATATTAAGTTGATTTTTTATCGGTGTCGTCGGGTCAATAAAAAAGATAAAACTGACGTGAATGACTACAAAGATTTATTCGAGAAAACCATGATTTACAATCAGTAACATTAATCATAAAGGAAAATAGTAAGTGAGAAGGAAGAAGGAAAAGTATAAATTAGAATATTATTAACTTACATTCGGATAAGTTGAAAACAGGCAGTTGGCCGCCCTGACTTGCGGATTGCAGCGCGTGCGCATTCATTTATAGCAGACAACGGACTATGCAGTCGTTAGGAATTCGCTCTGTATATTCAAACACGCGCTGATATATATTTATATAACATAATATACATATACATATGGGGCATTTAGTGGAACAGGCTATACATTTACATGCTGTGTATGATAAGAAAGGTATATACATACGTATATATTATATAAATATATGTACACGCGCTGCATTCATCTGCATATTACTATATTCACCTGGTACGAAAATATTGTGTTGACTAAGAGTAAAAAAAAAAAAATATGTACCACGCAAATTGTAATTATACCTACTATGATCTTACATTATACATAATTGACACGTGATTTTGTGCACGTAGAGCGTTCACTCGCAAATTTCATGCATTATAAGAATAGCTATAATCAAATTGTTAAATAAACAAATGATTAAATTTATAAGGGAGGAATTACACCAAAAGTGCGGAGGATAAAAATGCGTTATAAAAATTCTAAATAATAATCATAAATTAATTCCCGTTGGACGGTTAATAGTATATTGTATGAAGTATATGTAAAACTTCTTCAAACTACTGCAGGTGCCAACGTTATAATATGATACTTCATTATACAACGCGACATTGAAGCTTATATAATATATACATAATTGTTCGTAATATAAGATAATATATTACATATTATGTGCAATAATTGGATTTGCAAAATGAAACCTTGTGATAATTTTTTGTTCGTTTTTTTCTCGTGTTTTTTTTTCGTTTACACTTAATCTTATTTCTTATAAAATGTAATAATGATATTTCAAAGTACGATCGAACAATTGTACGTGTATAAATATATCATCTGATTTAATTAAACGGCTAGGAAACTTTTCTTTCACTGCAAAATTATACACATACATTCATACGTTTGAAAAAGATATAATAAAAATAATAATTTCGATTAAACTTTCTGCACCCACCTGATTAAAAAAATATTCCGGGATCGAAATGTATATAATTAAGCATACATAATTACACACCAAATTTATTACTTCATTTATTTATTTATTCATTTCTGTTTCTTTTTTTTTTTTCATATCGCATAGTAACAAAAATCGAATTATCATGCAGTAGACAGTGAAAACTTAGAGGTATGTATTTTTGTTTCAATTTTTGCACGTATTTTGTTTATGACCATTTTTCCCCCCTCCGTAAGCAACGTTCGAACAAACCTCAATCGTAATTTAGAAGAAAAGAAAATATTTCATCTATTTTTCATCAATTTATGTTCCGTTCGCTGAGAAATGCTTATACATATAGGTAGAATGTATATGTATGTAACACTGAAACGGATAACTTATGAGAACGAGTGTTATGCAAATAATGCAAATTGTACAAATTCAAACTTTTCGAACGTTGCGAATGAGGGAGAGGAAAAAAAAAAAAACAAAGTGCTATTACAAATGTGACAATTATACCAACACTTCACCTTTAGACGTATAATACGAAGCATATGCGATACGATGTCAGACGTGTTATAAAATTTCACGTATTGTCAGTGTTTTTCGATTACTTATGATTTTAGTTCACTTCAGTATGAATTTTTTTATTTTCTTTTCGCCCACCGTATAAATTAATTATCATTCAGAAATATCGCGTTTCTGATTATTGTTATCATTTTTCTTACAGTAAATATTATTAATCGTTGTTTGTTGTTTTTTGATTTTTTGTTTTTCAAAGATTCACTGACTGTATACCCACAATAATATGCTGGTTAGACACAGTAGTATGCGTTTGTATGAAATCTTACATTACGAAGGCGTTGAAAAAGACAACGCGAAAAAAAAGTTGTAGGTACCATCTTTGATTGAACTGCACATTGTGTTTTTTTTTTCATTTAACGTTCTCGCTGTACAGATAATCATTCTATTACATACCTGCCTACGTTACAACAACAACAACAACAACAACAACAACAACAACAACCACAACAACAACAATAATAATAATAATAATAATAATAATAATAATAATAATAATAATAATAATAATAATAAAACCACCAACAACAATAATAATAATAATAATAATGATAATAAGAATGATAACGATGATAATAATGATAATAATAATTATAACGATAACGATGATGATAATAATAATTATAACGATAATGATGATTATAATAATAATAATAAATATAATACTATTCGACGAAACAATTGAAAGGCTGATTTCCTGCCGCGTGACAGTTTAATTCTTTAACCTACAATCAATTATTATACCTATATAATTATAATTATTATGATATACCTATATAACAATGATAACTAATCGTGTACGTGAGCTAAACAACAATTAATTAGATATGATGTTATATACAACAGGCATAAAGTACTTTTTTCATTACCTCCTCGCTCATTTATAACGATATCTCTCTCTCTCTCTCTCTCTCTCTCTCTCTCTCTCTCTCTCTCTCTCTCGTTCTATCTCCTAACTCTCAACCAGCTATCTCTTTCTAATTTCTGCATTACATTCACTAATGTAAAACTAAAATACTGAATATATTTTATTTTAATTAATTTTCTATTATCTCATTTTATATATATATATATATATAAACATAATGTATACCTATACCTATACCGTCAATCAGGGAGCCGCGAGCAAAATATTTAATATTATATGCTTACATGGGAAAAGAAAAGTTTTCCGTGGGTTTCAAGCTTCACGTACAATAGTTAATATAGAATTTATTATAAATGTCTATTATAATATACCAAAATACATTATATTATTCTTATTAGTATTATTATTATTATTATTCTTGTTATTCTTATTAGTATTGTTGTTGTTATTATGATTGTCATGGTTATTATTATTAGCTACCCGCGTTGCCTTACTGGGCCTTATCGAAAAGAGCCGCCGCAATATTGCTGTATGAATAATGCTTGATTAAAAAGAACAGAGAAAAAAGAAAACAAAATTTAAATTGAATAAACAATTGTAATTATACAATAACAGTAATATACGAGTGAATATAATACAATAATATGTATAATTAATGTGACATTGTTATTATTATCATTGGTCTTATCACTATTTTACCTTTATGATTATTAATTATCATCATCAGTAATGAACTGCGCTGTTATTGTTCTGTTAAGACTTTGAAACACTTTGTTAGGTCTAATAAAAAAATCAAAGATACGTCGCGTAAGATTGATGACATTTTTTTTTAAACGTTGCAATTGTTGTTTACAATAATTTTCTGATTTTTCACACATTATCTCGTCGTTGGCGAAATTAGAATATTTTTTTTTTAGTAAAATTTGGTATTACTGTTTCGTTTCATTTTGGTTTTCTTCCATCAGCGAAATTTCGTCTATCGTATGAATTGAGCTGTAATTTCTAAGTAGGTACATAAAAAAATGAGAAATAGAGTTCTTTTGTTTGAAAAATATAAAAGAGTAACGAATTATTGAGGACGTTCAATTTGATAATTCATGTGAAAGAAAGGTAGAAGAAAGTAATAAATGATGCGCAAAACTTAGGAAAAACATGAGGAGAACGAGAATATAGTTATTATTGTAACACCAGGCATATGTAAAACGAATTTACAACTATTAATTATTGTGCATGGTACTATTGTAATTATTAATGCAATAATGCATTGATATAATATGCATACGAATATTAAATATATATTGATGTATAACACGTAGAAGATGAAGAAAGTAACATGATGATTGACACTGAAAAAAAAGTGACGAATGATAATAATAATAATTGTAATAACAATCGTTGATAATTATTGAGAGAGTATCGAATTGACGCCAATAAAGTTGTAAGAAAAATACAGAATACGTGATTCGTATTATATAATGACGATAATAATAATAATTACGCCTCTTTTTAAGCGATGAATAGAATTTCTTTCGTTGTGTACCAGCTGTTGTATTATACTGTATTACATTGAAAAAACTGTGTTATATTCTATAGGTCGCAGCTTCTCTTCATATCTCTCCGTTTTTTTGTGAAATTGGCATTGAAAATTGTTATAGTTGTACTTATACAATTAGAAATGAATATAAACTAATACACACGCGCTATTTTAAAAGGATAGAAAAAAAGGGCAACAATTCTTGCCTGAGAGATCGAAGATAATAAATAAACTATACTGTATAATATAACTATGAATATATAAACTTGAGCGAGCGCCGCGCTGCCTACAACTTTGTATAACGTATGTACTCACAATACGTCCATATACCTACGCATGTAAGACACGTTTGTATTCAAAATATTTTCCTTCCTCCAAAATTGAATCTAAAACCGCAATAATGCTCGTAGACACGCCTGCGATACTCTTGGCTTGTTTAATCGTTTAATCGTTGAAATTCAATGTGACAGTACAGTAATTATTATATAAAACTCTGTAACAGAATTCGATTAAATCATTCGAATACAACTGAACGCAACGTCGTACATAATATTACAAACTGTTACCGTAAACTGTAACTACGATTGTTAATTAATTAACTAATTGATTAACCGATTGATGAAATTTATATTTGAATATTTGACTATTAAAGAAAATACGGTGAAAAAAAGAATGAAATCAAAAGAAAATGGGTGAAAAAATAAATAAAAACAATAAATTTCGATATCTCTAGGAAAATATTGTAATTATACATACATAGTGTATATACACACACGTATGATAACATATACATATATCTATATACATACATACATACATATATGTATACACATACATCTATACATACAATTCCAATGGATCAAGTTCCGAAATAAAATGTCTGTAATAAATTTGAATTTTAAATTTCTTTAAAAAAAAAACCGTACAGTTTTTAACCTTGAAACTCCGTTGCAAACGATGCGTTTTCGAATACGATTCAAATCGAACGGTGAATTCAGCCGCGCTTCACACATGCCCAATTCACCGGGCAATACAAATAAACGTCTAACTATGTAAATCTGGACGAGAAAGGTGAGCGAGTCTGATTTCTCGGTAGAGCATTCAGTTTGTGGACGGACAGCCCGGCGAAAGCATCCATAGCGTCGATTTGTATAGGTTATGTTTAATTGTACTGTGTTAATTCTGTTAGTTCGTGACTCGAACCCAGGACTGCCCAGGACCAAGTTGACAACTTCACTTGAGAAGTTATGAGTGTTTGATAATTGGTAAGTTTCGTACACTGAGTTGTTATAAAGAATTAACGCATAAAATTACCCAACCTCAAACGATCTACTAAATCGTAATCTAATCGAAACAATTTGTAAGGTAGAACACACACATCGAAATAATACAATCACCGTGTAATTTTTCTAACCCCTAACCAAGTGCCTCAATGAATATTAATCTGGAGAATCAATTAATTCGCTGAATACGCAAAAAAGTTTTTCATCCCAAATTTAAAACGAAAGTATGATCCCAACGAGGGAAAATAATTGTGCCACAGCTACTAAATGTCAATATTATTTTGTCCTCTCCTCAGCCGAGACTTATAGGCAACTACAATGTCTGGCGGCATGCTGTATGGTGGTGATGAGATCGGGGCGCTCGTCTTTGATTTGGGTCATCACTCGCTGCGGGTCGGTTACGCGCAGGAAGACACACCAAAGGCTGAGATTCCTGCAGTTGTCGGCGTGGGTGAAGACCCGGGTGCTACGACAGCAACAAAGAATGACGCCATGGATATAGATGACAAGAAACCTGACGGCAACATCACTCAGTCAGGTAGCAAGTATTACGTCGACACAACGATACTTCACGTACCTAGGAAGGGAATGGAAGTCGCCAGCTACATGAAGGATGGAATGATCGAAGATTGGGACCACTTCGAAAAGGTAAAACTGGCGTAGACTTGTTTTCAATCACTTCTTCGCAAGTTGAGAATAATATCGGCGGAGCATTACCAAGTTCATAAAAAATGAAGCTAAAGAAACCGGAAACAAAAAATTGAAACACGAATAAATGTTTCACTAAGAACCATTTGGTAACTTCTAATCAGCATTTAAAGAGCACCTAATTTTCACGTTTTCTGATTCAAATATTTTAGTAATATCCTTATTTAATGGTTTTCTAAGAATGCTCTGCTATTGTTACGCCACTCCAGCCGAACAATACGCATGTAATATTTCCTTTTCGAAGAAAATAGAACACCACAATTTTTAATACGGCAGGTAAACATCGCCTAAAATTTCAACAGATACCATCGAACCAACGGAACTTTAAAGAATTAAATAGAAACAATAATATACAATAAATAAAATCAATTGGGCAGGCAATACACTTGGAGCAACAAGTTGTTTATATTCCTTCAAACTAAGAATAACATTATATTTATGTTGTTCAAAGATTTTGCCACAAAGATGCAAATTATTTGTTACGAAATTCTATCAATCTATAGATTTTAACAAAAGCTTAATGTTGTTATTAATATTATTATTTATATCTTAGAACTGAATATAAAGATATTATTCATTACCTAATTCTCTTCCCACAGATTTTGGATTACACTTATGCCAAAGTGATACAATCTGACGCCGAATATCATCCTGTATTATTTTCTGAATCTCCGTGGAACGTTCGTAGCAAGCGAGAAAAGCTGACCGAATTAATGTTCGAGAAATATAATGTCCCTGCTTACTTTCTGGTCAAAAATGCGGTGCTGGCAGCATTTGCTAATGGTCGAGCCACAGGTATCGTGGTGGACAGTGGAGCTACACACACTTCGGCCGTACCGGTTCAAGATGGTTTTGTATTAACTCAAGCCATCGTCAAATCACCTCTCGGCGGGGATTACATAAGTATGCAATGCAGACAATTTCTACAGGCAAGTACAGATCCGAAAACTTTCATCATAAAGAATATATCATGCAATTATAAATTTCTTACATAATATTAAAAAAATAGGAGCAGGAAATTGACTTGTCGCCATCGTACTTGGTGGGCAGTAAAGAAGTCGTGAAAGATCAAGAGAAGCCTAAATGGGTGAAAAAGAAGGGTTTGCCGGAGGTAACAAAATCGTGGCATAATTACATGGTTAAAAAGCTTGTCCAGGACTTTCAAGCGACGGTTCTTCAAGTCTCAGAAACACCGTATGACGAAAAAATTGTCTCTTCAGTACCTGCTGTTCAATACGAGTTCCCAACTGGCTATCATCGGGTAAGCAATGCCAAAAACAAATTCAACAGGACCTTACAACGGTACAAAACCCGAACATTTTTTCGGCATTTCTCTTTTTTCTTCATAGGATTTCAGCACAGAGCGTTTCCGTATTCCAGAAGCATTATTCGATCCCAGCATGGTTCAAATGCGTGGCGGTGGAGTTGGAAATACGATGCTCGGAGTCGGACACATTGTAACAACTAGTGTCGGAATGTGCGATGTCGACGTAAGGCCAGCTCTGTACGGTAGCGTCGTAGTAACTGGTGGAAACTCGTTTATACAGGTAAATACGAGGTCTAGATTTTTTTTAAACGGTGGTTTCGGAACCCATTTGTGACAGAATTTTACACTGGACTATTGACCGCTAACAGGATATTCTCAATTGGTTTCCTTCGAGTGGTGACTTCACGTTCTAGTTTTTACATCTATCCGTGTTCAACTATCCAGCTAGATTTCGACCATAAACCTCCATGCAAAGGCTAAGGGATGGCGTAGTTAAAAAGGGGGAATCCCCTGTTACTGCTTTCGAAAATTCGATTAACCCAGTTTTTTTTCCACAGAATCGTTGAGTTTGTTGCGATTTTTATTCCATTTTATTTGTAAAGGGTTTTCCAGAAAGGTTGAACAGAGATCTCTCCATGAGGATTCCATCCAGTATGCGATTGAAAGTGATAAGCGCTAACGGCTGCGCAGAGAGGAGATTCGGTGCTTGGATAGGAGGTTCTATCTTGGCGTCGATTGGAACGTTTCAACAAATGTGGATTTCAAGTCAGGAGTATGAGGAGAGTGGAAAAAGTCAAGTTGAAAGGAAATGTCCTTGATTTGTAAATCTAATATTAACGTTTTTCTAACTACCTCTACTTGCGAATAGATGATGAATTCCGTGAGTAAAGTAAGCGAGGGTACAGGCTCAGAGTTGTATGAAAGTTGTATTGTAAAATTAATGGTTCTAGTGTCGAAAAATTTCGAACTACCAAGATTTTCTTTGTTCTTCTCAATTTATTTAAATTCAAATGTTTTACTGTTACTTCATTTACGAAAATCATTGTACAGACTTTCGTTCCTGCAAGTCGTACATGCGCGATAACAACTTTTCAAATAATATTTTTACCAGCAGAGTATGATAATAAACAGATTGCATACAGATATTTTCAACGTTCGTCGTGTATTGCTGACATTTTTATAATATAATAATAAAACAAAATCTCTTAAAGTGATAACATTCTTGCATGATTTTAGCTCCATTCAAATTGTTTCACTGAAAACTCAACGTTTCTTCTTGCTCTTTTTCTTTTGAAGCTCAGGCCAGGGAAATCCTCGAAACTTGAGTACGTCCATGATGTTGTGACAAGTGTAATAAGCGTTATCCATCATTTCCTCATTGAATATATCCATCCCAAATCGAGATTTCCCCGCACTCTTTTTTGAGCTACGAGAACTCTTTTTGGGTCCTTTCCCGTTTTTACCCGCAGAACCTCCAGATTTCTCTTTAGCCTTACGGTCTCCCCCTTTTTTCTTCTTTGATTTTCCTTTTGGCTCCATGTTTAAACATTCATTGATTATCTTATCATATATCAGACAATAAACAATTTATGCACGAGAAAAAAAATCCACAACAAGTATGTCAGTTGAATGCACTTGCCAGAGGTTATTTTATAATCTCGGAAGTGTTAAATCAATAACCAATGCCAACCAAATAATTCGAACCCGTTGCTATGTAATCGGGTAACAGGGTCGTGAAAAATATAAAATAATATAAGAATGATAAGAAATATAAAGTATGTCTTTTTCTCGGACATTTTTGGATGCTTGAAAAAGTTTTTTTGCATGTATAGGACTTTAAAGATACCTCGAGTATTTACATTGTTTACATATGACATCGACAGGATATTAAATAACGAATAATACATATGTACATTTTGTACAGTAAATGGTATAAATGACATCTGTGATCATTAGATTCAGCTTCACTGTGTCTTTGATATTGGGGCAACTTCTTTTCTCGAAAAGCAGTTAAGATACTTGCGAAATATAGCAGGACCATTCCAGTGACCCCTGAAATTAAAAAAATTATTTTAATTGCACTCACATTTGCTTCAAAGCAATTCAAATAACTCACTTCAGCATCCAATTCCAATAGAGATAAGGGAAGAAATATTTCTTCAATAAATACATAGCAAAATATTCTTTGGCTTGATTGATAGGGAAAGTTTCGGTGGGCTGAAGCTTGTAGTCGAATTCAGCCAAGATACACTTTCCATAGCCAGTAACAAGAGGGCAGGAAGCATAGCCGTTGTACGTCTCTTTTGATACCTTTCCACTCAAATCCGCGGACAGATGTTCGTAAACGACCTTTGATTGTGCCGCTGTAAAATTAACAGTTTAAAAATCGATTTTCTCGTCAAATTGATTGCAAAGTTCGTTGCAAATTCATGCTATATATCAATAAATTAGTTACCAATTGCGGCCATAGTTTTTGAATTCGGAGTATTCGTACAGTCGCCAAGGCCAAATATATTCGAGTATTTATCGTGCCTCAGAGTTTGAGGATCAACACTCAAAAATCCAGCCTCGTTAGTCAATGCAGAGTGATTCTTCAACAATTCAGGAGGTCCCATTGGCGGTGTAACATGCAGCATGGAATACTAGAATAAAAGATTGTTGAAAGGAGCGGATTACCGGTAGTTGAATAGTAATCGTTCATCTAAAAACAATTTCTCACCTTCACAGTATTCAGTTCATCCGGGTTTTGTAAATTCTGAAAAACTGCCTCGTTTTTGGATGTTCTAATTTCAATTAAATTCGCCTGTAAATTCACCGATATATTTCTGCTCTGGCAGACCTTCCATAGAGCATCAGCGTACTTTTTAACACCAAAAATAACTGGCAGTGCAGTGTTGTATGTAACATGAATGTCTTGGAGCTTCCTTTTCTATGAAAAATGTGAAAGAATCGTAAAATAGAATCAAAATGCGTTTCAATATATCCATTAGTGTGTGCAATTTAAAAAGAAATCTTTATTACATTGTGCCAATATTCTTCAGCAAGATAAACTATCTTCTGCGGTGCTCCCGGACATTTCACTGGAGAATTTGGAAAAGTGAAATATGCTGAGCCACTTTTTGTATTTTCTATTGTTCTGAAAACTTTTCCAACAGTTTCAGGTCCGTATATTGAACAAACTGGAACCTTGGGATCCTCTAAGGCTTCTGAGAGGCCTGGAACCTGTAGAAAAGTATTTGGCGATGAATTACATGCATGAAAACATGATCGTATATCTTGAATTTTGAGGAAAATAGCATCTTCCAGAGTATAAACATAATACCTTGTTCCAGTAGAGTTGAAGACCTAAAGCAACTATCAAATATTCGTATTGGATAGAATCTCCATTTGCAACAGTGACCGTGTTAGATTCTGGTTGAAACTTGACCACCCGATCTTTTATCCACTGTGCATCTTTCGGTAAAACTTTCTCCATACTCTTGTAAGACGATTCCAGAGTTTTGACACCTCCCCCGATCAAGGTGAACATAGGCTGATAATAATGTCTCTGAAAATTGATGCAATTATTCATCAACTCCAAATTTGCATCAAGGTCAGTACCTCGCTAGGTTCGACGATAACAACTCTATCCTTTGAGCCCTTAAATTTATTGCTAAATTTTGCAGCCATCGTGCAACCGGCAGTCCCTCCGCCAACCACCAATATTTTGCAACTGAAAGATGTATTGGAGCATTAGTAACTTTGATTGTGCAGAAAAAGGTTTGATTATCACGTAGAAAATGTTAGAACAACGAATTTGGCTGTTGAAAATTTGTTAAACCAATAAATCGTAAAGACTGTACTTGTATTTACCTGTGATGTGCATTTCTGAGGATTACATTTTCGTTATTGAATTGTCTTGAAGACAAGAAAGCACAGTGTCTTGAAGTTCTAAACATATCGTGAGATGTTCTTATCTAGCTTGGTTTGTGGCTAAATAAATCAAATTAGCGTCAAATTAGACAGGTAATGTGCCGTAATTTTTTTATTAATGATTACTAACAGTGAATAGGATCTATTGCAAGTTACAATTGTAACTTAAGCTGACTGAAGCTTGTCAGAAAATATGAAAGTGATAATTGGAACATGGGTTAGCATCTAGATTAAATATAAGTATCTGTACCATATATGTGTACATTTAATCAAATAATAACGATAACAGTGAGTGTAACGGTATTTATTAGTGACAGTAGGGCGATAATGAGCCTAATCAATCAGAGTAAGAACAAAATATTGATAATAACCAATAATTGAAAATCGTTGAAAAGTGGTTATGAGAACAGAATTAAGTTTTTGTATATCGCATGGTTAAAAGTACAATCTACGTTCATATTAAATCTATTAAATTTCAGATTGGGCATTTTTTACAACTTTATAATAGTATGATCGGGATATAAAGGAATTTAAAAGGCGACGAAGAATACAAATGCACAGTTGCAGGTTATAGTCGCAATACGGTTTTGTACGTACATCTATTAACAACCTGTTGCGTATTGACTTGGTTGGAAAAACAAATAAGAGTGAATTTTGGCTCGTAAAATTTGTACAAACGCGGCACATACATCCATACACGGTCATACGTATGATGAGCCGGCTACCGGTTTGTCATAACAGAATTGCGTCGGGGAATTACTCTCCGAAAATTAACAATCATCGTTATGGTATTGTTGCACTTTTTTTTACGAGAGATTCAATGAATTTCCATGTAATGTCGGTATTTGTTTTGTCACCAGATCTAGTAACTATCTGTGAAACACACCAAAATTTGTAGTTCTTATTTAAGTCCCTAAACAACACAACCTGTAACGTTGAGTGAAAACTTGGCTTGATATTAGTGCCGCAGAATTTAAGCCATTCGTAGATCATATTATGTTATTTTGATACTTTTTAAGGCGAAAGAATGCAGTTATAATTCTGCACCTTCCTCCTTCTTGATTCCAATGAAAATCAATGTGATTGGCATTAAGAATTTGTCGAGATATACACTGAAACGAGGAGTTCGATGAGAGTTCATAGAGTTTATTAAAAAGATGAGGTAAAATACACGGCAATTCCCTGTTCCAATTATTTACTTATTTCTTTATTTATTTTTCCGTTGATTTATTTATGGTCAATAATTGGTTCGATGGTGTCCCCTCCGCGGATCTGACCCCATCCAATAAGACGCCAATGCTTCTCAACACGTCGAGAGAGAGCTATCTTCTCATCAACTTCCGTGCAAACAGGATTGGTCAAGCTTATTTTAGCGAGATCGGCGCGTGTGGCTAAAACTCGCCCTCCGGTCGACAGAGAGCCAATATTCACCAATAGTACCTCGTTCTTCGATAATTTTTGTACCTAAAACAAGGGCGAAGCAAAATTCAGAGAATGTTCTAATCACTTTCATTATTTTCCGTTTGAAACGCGTTCCTGTTATTCTCACCTTGGCGCCTTTCTTGTCACCCTCCGTTCGCACTCCTAATAGACGTTTCAACAAGTAGTACGATATTTCTAGTTCAATAAAGATCTTAGGTAGAGCTCCGACTGCTCCCAAAATTTGACCCACTAATCGATCAGCACGACAAAGCGTAGGCTCGATCTTTGTACCAACACCTGTTAAAAAATTAGAAACTTAGTAAAAACTGTATCATTGCATCGCGCGAGCATAGATTATTATCTAGTTTACCAATAAGTCCTCCCGGGACAGCGAACTGAAGTTCATTTTGCTCAGCATACAAAGAAACGACGCGAGAAAATATCGGCCGACAAGTTAATTTGCCTTCACTGTCTTTCGACACCAGACCTGGTCGTACTTCAATCTCCATTCCAACCTGAAGAAAAGTAATAAATGCCGAGGGCGCTATGCTGATTGAAATATCTTTCATCGAAGAAGGCAGAAAAAACGTACCTTCAGAACTCCTTTAAGAATACTTCCCCCGGCAACACCACCTTTCAAATCGTCAACTTCACAACCAGGCTTGTTGACATCGAAAGAACGAATGACGATGAGACGAGGGTCTGAGGTAAAGTCACGTAATGGCACGGGAATTTTTTTTATGATGTATTCACATAATACTTCAATGTTGTACTTCAATTGAGCTGATATAGGAACGATTGGTGCGCCTTCCGCAACAGTTCCTAAATAGAGTAGAAATTTAATGTTACTAAATGAAATGTAGAGGAGAAGGAAGCCTCTCTCTTACCTTGAATGAATTTCAAAATCTGCTCATACTGCTCTTTAGCCTGACCTTCTTTAACAAGATCAATTTTATTCTGCAGTACAACGATATGCTTCAGCTTCATTACTTCTATAGCTGCTAAATGCTCGGAAGTTTGAGGCTGTGGGCAAGACTCATTACCAGCTGAAAATTAAAATTTGTTACATCAAAGGGGATATATCAAGACTAAAATTAGTTGGCGGGTTCATAGCGCCAACAGAAAGTATCAACTCTCTTGAATCACACGAATATTTCTTCAAACTAAAATGAAAACCAGAACAGAGGCTGGTGCTTGAAGGTAGTTGAAGATAAAATATTTCCCAATCCTGGATATCTAAGAATAGAACGATACTGGTAGGTGTATATAAAAGTGAGAACAAATATTGTCATACCAATTAACAACAACGCAGCATCCATAACGGCTGCTCCGTTCAGCATGGTAGCCATGAGAATATCGTGACCAGGGCAATCTACAAACGAGACATGCCGAACCAACTGGAAACGACCACTGCAGGCTGGCCGAAAGCACGGAAAAGAATCATCCTTGCTTGAGCCTGCGGAGATGTAACACGCTGGCCGAGGGCATTTCTCATTGTCACATTTGTAAATCTTCGCGTTAGCATATCCTGGAATGTGATGAAAATGAAGTTTCATCTGTTGCCCAGTTATTTGAATGATGATGAATTATGAGAGATGGTAAAGGGAAATTTGTCCAAATTGTACTTTTAAAGCAATTTTTTTGTTTGTTTATTCCTAGTATCTTTTTACATGTATAGACAAGGAATAATATAAAATTGAAATATTTAATATTATTTTCGGTATGGCTTGAGTTTTGCATCGCGGGTAAAGATTAAATGATAAAAACAACTTTGACCAAGTCAAACGATCATCCAAACCTGCAAAATTCGTGCACAACTTAAGGAAAAAGTCATTTTAATAATTATATTAGCTAACAATTAGAGTTAAATGGACACGTAGATATAGCAAGCAGTTGGGAAAATGAGAAACAGTATTTATTGTTTTGTTATAATTTTACGTATTTTTTCGTTTAATATTTTAATTATTCATCTTTCGATTTGATTAACACTGTTTTTCACTTAACAATAAACTACTGTACCTCCCTCCAACAAAATGCTTTTAAAGAGTCCGTGATAACAAAAAGAAAAACAACTCTATGCAGTGCTGAATAATCAATCAATGATCGCACTATGTGCTGAGGTGTGATTTAACATTATTATGTATAACAAAATACTAATATTTATTTACAACTGATACCCATTAATTACTAAATTGAGATTTCAATGGATGAAGAAAAAAGTGATACGAATAAAAGGCAATCGTCATTTTATACCAACAAGTTGAAAAATTTTATGTCGCGTAACACAGACTTACTGTATTAAATATAATTGTCGAATTTTTATTTCTACGTAGGATTAAATTATTCTCTGAATATAACATAAAATAAACTTGCTAATCACTAAAATACTATGCTTTAATATGAAAACAACATAAACGAGACTAGTGGCTAATTCTTACGGAGAAAAAACGAGAAGATAAAAACAGAATAATGATCAAACCTTGAGTTCATAAACTGACCAATTCAAAACGTAATTTTTCTTTCAATTTGGATATGTTAATCCTAACTACCAATTACAACAGTATTAAAAACTATCAGTGATCTGTTCATCAATAGAGTGTACTCTAGTGAAGTATTGAAAAATAAATGCAAATGATAGGTATCGAACAAAACATTAATCATTATTATTATTGGCTTTTTTTGTCTTAGATTAAGCCAAGGTTTCCTTGCGCTAGGAATAAGCCCGAGAAATAGTCCATACTTTTGTACAGAGGATCGTCGTGGCCGGATTTATTTGTACAATTTGAATCCTATTTAGCATCCAAGATAAATTTCGAACCTCAAGTCTTAGATATAAAAAGGATTTATATGATAACCAAAGCCAACTTATCCTTGGAACAACACAATAATGTTTATTCTATTAATAATATTATTACTAATAATTATTATTACGATTATAATAACTTTACTCCCTGGGGCATAAATTTAAAATAAATATCGTCTGCACTTAACAGCTCCGCATTTACACCTAGCTCTGGATTCAGCAGAATCATTATTCAGAATAACATTATCACGTGGTAATTCGAGTCGTTGACGAGGAGATAAAGCGGGAGAAATGTCTGCTTGAAGTTTTTCCTTCTTGGGCGTGACGACCGACGTATTCCTGAGCGATTGGCACATGTAGTCAAAGGTAATTTCTTCGTATCTCAATATATTCCTTGTCGCGAATAAGCCAAGTTTCGGCAAATTTGGATCCAAACAATTTATCCACACACCGTAAACAGCCAAATTTGGATCGCAAGAGTGATTTATAAAGTGAGATATATTTCCATAGGTCGCTGCGTCAACCGTGTACGGACACTGTTCCATCTCGTTATAGTCTAGGTCGAACAAGTAAGTTCTGCCAGCCGCGTCGTACTGTTTTCCCCTTCTCTCAGCCTCGTCGTTTGTTATCACCTCTCCGACGTACTCCGTAACGAAAGTACCCTTCTTTATGTATTGAAGAGATTTCACTCCCCATCCGCATCCCGTCTCCGTTCTAAATATGCAAAGTTTTACAGATGTCCCGTGCTGAACAACACGATTCAAGCAGCTTTGATCGCAAGCGCATCTCTTATTGCATTCGTATATCGGAGTGCCTAGAGGGACTCGGATCCTTTTTGCTGTCGTGTAGGCAAAAGATCCGCCCGACTGCTTACCGCAACAGATCGACTTTGGCTCGCAGACCAAACACTCGCAACCGATTGGCGGATCTTCCGGTATCGTTACCCCCTTGCCAGGAAGATAAGCGTCGACGTATAAAAAATCCTGCGGCGGACCTTCAAAGTCCACATCATTTTCTACCTTAATTACTGGTCTGTCCTTTGTTATTGTTCTTATCTCGTTTTCCCATTCTTTCAAAAGCTTTAGCTGGGCAGATCTATGATCGTGAAATTCGTACACTAAAATATCAAACTTCACTTTAGTCAACAGTTTGGCGTTCATTCTGTTGGGCCATTTTAACAGCTTGTTTATGTTTTCATTCAGCTCCTGTTTATTTGGCAATTTATAATCCATTATCTTTCCTGTCTGCTTGAAATTCTTCATAAGACTCTCCATCTCCATCATCGAAGGATAGTAATTGATCTGGTTTTTAAACGTGTCAACCAATCCGGCATTTGAATTCTCAAAAGCTGCCAACAGTTCGGCACAGTTTGTCAAATTCGAAAGTGGTTCCCAAGTGTTAAAGCTGTCGTCCCAGCCTTTCCACTTCACAGCGTATACTTCAACTCCTTTTGAATATCTTTTATCTAATATTCTCTCCACCTCGTGTAAATCCTCGCGATTGTTCGAAGATTTTATACTCGATTTAAGTTCGTTTATCTTTGTCCCAATATCTTCAAGCTTTATCACTGCTTCTTTCAAACTGTACTTCGTTCTTTTATCTACTTCGACTGCCACCAAATTCTCAGCCTGGATTCGCCCCTCAATTCCCGTTGCCGCTTCTTCCTCGGGTATACTGGGCGAATTCTCACCGTTTGTTGTCACAGTGTGAATAATGTCGTCATCATCCTCGTTGTCGTTGTCATCATCGGTGTCGTTATCGTTGTCACCCTCGCTAAGCCGTGGTATCTTGACAGGACGCTCTGCGTCAGAGCTCCGAAATATAGCACGTTTTTTTGTAAATTGGGACGTACTCGAGTTGGAGATCGGAGGCGGGCTTTTATCTGCAGGATCTGCCTCTTCGACACTGTTTTTTCCATTTTCTTTGTTGATCGCCTCCGCATGGTGTGGCTCTGTAATGCCAAAGATTTAAACGGCGTGATTCATCCGTTCTATTTCATGGAGGAGACAAAGATTATTTACTTTTATTAAACCGATATTTCTTTCACCATTTCATTGTTTTGGTGAATGATCCGTTTCTATTTCCGACCCCTGTGCTTTACTTTAGGATTCAGCACGAGTGTTTCTTTTATTTATTCATTTATTTTTTTTTTATTTTCATGACACGCCAAATTTTGCACCTTCTCTTATTATAGGTACCGTTTTCCGTTCTTACATGCTATTTTTTCCTCTTCGATCTTCTTTATTACTTCACTTTCATACGTGGGGTTGCTTCCACCTTTTTTTTTTTTTTTTGCGCTTTTCAATATCTTTTACTTTTATCCTCATTAACATTTGTATCGCCTTTGTTCTTCTGAACGAATTTTATTTAAGAGAAATGAGAAGCTTTGCGACAAAATTTGAATGTCTAAAATGAAACACCGTCAAATATCTTTCGGATACGGGCAGAAAATTAAAAAAATTGAGGACTGTGGTAAAGTTTGCTCAAGATTTTCGAGCTACACATTAATCCCCTATTTCTCTGAAAGTAACCTATTTTTCACAAGACCATAATTTTTACGGTTTCATGGAGTGTCGTTATCTACGGAATACTTACGCTACCCCCGAATTATTTCGATCCTACATTTAGTTGAAAATATAAACATTATTCTCAACCATCGAATTTATGTTTTCAATCCATTTTAGTTTGTACAAAAAAAAAATCAATATGTAGCGAAGATTTAAATGTATTGTACATTCAAAATTTCAGTCATCCTCCGGTACGTCTGAATATTGTCCGAAAATTTTTATATTGACAGGAGATTTTATTTTTCTACAATTTAAACACATTTTTGGGGTACAATTGAAAAAATTTCAAAATTACCAAAATGACGTACACCCTAGTGTGTATCTAATTTTGCTCTGTTTGGTAAATACTATGAAAAAATATTGAAACCCTAATAGCCCGTTATTTTCACAAAGTGTTTCTCTATTTTCCCTAAGATTATGGGGCTTAAAAGCATTGCGAACCCTGGATTTTGTGTGAAATTTCGTTAATTAAACATCCTGACCTTCCCGACTGTTGGATACTATTTTTAATAATGTGCTATGTATTTAATGCATGCAATGAGATCATTTGATGCTATGAGTTGTTTCTGCAAAGTATCAACAAGTAAAGTTTTGGGTTGAAAAATGAGTATCCATTCTTTGTATACAATCTCCAGTTGATTGAAACAAGATATGTTCACATGAAGACATTCGTAGGAAAGCCTAGGTTTTGGACAGTTCTTAGAAGTCAATAAAACTTAAAAGCATTTCATGTCCTACAAGGTTAGATAATTGAAAGTAATCATTCAGCAATAATACGATAATGACTTAGTTAGTACTTATTACTAGTTATAAAAAAATACCATCATCAACTAAATTTTTATATTAGACATTTGAAATAATTTCTCAAGTGAAGCATACCGAGTTTGATGGTAATATTTCTTTCCAGCTCATTTTTAAACCGTACAGTTTGCACGCCTGAAATGGCTTTGACAATTGTTGACTTTCCATGGGCTACATGTCCGATCGTTCCTGTGGAAAAATAATGAAAATTGTAAATTAATCAGCTCTGAATGCTAATGGTATTGAAAACATAATAAGGTAATTTTAATAACATCGTTTAGATACTTCTCACAAAAAATTGTTCTTACCAATGTTTATCGTCGCCTGTCGGCTGATCACTTCCCGGGACAGTGCAGTCAACTTACCAACATCCTGAAATAAAAAAAGGTTTATATGATTTCACGGTTAATTTCAGTACCAAATTTCTGTCTTATTATCAATAACTTTCTTAAAATTCTTCGCATAAAGCTTTCAAATGAATACTATAAAAAAATCAGAAGATATCACTCATGCTTTTACTCATTCGTCATTTACATTGATTTCTAAACCAGCAATATCTGAAAGCAAGTCTCTAAACTGGTATTTAACAAAAATGCGCTTGGAATTCTTTCACTAAGAAACAAGGTGCATTGGTTCTTTGCGAATCAAAATTAGTTAAAATATTTACTTTGGGTTAAATACACTTATTCCTGTAGAGCGGTGTGAATATTTTTCGTTTGCACTATGAATCCATGAGTTCTAAACCTACAACATATTGTATGAAAAAACTATTCCCAAGTCCATCTGACATTTGAGATAATGAGGTGATTGATTCCTAACCTAGCGTCGTTTTGTTTCTATCCCATATTCAGGTGAAGGAATCCGTTAATTCAATGCATTTGAATAATGCGTTCCAAAATTGGACGGATATTTTTTTTTTTTCATTTTTCAGATGAAATCGCACGTTCACATAAAATCGCTCCATAACGCGCCACGATTCGCTAGGGGAATGTGGGGAGCTCGATTACAGTTAGTTGATTGATTGTAAATATGATAATGCATGGATAGCGAATTTCAAAGCAAAGTTTATGCCCTACGAAGTTCTTAACCAGCCTTAAGCCACGCCATTATACGGAACCGTGTGTAAGGACAGCGCGTGAATAGATGGTTGAGGTTACGTTAAAGTGCTGTTAAGCGAGTTCTCCGAAAATTAATCAGTGCAAAGCATCGGCCGATGTTTCGAAGCAATAATTGAACATCGTCAAACTGGAATGTAATATCCAGGGGATAAAATATGTTTGAGAATTAAAGCAGCAGTGGCAGTAGCCTGTACAAAATATGTCGGCTAAGATAATCTAATCGAGGCGGATAGCTAACGCCGGAACTTACGAGCTTCGATAAATCTTGCTTGTATAAATTAGGCTGCCCTGTTGTAACCCCGATGCCTTCGTCACCTCCCATATTTGCAATTAACTTTAATTAATAAAAAATCTCTAAACTATTTAGAGTCTAGGCTCGCGGCTGGCGGCGCTAAAACTTGGAATTGGTGACAACGGGCGACAGGGCAGAAGCAGAGATGCACATGCAAAGAACGCCGGAACTCTTTAGAATCTTGTGGCCATCTGGTGACGGTTTTTCGGACACAAACTTTTGACGATTTCGTCATGCTAGGTGTCCACAGCGCTTCACTGGTGGCTGCGAGCCGAAACTTTGAAAAGGACTGAAACTCTCATTGAAATTCGATTGAAACGTTAAATAGTTGACGTGCTATAATTATGCACGTATATATAAAAAACGAATGAAGCATTTAGTTTTCCTGACTATACAACTGATTCTAAAAACATATTATATGCAAATTTCTGACGGAACAAGATAGATGGAAATCGTCGTTATGTCAACTCTTTGGTCTATGTATCGATTTAAACAATCATTACAAGCACATGTATAGTAGATTTAATGCGTAAGATAAATCAATGGTGACATTGAAATTTGACCTGTGCATTCATGATTGTGTGTGCATACGTACATAAAATCACTGAATAGATTGCAGCGTGTCTAATACCAATGTATTAACGCATTACCGACGGAACGCACAGCATCTGCGTGGTTCATGGCATAAGGTGAACGTCGCAAGAAGGGGAGAAAGATTTCTTATCCACTCGACTTTCCCTCTAAGCCGCCTCGATACTCGGCGGTCTTTTCTGTTCCTGGCGTGGTCGGCTGTAGGTGAGTTGGAATATGTTTCTCTAATTTTCATTCAAATACTTAACAATTTGCGGTATTTAACGCCCTGAACGACATTTCTATCTATCGAAACTGCTTAACTGCTGTTGTAAACGCGCGAAAACGATCCTGCTGTGATCCAATACTACTTTTACCTAATCCTGACATTTGCCACGTTTTTCTGCCCACTTGGTCGGTCCAGCGCGTGCTCTTCTCCATTACAAAATGCATTGGCGATACCGCTGATGACTATTGAAATCTAACGATCTTCAACGGTAGTCGCTGATTTGTAATAGAAACATAGTGAAATTATGTAATTTTAGCTAAAGGTCATATGTTTTTTCGCAGTATTCATTTTCTACAAAATAACCTCCGTCACCAATCGCCCACATGCTATTCTCACGGGGCAGTGTTTGGCGAACCTTTGGACTCTAATCCAAAGTATTTCATGAAATAGTTTACATCAAATTTACTGTTTTTTTTTCTAGTATGTTTTGATATGTTTGCTTTTTGCTGTCATACAACAGTTTTACTCCATTGATTCGGGTACATCTTTAGCTTATGCGTAACATTTGTACCGGTACAAGTTTCGCGCTCTACAATATTATCACAATCACTAGTCTTGCAAATCTCAATATTTGTACGATCATGCAATTATATTATAAGACTCGTACGTTTTAATTCAAGATTTGGGCAGTCTGGTTGTAGCTGCTGAAGTTGTGAAAGCAAATATTCCATTTACTCAATGAATTTGAATAATTTTATATCAAAACTAGATATTTTCGATTGGCGTTATTAAATTGAGTTTGTCAAGAAGTTATCACAAGTTGCGTCAATTTCAAGAACCAGAAATCATGGCTTTGTATTCCTTAGCTTGAAGTGGGGAGATCGAAGAAAAAATAATTGTTGGACAGGTAATGTCTGTGTATCTGTGAAATCGACGATTAAAAAAAAGTCTAAGGTAAGTTCTTTGCTGTAAAGAATAGATCAAATTTATTTGTAAATTTTCAAACCAAGTACATATAAAATACATAATTATCAATTAGCCAACTGTCCAAATCTGAACATCGACATGTGCTAATTAAAAGACATAGAAATTTTCTGTTTCAGCAAGGAGATATAAGAAAACAAAATGCCACAAAATGAGTATATGGACCGTTTCCGAACCCTGTATGGACGGCGGCTTGACTATGAAGAACGCAAGCGTAAGCGAGAGGCTAGGGAACCTCACAAACGTGCAGAAAAAGCACGCAGCCTGCGAGGATTGAAGGCAAAGATCTTTAACAAAGAACGCCGCAATGAGAAGATCCAGATGAAAAAGAAGATCAAGGCTCACGAGGAGAAGAATGTCCGAAAGAAAACTGAACCCACCCCAGAGGGAGCGCTTCCAGTTTACCTGCTGGACAGGGACGTTTCTTCGCGCGCGAAAGTCTTATCCAACCTCATAAAACAAAAACGTAAAGAAAAGGCTGGTAAATGGGATGTCCCGATACCAAAAGTAAGGGCACAGTCAGACTCAGAGGTGTTCAAGGTGATGCGAACTGGAAAATCCAAGCGGAAAGCATGGAAGCGAATGGTGACAAAAGTAACATTTGTTGGCGAAAGTTTTACCAGGAAACCACCAAAGTTTGAGAGGTTCATCAGACCTATGGCTCTCAGATTCAAGAAGGCACACGTTACTCATCCAGAACTAAAGGCCACATTCTGTCTCCCAATTATCGGCGTTAAAAAAAATCCGAGCTCAGCCATGTACACAACTCTTGGCGTTATAACTAAGGGTACTGTTATTGAAGTGAATATTTCCGAATTGGGGCTTGTTACACAGTCCGGTAAAGTTGTATGGGGTAAATATGCCCAAGTTACCAATAATCCCGAAAACGACGGCTGCATTAATGCAGTTTTGTTAGTTTAATCACTGTTCGTAGCAAACCAAACTAAAGACTTGACACATATTCTTCGATTTTATTATTTAATTCAAACATTGGACTATTCTACTTGTATTCAATCACTGTATACCATTAAGTTTAATTGAGAAATTAATAGTGAAATAAAGTAATTTTTGAAATATGGCAAATTTTTTTTCTTCCCCAATTCTTCTAATTTCTAATTGTATCAATTTTGTATGGTTATTTTTCCTAGCCAACACATTTTCAGGGTGAGATTTCAATGTAGACACATGTATATTTTTTCCGTTTTTCTTTTACAGCTGGTCTAGACCATAACCATCATGCAGATATTCGTCAAAACTTTAACTGGGAAGACAATCACATTGGAGGTGGAAGCCTCCGATACGATTGAAAATGTGAAGGCAAAAATACAAGATAAAGAAGGTAATTTAGTTGGGACTAAGCGAAAATACCAAGAAGATGAAATTTTTATCAAATTGTACCATTTAACTATTAAACACACTAGGGTAGGATTAAGCACAACAAATGTACTCGAAAAGAGGGAATCTTGAAAGTTCTGGCCACAAATCAAATAGTCAGTAAAAAAGAGAAGAAAAATGTAACGATTTGCTTTGATTTCTTCAGGGATTCCCCCTGATCAGCAGCGTTTGATTTTTGCTGGCAAGCAACTTGAGGATGGAAGAACTCTTTCCGATTACAATATCCAGAAAGAATCTACGCTTCACTTGGTACTCCGCCTTCGTGGTGGAGCCAAGAAACGCAAGAAGAAGAATTACTCCACCCCCAAGAAGATCAAGCACAAGAAGAAGAAGGTTAAGCTTGCTGTCCTCAAGTTTTACAAGGTACATTAATTATTACTATGTGTTCACAGTTGCATATTTCCTTTATTCCATTCTGAATGTGAAAAAGATACAAAACAGTGTATAGTTGAATAAAATCTTCAAATTCCTCTGTTTCTAGGTCGACGAGAATGGCAAGATTCATCGTCTACGACGAGAATGTCCTTCCGAACAATGCGGTGCCGGAGTTTTCATGGCAGCCATGGAAGACCGTCATTACTGCGGAAAATGTGGCTATACTCTCGTCTTCAACAAGCCTGAAGATAAATAATATGTGTATCCCGTATAAATAACGACAAAATAAAAAAAAAATTTAAACATAAAATATTAATTGTTTTCGGATAATCAGTTCAATCAATAGTAATTATCATATCCCTCGACCTTCAGCTAATTCTTTTTTTACTATCATATTTACTAACGACAATTGCAAATATGACACTAGACAAGTCAGTTCAAAATATAAATAAAAGTAATCCTGAATGAATCACCCAGGGATCACTGAATTGCGTGAAAAATGAAGTTTTCTCACTATTGAACAATTGTTCGTTTCTACCCTGTTTTTTTATGGTTAGGAAGTGGTTGGGAACAATATTTGATATTTCTACCCACCGGGTCTTTTTACTTTTTCACTAATTTACTACAATTCGCGTCTAACGTTACCGTTATTAACAACGCTGAACTGAAACAACATGAGCGCTACCGCGGTGAAAAATCGCAATGACCCACCTGATACTGGCTAACTACCACAGTTAGATACCAACCGGTGCCCGGGAAGCTAGCATCTCCTTTGATTTGCATACTTCGTGATCGTGAAGTATCTCATTATTATTAGTGCGGGCAGGTAAAGTGGCAGATATAGAGTTTTACAAATTTTTTTCGTCATTTGCAAATTTGGTCTCGGGGAAAGCGCGTCTCTGGTAGATCAATCGAGAGTGAGTGAAAAACTTTACTGAAAGTAACGTTGAAAAACAAACGATCGTAGAAGTGTATACACAAATAATTAGGATTCGGTGTTTATACACAGCGCGCAAGTGCTGTGTGTGGGGTCGTATAGAAATTCTACAATAATGAAAACAGGTGTAATATAATCATTGATAAATTCGATAAGACGCAAAGTGTACGTTACCCTAGTGTACCTTATCGTCTGAGACATTAGTCAGTGCGTACGTACGGAGAAATAAAAAACAAAACATGTGAAACGTCAAGGTAGGCGTTTTGTTTCGTGTCCAGTGGTAATTAATCGAAACAGAAGATTGTGTAGAATCGGCACTGTAACGATAAGTAGTTATAGTAGACAGTTCGAAATAAACGAACGTCAGAGGAGTTATATCAGATGAAATTTAGATTATGACCCTAAATGCGGTGTATTATTATCGACAATGAGAACAATTGTTGACAGCAGGGATTATCCGGTTTACCGCTGATACGTTTGCCGATAATGTGGCAGATGGCAGTTCACATTACAGATTTCGGTCCTGCTGCATCAGAACTTCTAATATTATACGAGAACGATTCAGCCACCCCGGGAGGAGACCCCACCTCCATTATGTAAGTGTAGCTTAAGTAATTCCTGTATCCGCATGTTCTGTACCCTCCGAGTACCGAAAAGGCGGGGAAACCCGAGTTGCGGTAATGACAACAGAACGTCGTCGTTATCGCTTGGCGACAACGAAAAAAAATTGTTCTACTTGTATTAAAAGACGCGTAGCATTGATCCGTCTATTTACGACAATTACCCTATATCCACCTCCCATCCATCATTGCCTTATCTCTCAATTATTACCTCGTATTGTCGTTCATAGTAGCCTATCTAATGTCATTCGCGATTTCAACGACATTGAGATATATTGATACGCGGCTTGACTTCTCGAAAACAATGGAATAAAAAAGTAAACAAAGCAACTGAATAAAGAGAAAACACCAACGGAACAATTATTACTATTTGCAATTGCTCATCTTTCTTTTATTGTTCATTTTAACAATAAGTACTGTACATAACAACAATACTGGCTTCAGTGTTAACGAAGCAAACGATTGAAATTCTGAAATGGACAAGTCAAAATATTGACTCATTATTTTTCTACTCATCATTAGGAATATCAGAAAATAATGCATGAAATTTACTTTCAGGAACAAGTCGGTAGAGAACGTTTCCACTTCCAGCCACGACTCGATAACTAGCAACAATCTGTCGCTGACAAATGCCAATCTAACCATCGGCGTCAGTGGAAATGATGGATCGGCTTCTAATTTGATTGACACAAATTTGGGGGGAGGCTCAGGCTGCAATAGCCCTTCACCTAGCCCTACTCCATCACCTTGGCCAAGTCCCAGGCCCTATACCAAGAGGGATCACTCTAGACCTCATTCGGATGTTGCTAATTTCGTCAATAAAGATATATCCCCTAGCAAACCAGAGGATCAACAAAACCAGGTATTATCTTAGGACCGAAAGAATTTTTTCTATGTATTGAGATGAAGAGAGGAATGAGTTGCAAAATACAATTTTTTAATGAAATAAAAAAAGGTAAATTAATTTTCTAATTTTCGAAATCAATCAAATCAATGAAATCTTACTTTTTGGTAGATACTAAAACTCAGACTTTGTATCTTTGGAATTGGCCTTTGAAGATTGTTCAATACATTCTTGTGCATCCTTTGCAAAATTTATTAAACATTTTTTGCATCGTAGGAAGCAATTAATCGATCTTCGGACTCTGCCGAACCTGGACGGAATTCAGCGTACGAAGTTAGAAAGGAAACCAGAGCTGGAGATCGTACCAAGAAAAAGTCATCATGGTATAACGTACTTTATCCAACTTATAAATCACGATCTGAGGATTTTAAAAGGATTTTTAAAGACGTTCCGGATGATGAACGACTTGTTGTTGGTGAGAATATTTCTTAGTGTAGCCTACATACTCATCTAGTTGTACTTGTAAGTGGTTGAAATTGAGTTTTATTGAACAGGGATTTGTAGTATTCCAACTTCTCCCCTGAATTCACAAAACATTTTCTATGGACTTTTATTTCTTGTATGATTTAACTGCTGAGACTGAGTTCAACAAGACGTGAAAATTTTCTAATTAATCTTGAATTATTCTATAGGTTTTGATAAACAGGAACGTAAAAATTGTGTTTTTCCAAGTTATGTGTAATCAAAGTCTAACAAAACTAAATAAATCCAAAATTTAATAGTACAATAAAGGTATTAAAACTTGTTAGAGTTAGATAAAAATTTCCTACTTCTTTCAGATTACTCTTGCGCCCTGCAGCGAGATATACTTGTTCATGGAAGATTGTACGTATCCCAAAACTACATATGTTTTTATGCAAACATATTTTCATGGGAAACGTCAGTATCTCTGCGTTGGAAGGACGTCGCCTCAATAACGAAGGAGAAAACTGCGCTAGTCATACCAAATGCTATACTAGTCTGTACGGAAACGGACAAATTTTTTCTCACATCATTCGGGGCCAGGGACAAAGCTTATCTTATGCTCTTCAGAGTTTGGCAAAATGCACTGATAGGTCAGCCAATGAGCATGACCGAAATGTGGCAGCTTGTTCATGCCTGCTATGGTGATGAGCTTGGCCTTACTTCTGACGACGAAGATTATGTACCTTCGCTCTTACCCGCACAGGAGGATAAAAAAATCTCCATTCAACTCTCAGTCGAATCGTATTCCGAAGCTGAAGGGGGAGCAGTGGTTAATTCAGATAATCTATTGATGCCACCTCAGCCCAACAATTCGTCTAACCCTGAACTTGACAGACGTTCATCAACTAGACCAGAGTCTCATCTGGATCCTACCGATCTCAGTGATACGACAGAGAGCGAGGCCGAGAAGCATCCACGTAAGTTTAAGATCAGTCGATACAATCATTTAAGATTTATATATTTCAACTGACATTATTCAATTTTATATAATGTATGTATCAGTTTGATTGATTGTGAAAGCATTTGACAATCTTCATGATTTGCTGAATCATTTTGTTTTCTCTAGTACGCATTGCCCTACGCAGTAATGCAGTGTGCTCAGCTGTGCATGATGGACGGCAACTTTGTAACGCAACATTACCTATTCATATAGATCAATTATTCACATTGCTCTTTACCAACTCAAAGTTCTTCTTGGATTTTCATACGGCACGAAAAACCACCGGTAAGTTCAATTATTGTTATACATGCAAAGAAAAAATGTTGACACATGCTGCTGAACGGTGTTTCTGCAACTTCAAATATTGTGTAATTTTTTTCACTATCCTCAGATCTGGTACAATCGGCATGGACACAAGACAGTCAAACGGGTCAAAAATCAAGAACGGTTTCACTAACTATATCACTGTCGCAATCTGTTGGCCCGAAATCTTCCCAAGTAACAGAGACGCAGGTATGCATATTTATTTGAAAAGACTCTTTAAAGTGGAACTCACCAATAATTCATCTAAAGAACCTTGATCGTTATGAAGACACTGGCTCATGACTATTTTTACGCGTTTTTTGTTTCCATAATATAGATAATGCTACCATGCAGCAGACCTGGGCATCTATACTGTATAGATATAGAGAGCAACAACGCAGGTATACCTTATGCAGATTCATTCAGCGTTCACACGCATTACTGTATGACAAGTTCTACGGAGGGTGAGACAAACCTTGCAGTATTTTCACAAATTAAATACAAGAAGAATGTCTGGGGTCTTGTTAAAAGTGAGTAGAATATTAAAGGTAATCTAGCTGCCTTGTAATTGAGAAAAAAGAACCAAGAAACCTGTGTTTGTTTTCATTATCGTACTCACAAATCAATATTCTATTTTTCAAATAACATCACCTTCATTCAGAAATTCATCAGTTCTTTGAGTTGCTCGCTTCCTTAGTTTTAGAACAAATGAAACACTAAAAGTTCTGTTATCAAGAAAAAAAAAACATTTCTCTTGTATTCTCTGTTACAATATAGGTTTTATCGAGAAAAATTGTTGGGCTGGATTAGAAGAGTATTTTGGTAGCTTGGTAAAAGCGCTGAGCGTTGAAAGTGAGGAAGGTAATGTTGGAGTGGGATTGAAACGCAAGGCGAGACGACGAAGGCGGTTGACCGGGGCTGGCGCATCTCTACAAGCACATCCCACAGATCACTTACAGTCTTGCCACCAAGCCGTTACAGCAGACTTGCCACGAGTATACAACAACAATGGTGAAAAAGCTGTTTAAAAATACGGAAACGATAAGTCTGTCGCGATTATACCAACTTTGTTTCTATCAACCTTAATTGTTTTCGAAGTTTCAGGTGTTCGCAACGACACCAGCAACATAGTAAGCTGGATACTTCTCTTAGCAGTTTTATGCCTTATGCTAATAAATGGTTTACTTTATTATAAATTATGGGGCTTAGAAGAAGCTGCTGCTTACACCATTATGGATCTACACGTTCTCAAGTAAGATTAATCAAGTTTTTCACAAATATCATCAGGACTACAAAAAAGTGTCCGTATCAGATTGATAACTTTCATCCTGTACCATGTTTGAATTTTTTTAGAAATACACCAAAGACGGAAGAGGATTGGATAAACTTGTTGCAACAACAAGAGAGTCTTCATAATGTGGAAATGAGGAAGTGGCAGAGAGTTTTGCACACAGCGGCTCAATTATTGAGACAGGTGATTTAATATTTTAGCTGGTAAATATTATCAATAGGAAGAATATTCTCGGGACTTCAGTTATGATCCATTATACATCTGTATTCACAATTAAAATGATATTTCTATGATATTCCCAGACTGAAGAGTCATTGACTGAACTGCAAATGAGTATTCATCCAACGGTAACAGACAACGTGATATCTGTGTTGAAAACGTTATCTTCTTCAAAGTCTTCTGAATCTAGATCTGATCATCAGAGCTACGAAATGTAAATATCGTCGAAGTACAGAGGATCATGGTAGAGTATAAAAATTTGTATTATTTTTATTTTCCTCTGGGAAAAAAAGCAACAAGAATATAGTGAGGGATCATAGAAAAAAAAATCACAAGCAAAAGGTTACAATTTTACTTTTTATCGAAAGTTTTTATTACAATATGATTTATGATTTTTTGCGACAGCATAAAACAAGAAAAAACCAATAGAGAAAGAGAGATAACCCTAAATGAATTAGAACGTAAATTATATATTATTATACATTTGGCAATTTTGTTTGCAGATTGTGTACTTAAGTGACAGATGCATACAATTATACATATTATTGACAGCCAATTTTTGGGGCAGGGAGGGATTTATGTTTGAATGAAATGCAGAAAATGATATACATGAATTTTAACGCATTTAAAAGTATTAATAATTATACAATAGTTATTGTTATTATTATATTTCATTGAAGTATCAATTACAAACGATCAATTTTTATCGATCAATGCGATGCTGTACACGTATAGTATCTGTGTGTAGTACTGTAAATTACACACAAACTGTCCGTGGATTAACGATTGAATGAATGGCGCACAGGTTGTGTAAGTTTGATCATTTACTTACAGTTCCTGAACGAAAAATCAAAGAGCGTGTCTGAGAGGGTGATAGAAAAGAAGCCCAGTGAATCTAAATATGCTAAATATGCTCGCCTGTAGTTAATTTATCGAAAATGAATTGTGCATTTACGAAACCTGTGGACCAATTTTATTTGGTCGGGTTGGGAAAACGTTAAATCGAAAGACAAAAAATCGGATTAGCAAATATTACTTACTATAGCACAATATAGAGTCGAAGTGAGTTAATAAATCAATTATTGTATTGAAGGAGCCAGCGATTAGTGCAAGTAACAAGTATTATGATATTTATATATATATATATATATGTGTATGTATGTATATATAAACATATATTTACAATACAGTATACATATATAAATGAGTTAGTATATCATTGAAATAACTTGGTAATAATAGCCGTAGTTCGTGCATTAAAATATAAAAAATGAAAGTAGTGGTGAATACACGGTATTAACTAATGACAACAATTTAATTGTTGCGCTCTTCTCGTCACGTTCTACGTGTATCATCTGTATTAATTACGTAATGTACAAGTCCGTATTGTTAATCATTTCAAACCATTGATAAAATGGATGTGGTTTTTTAGAATTCTTTTTTGGTCGCGATCTGTTCTAATTTACGTTAATTTCGATTTTTTCTGTTGAAGGATTATATGAAAAGTTGACATTTCAAATTATGCGTATAACGTTACGTATGTACTGTCAGTACTATGATGGTAATAGGATAGGAATAGATATATATATATTTTAATCACGTTGTAGCAACCTGAATCAGTTTTTGTACTCAGGCTATCTGTTAATAAAACTTTACGTTAATCAATTCCTTCGTGAGTAGGCGTAAATTCTCAATTTGAACGTTCGAACTAAGAAATAAAGGGCATAACAGTGAACAAACCGCCTTCAACAGTAATTGAATTTGCACGTCTTATTCAATTTTTGAAATCATCGAAGTGGTTAAAAATCTGATATTTTTATCACAATTAAATATGGATTATGTATATCTGCGGGTTATCTTCGAATAGAAGAGTTGTTACATATAGTTAAACCAATTCTTTATCTAATGTTGAGTAAGACCACGGTCTTATAGACAGGCCTGGGCAGTCCAAGCCCCCTTCTTATATAACGCAGCGTGACCGTGTTGAAGCCTGTGTTTCTCAATTTGTGCACCAAAGACCGGAGCGCTGCAATCTCCGAGGCCGGTGTATGCGTACTAAGGCCGTGTTCGTAAATTGACTGACAGTACTCAAAATTCTCTAGGACAGAGTCAGAGCTATTCACATACTTGGAAGCGCAAAAGAGATAAAAGATTGCTAACAGTACTGTCAGTCAATTTTCAAACACGGCCTAAGTAGGCCTCTCCCTCACTAGCGCTAGCGGCGAAAATTCACAACATCGGCTTCATTTTCGAGCACGGTTTTACAGCCGGAGTACCCAGAACTGTCTATAAGACCGTGAGTAAGACCCAAAGTTGTAAAACTACTTTTGCCCTGCGTGAAGGGGAAAACGAGCTGTTTTTTGTATTAAGATTACGACAGAAATCAATGCGAAGGAATACTATTGGTCGGATCTAACAGATTGACTAAATGATGCCAATTTGTGTTGGAAAAAAAACTAATCGACAACAGGTGACTGGGTGTGATCAACTCTTTGGTCTAACTATTCGTTCATCCAAGCATGAGAACGTGGATAACGTGGAAGCTAGCGTGTCTTCGGTGGATTAGTATGGCAGCGGTTGAAATACGAGGATTACGAAGATGGCTGCGAGTGTTTAAAAATAGTCGTGTCCTACCTGAAAACTTTTTGGCAAAGACAGGCTGCACGAGTTTTTGAACTAAATTAGTAATCGGAGGTACACAACGTTCGCTTACGGAATAATATGGCTTCGAAATTAACCGCATCTCAGGCGTTGGGCACAGATGGTACTGATTTTTTACACAGACAACGAATCGCCGCACAGTATCAATTCAGGTAAATAGTAAAATAAATAAATAACCATCCATATCAAGCTCTTCAGTATCATTTCTAATATCTATCAGTCGCCCTTATATTCCCACGCGTATAATTATGTATTGAAATAACCCCTCCCATTCATATTTTACCAGATACAACTTCTAACAATCTGTTGAATTTCTTTCATTTATTTGTCAGTAGAATTTAGAACGTATTTTCTGTCATCAAATCTCTATCTGTGTGTCTCGCACTTTCTTCATTGCCGTCGCATCGTTCACGTATGGTTTTAACCATAGATTAATACAGATAAGTATGGTTTTAACCTCATATTCATCAACGATATATTCCGATTTTATGAAGTCAGCTGTTTACACAGATTTATATCATTTTTGTTCCTTCCGTTTTTTTTTACTGATTCAAGCTTCTGTTAAGTTTTCAGAACTATAACTACCTCTTCTATTCCACTAACAAAAAATACACAATAACTTACATTAACGCTTGGTCATTCAATGATGTCATAATCATTTGCAATGTTAATAAGGCACAAGATGAAAAAATATTTCAAAATGAATAAATATAAGAATTTAACTTTTTCAGCGCCATGAATAAGTCCAGATTAAAGTATTGTATATTTTTCCACTATTTACTATTTTTTGTAATGCTGGCGAAATTATCCGCTGACATACTTGATCACTTGGATATATTTGTGTTGGAAATTGAAGAGCTACAAATACCACAGGTAACAATAGCAACAATATTATAAATGACTCATTATCATCTCATTAATTTGCTGATTTACCTTTTTTGTATCTAAAACCAGTGGTAAACCTTTTTTTAGTCCGGGTGTGCATTTCATTACCGTTTTTAGTTCGAATCTTTAACTTGCATCATTTTAATCAGGGTTACTGGAAATTAGTTACAAGTTATCTCATAAAAACTCTTTGAGTTTTTTTTATGTTTAAAATAGTTCAGCCTCACGTTAACATGTTGAAATTAGTATGAGAACTATGACCATTTCTATTGAGCTCGTAGTAATTCAAACGAAGGGTTGACCCAGTGACTGGAATCAATGTGTCGATAATGAAATAAATTCTTTTCACCTGTTATATCCTATACTATGTAAAAACCGGAAATTCTTGAATTTCAGCCGCTCTGGTGGGAATACATATGGTGCGGAAGCTTATTACTTTCATTTTTAGCTTTATCTGCAATACGCTACAATAGAATTAAGACAATACAGAGGTATATGTTTGGAATTGTGGTACTTGGTTATGGTCCACTCATCTATGGTGTAGTATACTATTTCAAAGATGTCTGGACTTATTTGACTACAAACGACAAAGAAAATATACAAATTTGGCAGGTAAGCCGTACTTTCGTTTTTAAAATACGATGCATTAGAATTAATGATGATGAAAGCAAATTCAAGCTATAGGTTTGAGAACTAAAAAAGATTAAAAAATATTAACTAGTTTTACCAAATATCACTTGTTAGCTTAAGTCGTTTATTTATTAATTTAATTTGTTACAGGGAATGCCATATGGGTTACTATGGTATGCATTTCTGCTTCTTGCCTCTCAAGTACATTTCTTTTCGTTATACTTCTCCTGGAATCTCCAGTCAGCTTGGAAAGCTCGTGGATCGAAAAAAACTGAGTAAAGATATGTTCAAGGAGTTCCAGTGAGAACGAAAAAAAGGGAGAGTGAAAGATTCGGCAAAGGGAAGAGCGGCGAAGAGAAAAAGAAGACAATTATATCAGAATTATACATATGCATGTACATAATTACAAAGAGTTTTCTTTTTTTCCGACCATACAGATTCAAACTGAATGTTCATACATAAATACATAAATTGGAAATATTCATTTACGGATATTAAATTATTTTATTTAAGGTCCTGTTGCGGAAATACAATATGTTTCGTATTTTCTCACTTATGTCTTGTCTTTTCATAACTGATGTACTTGCTTCATGAGAATACAGGAAACGGTACAAAATTACGGGAAAACACAAATATGTTTCCAAAATTAGTTCAATCTTTTGGGTCATCAAGTACGGAAGATTGTGGGTTTGGTACGCCTCATTGCAGCCTACTCAACATACGGCTAATAGTGAATGTTGCGGTAGTGCAGGCGTTTCCCTCATTTATTCAGCCGACGCCTAACTGTCAAATGTAGAGGCTATGTTACATTGTCACGATTGGTACAGTTGTGGTACAGTTTGATGATATTCTTTGGTTTCATCTACTGCGTATATTAGTTTTACTGTCTAGATTGACTGGTGAATATCGAAAATTCGAGGATTTTTCCAAACCGTACAGTTGAACAAATCTATTTCTTATTAAGCGAATAGGGGTTGTTCAAAATGACAGAATACAGCGTGGTAACCTCAGACTTCGTTAACCTAAACATCACCAATTCGGGGCAACAAACTTGCTGCGTCGAAAGGAGATTTCAAAAGGGAATCACTCTCGATGATTTTAAGGTTTGTAACCGGTAGACCGATGTTGAAATTTTCTTAAAATAGTTGAGCAAAGTTAGGCAATTAACAGTAAAAGAGTAATCATAATCCAATGTCTCTTTTTTAACTCATATTTAGCTGCCAGAATGTTATTGACAACTGACTCTTGTTTCAGGGTAAACTCGAACTCCTTACAGGAGGTAATTCAGCCACCATGAAATTAGAGGTGTACGATAAAAATGACAAACTGATCTGCAAACCTGACCAGGGTGACCGCTTGTTGGGATCTTATCCGATCGATGATGGAATGAGAGTTCATGTAAGATAAAAACTTCATGTAGAATTCTTTTTTCTGTCATGTAAAACAGTCGGCTTGTTTTTTCTTTATTAAATTCTCTACCGAATATTTCATTGGCTGATAAAAATCTGAGATAAAGTAAAAGAGAAAAAACTTGTCCATCCGCTTCTATTTATTGATTTATTATTTCTTTATATCGAATCGTTATCAAAATATTTTCTCGCTCTGAACAGGTGATAGATAACTGCATTCGACCTGACGATGAAACTGCACAGGTGGATAAATTCGAACTGTCCGAATCGGAGTATGCCAAACGATCCGGTAATTCATACATCTGATGCATGTATAAAAACTCAGGCTTCCAACAGTAAAAACTGGCCAAATGCTACTTTTCCACTAATCATTACATGGGCATTAAAGAATAATTTTTGAATTTCATGCTTCAATAAATAATCATAATGACAGTAGAAATTTTTTTTTCAGACACAGTGAAAGCATTCCTAGAGAGAAACAAGTTGGGTAAATATAATGAGGAAGAAACTAAGAGAAGGGAAGAAGAGAAACGTCGAGAAGAGGAGGCAGATGAAGCCGCTGCCAGAGCTTGCAAGGTCGGCGATCGTTGCGAAACTCAAGTACCAAATCAACCGAGACGTAGAGGAACGGTCATGTATGTTGGTAAGTAATGATGAGCAACGATTGCCCAATTGCCACAATATTTTGCCTCCATTGTATCTTTTATGTTCATTTGCACTGGGTTGATAATTTTTGAATAATTCTTTGCAGGTAAAACCGAATTCAAGTCTGGTTGGTGGATTGGTGTCAAATATGATGAGCCATTGGGAAAAAATGATGGATCGTAAGTCACTTTGGTAGTTGGTCATTTTAATGTTGTTTTCTAAATAGTTAATATTCATTCAAGATTATTTGTATTTCTAGCGTCCAAGGAAAAAGGTATTTCGATTGCCTGCCGAATTACGGTGGTTTTTTGAAGCCTGCACATATCAAGGTGGGAGACTATCCGGAGGAAGATTTCAACTTGGACGAGGAACTTTAAAACACCAAAATCGTAATCAGCATTTGTGGAAATGGAAGCTTTATTTACAATCAATTCGTAAATCGTCTCACAATACAACTTATCATTAAATTGTTATTGTATAAACACAACCTTGCTTAATGTTTATACATTCACTAATATTTTCTTCGCTTAATGATGTCAGGCCTCCAATTAATCGGATGACTTTCTTCGGACTGTAAAAAATCATTCGCACATTTAATTAATCACGGAAGTGATTATTAACGATTACAATAAATAATCAATGGTGAAACGAAACAGAAATTCCAGACATAGATTACTGTGATACCATTTGGTCGTTGCATTAAATTATGTTTAAGTTTACGATTTGTTGTTACAACAGAAAATAAAAGTAATATGAACAGGAAACAATCATGGTAAATAAGTTCATGCGACACTTAATATAAATTACTAAACGCACCGCTGTGTCGTCTTCCTTGTAGACTTTTATCGTCTTGTCGGCTTCGGTAGTTATCATACGTGTCCCCGACATGTCGAATGTAATACTAAAAACGCCTGCTTCGCTATCCATTGAACCAGGTTGAACTGGGGCTTGAAGTCTCTGGAAGTTGTAGCTATAAAAATAAATCATTTGCTAGAATTATTTCAGTCCATTGATTAACCATAAAAATTATATTACTAATTAAAACGAGGTGCCGGATACAGAATAATTATTAGGATTATTTGAAAAAAAAAAAATTCAAAGTTTCAACAGATGAATATCTAAAATTTGAAATCTCACCCGGTCCTCCAATCCCATAACTGCATGGAACCATTGTCAGCACCAGATACAAGTACACCATCCGCGTTAACGGCCAGGCAATTGACTATTGCATTATGACCAGACAAGTTTTGGATGAATTTTCCTTCTGGGCATTTCCATTGTTTGATATTATCGGGTGAGGCTGACGCAAACATGTATCTAGAATATCGGAAAAGATCAAATAAATGCGGGAAACTGGGCAACATAAATCGAGATTGAGATGCAAGATTAGATAAAATTAAGATACGCACAACGTCGGATGAAATACAACAGATCTAACGCTCTTTTTATGATTTGTTAAAGTTGCTCTAGATTTTCCGGCAGCTAAGTCCCACAGTCTGATTGTACAGTCGTGGCTACCAGTTATGACCTTAAAAATTCAAATACATTTAGATGCAAGCCCCATTTATAAAATCGGTTACTGTGGACATCATTCGTTCACCTGAGGTTCTGCTGCCTGACATATCACACTAGCTACTGTATTTGTATGCCCAGCCAGCGTGTGAACGTTCGCTTTCGTTCGCATATCCCAAACGCGAGCGGTCGAATCTCTGCCTGCTGTGACTAGTACATCAATATTTGGATGCAGAGCCATGGAATAAACTGCTGACAAGTGACCATGGTAGTGTCTTATAACCTAGGAAATGCAGTTTATTATTCTTATCTTATTGGTCACATAGTATTTTTAGCTTTGATGTCATTTTCATATTTTGGGTACTTTTAAACTTGTCTATCTTTTTTCTTTTTCTTTTCGGTATTGACACTTTTAGGTATTATTGATAATTCCAAGTTCTTACAGCGCTGTACTATATATTTACCTTGTTGTATTCTAGATCCCAGCATTTGACTTGACGATCTTCGCCACATGAGAATAGATACGGGTGTCTATGAGACACAGCAAGACCACGTACGCTACTGATATGTCCGGTTAAAGATACTTTCAACTTTCCGCTAGCAAGATCCCAAATCTGTAAAAATGTTGCATTTTTCATTAATGCTGTACTAGTCGATGTTTTAATGACATTGAAAATGTAGTTAAAAATCTTGTGAGAAATTTTTAACAAAAATGATGTAAATGCTCAGGACGAAATTAAATAAAATCTTTTAATTAACAACTAAGGAATAGATGCCCTTGTACCTTGATAACTCTGTCAGCTGATCCTGTAGCGAACCAGTCGTTGCCAGGTTCGATAGCACAGCACCGTACCCAACCAAGATGGCCACTTATTACTCTATACAATTTCCAAGGAGCATGCCAGCGTGGTTTTGCTATTGCTGGGGTCTTTTTTGGTGGGAGATTCATGACAGTTGACGAAGTGCTGTTGGTATTAGTGGGCATTGATGAGCTCAAACTGACTGAGTTGCCCATTCCGCCACCGTAAGGTACCATCGCAGATGAATTGTTACCTCCATTGAAGGTATCATCTGGGCAAGATAAAAGCGACATTGTGTGAATAACGAATTCGCCAGATAGTTTCGATTTATTTTGTTCAGTTAAATTAAACAAAGACCGTGACGACTAACTTACCACCAGGTGGGGGAGGGTCCGAATTGTGATCATGATTAGATTTTAGGTGATTGTTTCTTCTAACTCGATCTAAGACTGGCGAGTAAGAGTCTTTAGATTTGATGGCTTTTTTCAGCAATTCCCTGTTAACAAAAAGAGACGTTTATTATTAAGACGGTCTTTGCACATCAGAATGTGTTGCATTATGTATATGTGTTTAATGAGTTCACAATTGGGGCTACATTATGAGTATGGTACTTACGTTGAAGGATCAACCGGAGGAAGGGTTCCTTGATTTGACAAAAACATATCATGTGTTCTCTTAAGAGAACGAAACACCAGGGTATGTACAGAGTGTCGTTGCACGTCCTGCCAAACATGAGAAAAGAATGGTGAATTAAGACTGAAGTGACAGTAATAATGACGTGGTACATGCTACATAAAACGATGCGATAAGATTTTGGTCCACAAGGTAGTTGACGACTTATAGTAGATCAATAATTACCATAGCTATTAAAACAGTCACTGGCGACAAAAGCAGTCGGTCACGATAATCGCTATACAAGTGCGGTCGTATTAATTTAACACAAACAATATTTTTTGATACATTGGCTGATGATCATGTGAATAACGTTGAGAAATTGAAAAACAAAATTGAAAAATGTATCTGACGAAAGCCAATCAAAACAGACAGAAAATATAACCAAAAAACGAACACCGCTTGTTTTCTGAACAACCATGGGACCTAATTGTTCAAGATTACGGCTTAAACCTACGCTAGAGTGCTGCGACAGGCGGTTAAGATAGCGACCATTTTCGCAGGCTTTTCGCTGTAGGTGGCGCTATCAACAACGCTTTGCTTGTGCGCTGCACTACTAGTATCAAGCATATGGTAGGTATCAAGTCACAAATGGCTCTTCAAATCCTATTGGATTTTTCCACTGAAATATGCCCAATTCGAGAATATACTTGAATAAATTCTTCGGTGCACTACGGACACACAACTTCGGAGGAGGAAACGACAGCGCGCAGTCCCAACACGCTGCGATCAACGCATCAGAAGTTACAGCCCAAAAATAAGATCCTGTGTTTTTGACTTTTTTCGACTGGTGCTCTTTCCATCGTAATTCCACTGCTGTTGGTCCTACACTCTTTTCGCTGCGTTTTCTGAGTTCCTGGGAGTCTAATTAGTTTAAAAAGGGTCATTCAAATCGAATCTGGGACCGAAAATTTTCGGCTCCAAAAATGAAGAAAAAAGTAGGGCTAACTCCATTGTATTTTTAGCGAAAATTTTCACAATTTTGAAAAGTGCTGGAATAAGATCTTGGGTGCACTATGTCTAGGATATTTTGCGAGACGAATCGATTGGGCGCAGTCCCAATACGCTGCGAGCAACGGATCAAAAGTTACAGGCAGAAAACCAGAACCTGAGTTTTTCACATTTTTCAGCTGGTGATCTTTTCGTCGTCATTCGTCTCCCGTTGATCCCACGCTCTTTTCGCTGCGTTTTCTCCGTTCCTGGGAGTCTAATTAGTCGAGAAAAGGTCGTACAAATCGAGTCTGAGACCAAGAATTTTTCGGCCCAAAAATAAGTAAGGCTAACCCCTTTGTATTTTTGGTGAAAATTTTCGCGATTTTGAAAAGTGCTGGAATAAATTCTTTCGTGCACTATTCTGACGTAATTTTGCGAGAGACATCGATTAGGCGCAGTCCCAATAGGCTGCGAACAACGGACCAAAAGTTACAGGCAGAAAACCAGAACCTGAGTTTTTCACATTTTTCGACTGATGCTTTTTCCATCGTCATTCGTCTGCTGTTGGTCTTACGCTGTTTTCGCTGCGTTTTCTGAGTTCCTGGGAGTCTAATTGGTCTAGAAAAGCTCATGCACATCGAATCTGAGACCAAAAATTTTTCGGCCCAAAAATAAGTAAGGCTAACCCCTTTGTATTTTTGGTGAAAATTTTCGCGATTTTGAAAAGTGCTGGAATAAATTCTTTCGTGCACTATTCTGACGTAATTTTGCGAGAGAAATCGATTGGGTGCAGTCCCAATACGCTGCGAGCAACGGATCAAAAGTTACAGGCAGAAAACCAGAACCTGAGTTTTTGACATTTTTCGACTGATGCTTTTTCCATCGTCATTCGTCTGCTGTTGGTCCTACGCTGTTTTCGCTGCGTTTTCTCAGTTCCTGGGAGTCTAATTAGTCGAGAAAAGGTCATACAAATCGAGTCTGAGACCAAGAATTTTTCGGCCCAAAAATAAGTAAGGCTAACCCCTTTGTATTTTTGGTGAAAATTTTCGCGATTTTGAAAAGTGCTGGAATAAATTCTTTCGTGCACTATTCTGACGTAATTTTGCGAGAGAAATCGATTAGGCGCAGTCCCAATAGGCTGCGAACAACGGACCAAAAGTTACAGGCAGAAAACCAGAACCTGAGTTTTTCACATTTTTCGACTGATGCTTTTTCCATCGTCATTCGTCTGCTGTTGGTCCTACGCTGTTTTCGCTGCGTTTTCTGAGTTCCTGGGAGTCTAATTGGTCTAGAAAAGCTCATGCACATCGAATCTGAGACCAAAAATTTTTCGGCCCAAAAATAAGTAGGCTAACCCCTTTGTATTTTTGGTGAAAATTTTCGCGATTTTGAAAAGCGCTGGAATAAATTCTTTCGTACACTATTCTGACGTAATTTTTCGAGAGAAATCGATTGGGCGCAGTCCCAATATGTTGCGAGCAACGGATCAAAAGTTACAGGCAGAAAACCAGAACCTGAGTTTTTCACATTTTTCAGCTGGTGATCATTTTGTCGTCATTCGTCTCCCGTTGATCCCACGCTCTTTTCGCTGCGTTTTCTCCGTTCCTGGGAGTCTAATTAGTCGAGAAAAGGTCATACAAATCGAGTCTGAGACCAAGAATTTTTCGGCCCAAAAATAAGTAAGGCTAACCCCTTTGTATTTTTGGTGAAAATTTTCGCGATTTTGAAAAGTGCTGGAATAAATTCTTTCGTGCACTATTCTGACGTAATTTTGCGAGAGAAATCGATTAGGCGCAGTCCCAATAGGCTGCGAACAACGGACCAAAAGTTACAGGCAGAAAACCAGAACCTGAGTTTTTCACATTTTTCGACTGATGCTTTTTCCATCGTCATTCGTCTGCTGTTGGTCCTACGCTGTTTTCGCTGCGTTTTCTGAGTTCCTGGGAGTCTAATTGGTCTAGAAAAGCTCATGCACATCGAATCTGAGACCAAAAATTTTTCGGCCCAAAAATAAGTAAGGCTAACCCCTTTGTATTTTTGGTGAAAATTTTCGCGATTTTGAAAAGTGCTGGAATAAATTCTTTCGTGCACTATTCTGACGTAATTTTGCGAGAGAAATCGATTGGGTGCAGTCCCAATAAGCTGCGAGCAACGGACCAAAAGTTACAGGCAGAAAACCAGTACCTGAGTTTTTCACATTTTTCAGCTGGTGATCATTTTGTCGTCATTCGTCTCCCGTTGATCCCACGCTCTTTTCGCTGCGTTTTCCCCGTTCCTGGGAGTCTAATTAGTCGAGAAAAGGTCATACAAATCGAGTCTGAGACCAAGAATTTTTCGGCCCAAAAATAAGTAAGGCTAACCCCTTTGTATTTTTGGTGAAAATTTTCGCGATTTTGAAAAGTGCTGGAATAAATTCTTTCTTGCACTAATCCGACGTAATTTTGCGAGAGAAATCGATTAGGCGCAGTCCCAATACGCTGCGAGCAACGGACCAAAAGCTACAGGCAGAAAACCAGAACCTTAGTCTTTCACATTTTTCGACTGATGCTTTTTCCATCGTCATTCGTCTCCCGTTGATCCCACGCTCTTTTCGCTGCGTTTTCTCAGTTCCTGGGAGTCTAATTAGTCGAGAAAAGGTCATACAAATCGAGTCTGAGACCAAGAATTTTTCGGCCCAAAAATAAGTAAGGCTAACCCTTCGTATTTTTGGTGAAAATTTTCGCGATTTTGAAAAGTGCTGGAATAAATTCTTGGCTTTACTATATCGACGTAATTGTCTTTGACGGAATCGATTCATTCGAGACCCCTATAATATCGAGGTCATTTTACAAAGGAAAAGGATTGCGTATATATGTCTACATTAGGTGTGATGAACGCATCGAATTTTACAGCCGAAAACTGATGAAAAATTTTGCACCTCTTCGCCTGTGCTGTTGCACTGTTTTCCTCCGTCGATAAAAAGTCTTTTCATCGTTACGACTACGTTACGACTCGGTACTGTATAACCTCAATGCTGCATGCCTGTATCGAGAGACATGGCGAGCACGAAGGATTTTTTTCTCACGATTTCAGAACGGGTATTGAGCAACTGGACCGCTCTAAACGTATGTAATTATTTTCACCAGCTTCTCGTTGTCTTTCTATTGTTAATCACAATAATTATCTCCTGTTAACAACATAACCTCCCTTTGCCCGGAACAAGTTGTCTTCTACAAAGCATTTCTGTAGAGTATCATTAATCAGTTCCGAATAGTTTCATACAAAGCAGCAATACAAAACCTGTAATTAAATTGACTTCAATCCTCCGGACTTGTTTTGTAGAGATAATCGATACTGCTAAGCCACGTATGTATGAACAACAATTTCTCTAAATAATAATAATTCAAATTCTTTTTGTAGCTTGCTGTTGATCATGGAATGGGAAGTAGAGATAGGGCTGAAGATTTCCCGGCATACATTACAGAAGTCTTATACATGAATGGTTAGTCTCCATTGCTTACGTATGTAAATATTGCACTTCTCACATAATCTTCTATATAATCTGACTTCACATTGCTCATATAACTGATTTCAGTTGTGGAAATAAAGTAAAAGATACTTTCAGCTATACAAAACGTTCAGACTATTCACTTTTGAATGTTATAATGTGAATATTTTCCTTCCAACTCATTTATGATAATTTCATACGTGCGATAATTTGTATCTTATATGTCGAATCTAAATTTACAGAGGGACTAGATACTGATGATATAGCTGCGGAAATAGAAGAATATATGGACGAGGCTTTCCAGACAGAGTTGCAAGATGATAGCGCAGCAGATGTTGCCAAAGTATTGTTGAGATTTCATAAATATTGTATGGATGGAGATGAAGCCACAGCGGTAACGGAGATGGCGAAATTGCCCCCACTTCAGCCATGGATAATGGGCAGGAAACCCGCCAAGGAAACTTTAGCGCAACCTAAACTTCTGGAAGGAGTAAGAGATGAGATGAAAAATGACGAAGCAGTTGAGAAAATGGATGCTGAGGAGAATGAAGACAATGGATGGACAGAGGTGAAGACTAGAAGACAGAAATGAAACTGTGAGTTGACGAATCACCTACAATTATTTATATTAAAATGCGTGGGGGTATAATAAAACATCGTAATGAACAATAGAATCATTCTTTTATTCGATTAAAAACTCGTTTATATTTAAAAACATTTACATTCTATGCAGTCTTAATTTAATCCTGTTGTTCTACGTCAATACTTTGGCCTGAAACAATAAATATTTTTGTCGCCATGGAAGTTAAAATAATAAGTAATATACCGAGAAAAGTAGGAGAATGATTGCTCCAATTTGTTGAGACACGAAACATCACTAGCTTTTACCAGTGATTTTTTATTCTCATTAAAATGTATAAGGACCTCTTACTTTTATTGTTCATGGAAATTTGCTGTGGTGTCGTGACAATCTCAGCATCCTTTTCAATCTTCAACTCATTTGGTCCGAATAAGCTAAGTATCACAGGTAAGAAGAAGAGACCGTGAAAGAGTCCGAATACCACAACGCATGTAAAGAGCTGAAAAAATTATGGAAAAATATATTAGTATGTAATAGTGTTTAGCTATTCTCTTTCAAAGTCACGAAAATTTGATCATACCTTGAAAAACGTACTGAATAAATACGCTTCGCTAGCACCCAGAAGCACGAATGCTAGGAACGTACTGAGGCCACCGTTGAACACAGCGGGTCCCATTACACTTAGCGTTGCCACAGCTCGCTCTGACAGAAAAAGAAATGAAAAACAAATAAATTATGTGTTCATCGAAATTGCAGATAATAACGTACATTTGCAAAGTGATCTGAAACTTTACGAAATGTCCCGAGTATAACGAACCGTTTTTCGTTCCTTTCATCCTGGTAAATTCTATCCCAATGTGGGCTGCATAATCCACTGCCAATCCAGCACAAAGAAGGACCATTATGCTGGACGATATTTCAATCGTTAGCCCCAGGTAGTACATGGAACCCAATAAATCGACAAGTGTGAATAAAACGCAGCAAATTACCCAGAATGAAGCTTCCAAGTCTTGAAGCAAAATTATCGTTACAAGCCCAACGGCTAGAATTTCCAGACCCAAATTTCTGATTAGTTCTTCGCCGATGATCTGAAACAGCATTGTTTTTAAATAGTTTTTACTCAAATTGAATGAAAGGTAAATTGGAAGTGTTCTTCATGCGATTACCTTGTTTGCTGTCCACGATACATAATCTGGAGAGAATACTGCTACATGCTCGTTACCCGTTGAGAAATTTATTGATTCTACAGTCTCTCTGATTAATTCCATCGCGCGAATTTGATCCGACGTTGTATTTATTAACACGTGCTGTATTTGAATCTGTGATGTCTGAAAACGAGCGTTCGTCGTCAAATGATGTATGGAATATTCTAGATTCTCATGTGAAATCGTAATATTCTCAACTAGATGACTACATTGACTGGTAATGGAAATTTAAGTAGTATTGAAGAACCAAAACCTAAATTTACCGTAATGTTGTATTCGTTGATTGGTATTCTGCTAAATTTGATGTCTTTTATGTAAGCTTGACCCTCTTTCGTGAGCAGCAAGTACTCTGTCAAGTAACTGTGATATTCGTCGTTGTCTTCGGGGTCTGAGAAACACAGAAATAAATAAAACATAGGGCTTAACATTTCAACCTAACAGTTTACATGATAGTGTCAGTCTTGCCAGAAGCCTAACATGTAAATATAAATTAAATTTTGAAACTATACAATAACTCTATTTATCAGGAGGGTATAACTGTGAAAACTTGATTCTGCTGGGAAGAATATTGACCTAGACTTCGTGCTTGCAACCACTTATCGAAGGCGATGAACCAGCAATCGACGGTTTGGTTATTAACGTAGGGGTTTGCCTTCAAAGCTTCGGTGAAGTTGACCAAGGCCTGGTGGTCCCGATAGTAGTCAACATCGCCGAGATAAATACCGGCCCGTTTACCATACTTGGGAAAATACTCCTTCAGCTTATTGTTGTACAGTATGGGATACGAGTCTTGATTTAAGTACCAAGTGGGGTCGAAGTTCTGCTCAAGCTGACAGATGCCCCATACGTTCGACCCGAGGATGAAAGTGGTCAGAGCTAGGATTGCTATTTTCACGGGAGTCTTCGTAACGAATGGTCCTAAAAATTTCTCGAATATAGTCTGCTGGATGTTTTTCTGGCTGCACCCGTTCGGCTTCCATTCGGAAGTCGGGCGACAACAGCATCCGTCCCTCTGGAGCTGAAGCCGCTTCTCATCGTACACCAAACAGCTAACGAAAAAGGTGATCTCAAATATGTAGAGGAAGAGAATACCCATCGTTGCGAACATGCAGAACGATTCCAAGAACGGCATCACCGTTGTTACTCCGATTGCAAATGCCACAATGTTCGTAACTGACGTTACAGTTATCGACATTCCCGATTGCTGCAAGGCCCGGGCTATCCGTTCCGTTAGATCCGACGGCTTTTCGACCTTGGATATGTTCTCAAGGCTCTGCATAATTACGAACATGTCGTCCACTCCGATACCGAGTAGCAAAAACGGCAGGATAGGATGTATCGGACCGTAGAAGTATCCCATGTAGTAGCAAATTCCGTAGGCCGAAAGGATCGCTTGTCCTATGACCGACACCCCGACTATGGAGAGGTAAATCCTCTGCTGAACAATGTTGCACCTTCCGATCATCAGGATTATGTAAATGACGATCAACGAGAGGCCGCAGAAAAGGACGGTCATATTGCTGTTCAAGACTTGATGAAGAAAGTCGGTGAAACTTCTTGTCGCTACCGCGTAGATCGCCATTCCATCAGGCAAGGTGCGGTTCGAGTAGAGCACCTTCTTAATGAACTCCAATTCCCAATCCGGTGAACGAGGATGCGATTTTTTTAATAAGAAATTTAGGATCGTCGCTTTTGCCCCAACCACGTATCCCCTTGCGTCGTATTCCACTCCGGATAACAGAAGAGAAATATCCAACAGCATGTTGTTGTTGTTTCTGAAAGAGATGAAAATATTGACTTCTTTTCATTTTCAACAATACGTCTGGGTATTGGAGGACCCCATGAACTGGTTCGTTTCTTTCCAACAATAACTCACTGGTCGCTTAGGGCCGCCGTAACATCGGCAAGTATTGAGTCTCTGTTAGCGTTTTGAAAGTTCGTCCTTTCTTCAGGCCTCCATACCTTTAATAACGATTGATATAAGCAATCGTGTTTTATCGAGGTATTCAAATTCGCCATTATTTCAGCAGTGAATTCCGTTTCACCAAGATCCACTGTTCCTTCTTCGTCTTCAAACCACGTCAAGTATCTGTGGACACGAGTCGAATTACCAAATTACTTCGATTTAAAAATGAGAAAAAACTCTACTCTCAGAGCATCTTACCCCGCGCAAACGTCATTCCAAGTGTCATTGTCGACCACGATGCTTTTAACGGACTCCTCTATCTCGTACAGCTGTAAAATGAATGTATAATACATGAGACGTGTGAACTGAAGCATTATCGTTGTCGAATATCTTCTGGCTTTCGCGTCTTTCGTTTCTAATATAGTGTGCAAAAGAAAGACTATGGAAGATACAAAGATTTTCTCATCAATGGTTCTCTCAATTCGGAACACATATAGTTACATTCTACCTCTATGTTTCATTTCAAATATCTCTGCGGGATAATCTTAATCACTTACAGCTTGCAAAACTTCTGAATCTAGCACGTTTGGAGCAGTAACTATAATACTTTCGTATCTGAGATCGTCTCTGAAGTGTTCCTTGACCCAGGCAGCGTCGGCCCTGACAATCGAATCCAGGGGCATGAAGAGCTCAACATCGTCTACTTCTTCCGCCCAGAAAAGAAATCCTGGACCACACACCGCGCTTATGCAGAACGATATTATTAACCAAAGCCATGGCCGCGTGGCTATGCTCACCCCTATACTGAAAAAACATTTTAATCGCTGCTATGAAGTTTAAAGGTGTAACGTTTTAGACGTTCGGTGATGAGTAACTAAAATCGTTTCAATAAACCTTATGTAATATATGCTGTACACAAAAAGCATCGGTGTTGGTCGAATATTACGTTATAAGTAGGGTCTAATCAGCAAAGAACCAGCTAAAGTTCTTCATATATTTAATTTTCAACAAGTTTGGTAAAATATAATTGTGTCTTGATTATATATTTGTTATCGATATTAACAGCAAGAAATTGGCAACCGCTTTTATAGATGTAATCGTCTCAAGCCAACATTGACGTGATATCTTTAAACGGATCACGTACTTCTTTATAACTTAAGTACGTATGAATTGTGCTCAATTAAATACGAAGATGTCATCAAGCACATGCAGGCTTCCTTGCATTGTCTATTGACGATAACAGGCGTTCGGATACCGTAGCTTAAAATGCAATCTGACAAATCGATGACCTGCAGTAGTTCTATAACAATCGCAACAAGTAATGATTGTAACTTGTTTGGCGATTTAGCACGCTATCGTTTTATGGCTATTGGAGATGAATGGAAGTAATTACGTAGTAACTGCTTCAATTTTCACTGTCAAAGATTGAGGCTGGTGGTAGAATGTCAGGAGTTTTGATTACATCTATTAATTAAAGCGTGCTAGACTCGGTCGCGTCTAAAATTATGCATTGGCGCGAACGTCAACTGAGAACGTGGACACACATTATGCACTTTATATAGTAGAACAGGTCCTGTGTCATATGTGATCACCCTATCTTAGTCTTCGTGATTCGTTGTAACGGACGAACTATGCGCGGATTCATGATCATTTGAAAATCCTTGTTTCGATCATTCCAGTCCTCTAAATCAATGTAAGGTAATTGACCACCTCATTCATCCCGTTGACAATCGAAAGGGTTAGGATGAATCATACCTTCATGCTGGTTAAACCGAAATCGAACTTACCGATAGAATATCTTGTCGGTATTGAAATGAATCTTGCGTAGGAAAGCCTTGCACCTTTCCCAGAAGCTTTTCGAACGACCGCTTCGTCCAGGTTCCATCTTAAGTTGGGCGTTTTTCACTTTATATTCAAACGATTACTATTACTGGCGTTTCACGATGTTGTTACACTTCCAAGCATCGCTCGTTCTACTCGCTCGCTCGGTCTACATCAGTACGTGACGCGGCAGACGACAAATGTAATATGAAACAATTACGAGCCTTCCATGCCCGGCTCACTTGACAAGAGGCGCCTTGGGTCTAACTATCATCATCATCGACCAATGAAACTGGGGACGATGATTCGAGCTCTTTTATTGGCCGTTGA